>NC_139602.1:8973051-9298051 GCF_946808225.1 Silurus aristotelis
ACAGACTGAATCTCAATCTCTACAGTTATTTTGGGGGTTTCATGTCTAAGTATCTTCCCCATGACACAAAGGCAAGAAGCAGACATCTCTGGTCCACCTAACGTCAAAGACATTCCACTAGGAAGGCTTTTCACACCCAGCACCAGTACATCTGGGTGTTAATAGACAACCCCACACACACAACACACAACACACACACACACACACACACACACATAATAATAAAGTGTTCCAAACTCAGTATGATATAAGCATGTGCTGTATGTATTCCCCCATCATCATATCATCCAAACTACAACTCTGTATTGGTATTAGTTACACTTTAAAGGTTTATATCCAGATGTATTTATTTACCTCTGCCTTAATGCAGTCTATTCCTTCCTTCCTTGGAGTAAAAATGATCTTCTCTCTATTTCTTAAACAATAGTGTTTGCTATATGATTGTGATACTGTTGTTAATACACTTTGGATAAAACATCATCAGTTTGCTTTTTCAGCTACAAGGGTGGTAGTAAAGTCGGGCACTGGTGTAGTTGATGTGAGAAGGTCTGGGGTGCAGTCAGTGTTCAATAGGGTTGAGGTCAGAGCTGTTAAGCTGGTGATCTTCCTCTCCAAACCATATAAAGCATATCTTCATGGAGCTTGCTTTGTGCATGGTTTTGCTGAAGCAGGTTTAGAATTTTAAGTGAAGGGAAAATGTAATACTATCGAAGACTTCCTGTGCCTTCAAGTTCGTGGTAACAGATTGGGGAAGAACTGCAAAATATTTTTGTCCATCTAGTGTATAAAAGTTCCCCAGTAAGTTCAAGTTTAAATTTTTTCTGTGGGTCCAAAACTACACAAAACACGTATTTCCATAATTCTGTACAATGGCAATGTTTAGGTGGAATCGGTCAGAGCTGCATTTTCCTACAATCCAACCTGAAATAGTGCAAAACCTTTCACTCGTTCCTTTAAAGTTCATTCCAGCAGACGATGAGATCTATTCCCCATAAAAGATAATAATCCACTCTTTAACTGCATCAATCAAAGGTCACAGAGTGTAAATTGCTTGTCTTTCTCCACAATTTCACTAAATGCAATTCGAACCTCTCTAAAATGTGCAATTGGACGAGTCATATTCTGTAATTGATGAAGTAATTTCACACGAGTAAATGAACCGCAGTCACAAAAAAGTGTGGACTGAACTGACCTTCGAACTTCTATGGGGTTTTTGGAAATACGAAAATTAGAAAAAAATAATAAAGTTCAGCGTTTATTTATTTATTTATTTATTTATCAACACACAGGGCACGTGTTTATCAGACGTGGATCAGACGTGGATTTCTCAACTGGATGTGATAGTTTAGGATTGATATGATCCTGGATCATATGGTTCTCTGAAGCTCATCCTGGAGTCGCTCCATCCTGCTCAGGAGCAAACTCATTTCACCTATTCTTTTACTTTCTTTCTTTTTCTTTCTTTCTTTCTTTCTTTCTTTCTTTCTTTCTTTCTTTCTTTCTTTCTTTCTTTCTTTCTTTCTTTCTTTCTTTCTTTCTTTCACATGGATATCTGGCTGGTCTTCCTTTCTCTCTGAATTTTTTTCTTTCTCTTTATTTATTTGATATTTCTGTATTGTTAAACACACTGGATCTTTCTTTCTTTCTTTCTTTCTTTCTTTCTTTCTTTCTTTCTTTCTTTCTTTCTTTCTTTCTTTCTTTCTCTCTTTCTTTACTTTTTTCTGTCTTTCTTTCTTTTTTCTTTCTTTCTTTCTTTCTTTCTTTCTTTCTTTCTTTCTTTCTTTCTTTACTTTTTCCTCTTTCTTTCTTTCTTTCTTTCTTTCTTTCTTTCTTTCTTTCTTTCTTTCTTTCTTTCTTTACTTTTTCCTGTGTTTCTTTCTTCCTTTCTTTCTTTCTTTCTTTCTTTCTTTCTTTCTTTCTTTCTTTCTTTCTTTCTTTCTTTCTTTCTTTCTTTACTTTTTCCTGTGTTTCTTTCTTTCTTTCTTCCTTTCTTTCTTTCTTTCTTTCTTTCTTTCTTTCTTTCTTTCTTTCTTTCTTTCTTTCTTTCTTTCTTTCTTTCTTTCTGGATTGTTTTCTTTCTTCCTATATTTCTGTGTTTCTTTCTTCCTTTTTTCTCTTTCTTTACTTTTTTGTGTTTCTTTCTGTTTCTTCCTTTCTTTCTCTTTTTTTACTTATTTATGTGCGTCTTCCTTTCTTTATTTAATTCTTTCTTTTTTGTCTTTCTTTCTTTCTTTCTTTCTTTCTTTCTTTCTTTCTTTCTTTCTTTCTTTCTTTCTTTCTTTCTTTCTTTCTTTCGTTTTGTCTTGCTTCATTTCTTTACTTTTTTCTGTCTTTCTTTCTTTCTTTCTCTTTTTTTACTTATTTATGTGCGTCTTCCTTTCTTTCTTTAATTCTTTCTTTTTTGTCTTTCTTTCTTTCTTTCTTTCTTTCTTTCTTTCTTCCTTTCTTTCTTTCTTTCTTTCTTTCTTTCTTTCTTTCTTTCTTTCGTTTTGTCTTTCTTTCTTTCTTTCTTTCTTTCTTTCTTTCTTTCTTTCTTTCTTTCTTTCTTTCTTTCTTTCTTTACTTTTTCCTGTGTTTCTTTCTTCCTTTCTTCCTTTCTTTCTTTCTTTCTTTCTTTCTTTCTTTCTTTCTTTCTTTCTTTCTTTCTTTCTGGATTGTTTTCTTTCTTCCTATATTTCTGTGTTTCTTTCTTCCTTTTTTCTCTTTCTTTACTTTTTTGTGTTTCTTTCTGTTTCTTCCTTTCTTTCTCTTTTTTTACTTATTTATGTGCGTCTTCCTTTCTTTCTTTAATTCTTTCTTTTTTGTCTTTCTTTCTTTCTTTCTTTCTTTCTTTCTTTCTTTCTTCCTTTCTTTCTTTCTTTCTTTCTTTCTTTCTTTCTTTCTTTCTTTCTTTCTTTCTTTCTTTCTTTCGTTTTGTCTTTCTTCATTTCTTTACTTTTTTCTGTCTTTCTTTCTTTCTCTTTTTTTATTTATTTATGTGCGTCTTCCTTTCTTTCTTTAATTCTTTCTTTTTTGTCTTTCTTTCTTTCTTTCTTTCTTCCTTTCTTTCTTTCTTTCTTTCTTTCTTTCTTTCTTTCTTTCTTTCTTTCGTTTTGTCTTTCTTCATTTCTTTACTTTTTTCTGTCTTTCTTTCTTTCTTTTTTCTTTAATTCTTTCTTTCTGATTTTTTTTCCTCTTAATTTATTTATTTATTTGTTTGTTTGTTTGTTTGTTTATTGTTAAACACACCAGATCCATTTTTCATTCTAGAACTTTGAAGACTCATTTAGCTGGATTTTATTGTTGATTTAACATGATCCAGGCTCATTCGTTCTTATACTGGAGTTTCTCCATCCTTCTCAGGAGCAGTCTTATTTCACACACTCAGAATTAGATCATGGCTTTATTAGCAGAGTAAAAACAGTAAGCCATCATCTCTCCATTTTTATGAGAGAAACCTGTTCCCTGAAGTTGCAATACTGTACAGATGTTTAATATCATTATCAGGACGTCACTATAAGAATCTGTTCTCGGCTTTTTAACTCTCTTGACATTACTTCATAGATATGCATCAAAATAAATTTTTTAAAAATAAATAATATTAAAAATAATAACAATTTCACCGAAAGATGTCCTTGCAGAGACACGATGACTTTGTTGTAGTGTGTTCTCTGTAAAACAGTCGCTCGTTTCAGTAGACTTCTGCTTTGTTGTCAGGCTGCTATTGAAACACCTCCATAAGCAGCGAGTCTTAGGCACAATGCGCCGTCAAACCTAACCAGCAAATTAATCATTCATTTCTCAGGCTTCTAAATAGCATAGCAGCAGCATATGAACGAGCCAATCAGGCTGAGGTTGCCAGTGTTCTAAGAATATATCAAAGCCAATATGTGAGGAAGCTTTCAATCACCATCCTGGCAATGTAAATGTTTAGACAGCATTCTGCCATCGTAAGGTGACTTTGTTGATGAAGGAGAAGCCTAAATATTAATAGGAAATGAATTTTGATGTGAAGCTCAAGGAGGACATGTGTTTGGATTTCGTCCCTGATTTATAATTGTGATTTTCTTAGTTTTATTTAGAAATATTCAACAGATTTTTTTTTTTTCTGCTAAAATATTGCAAGGCTGATTTACTTTTATTTCATTTCGTTACCTAAATGTGATCAATGAAGAAAAAAATCAAATGGTGTTTTCCAGCTGAAATCTCAAATATTACAAATAAAAGTATTTAATGCACAGTAGCACTAAATACCAGAGTACCAGAACCTAATACCAAAAATATATTTATTTATAAAAATACAAATAAATATAATTTTCCTAGTTCCCTTCTAACAGCCCATCATGTTTTCATTTTGTGTTGCTGTTAAATCCAAAAAAACAAACAAACCTGACAATAAATGCTGTATGGCCTCTAAGCGTTTGTTAGGGTGCACAAACTTTTGCACTCGGCTCTACCTAAGTCTTATTATCCTATTAACCAAAATTACAGCTGAAGGCAAAGACATGCTCTCATTTGCACTGCGATTGTCAGTGGTACAGTAGGAATAAGGTGTGTTTCTGTAGGCCTGAATTACAGCAGCGGGCACATCATCATCACCTCGGCTGATTATTTCATAATAACACACAAGTGGGAAACTGCAGGTTCGGGGAAAAAAGTGTGTTTATTAGGTTTTACACCGAGAAATGCAGCTTTCTGGAGGCAGCGCAAAATTCTTTCAGAGGCAAACAGGAAGTGATTACGGTGCAGAGAAAATCACTTTGGAGCCATCTTTCTTTCTTTCTTTCTTTCTTTCTTTCTTTTTCTCTTTCATTTTTTTTTTTCTTCCTTTTTTAGTTTTTCCTGTGTTTGTTTTTTACTTACTTTCTTTCTCTTTCTTTCTTTCTTTTTTTCTATTTCTTTCTTTCTTTCTTTCTTTCTTTCTTTCTTTCTTTCTTTCTTTCTTTCTTTCTTTCTTTCTTTCTTTCTTTCTCAACCTCTTGTGCTCCAGAACATCTGATCACATGCACATTATCAACTTGTGCTGTTAATATCATGAACAGCAGCTACGCTAATTCCTCTCCACTGCTTTTCTTTCTCTCCCAATCCCGAGGCTTCCTGAGGTTTGGCCAGCTCCAGTCACGTCCCTCCTCATAAAGATTATGGACCTTTAAAGAAGAAGATGGCGAACTCCTTCTTTGACTTTTTCTGTGTTTCTTTCTTTCTTCCTTTCTTTTCATTACTTTGCTTTTTTTTTTTTTTTCTTTCTTTCTTTCTTTCTTTCTCTTTCTTTAATGGAGAAAGAGCTGTGTGTGTGTGTGTGTGTGTGTGTGTGTGTGTGTGTGTGTGTGTGTGTGTGTGTGTGTGTGTGTGTGTGTGTGTGTGTGTGTGTGTGTGTGTGAGGGGGGTGTTGATGACTTCCCTGAGAAACCATAAACTTAAAGAGGTGCTCAGTAAGAATAATAGAAAACAGAAAAATGTCCTTCAACTTGTCCATCAAAGCACGAAGGCTGTTATTTATTGACTTTTTTCACTAAATATTTTAGAGGCTGAATTGTACAGTGGCCACCTGACATTTCACAGAATCGATCAGCCTTCGGGTTCGGTCGATAATCAATCGCTACGGCAACGGTTCACACAGAGGGACATCTGAAAAAGTCAAATGAAAAGGTGCCAGTGGGTTTTGTTTGGGGTTTTTTTCTGAGCAGGAGTTACTGAATACTGACGGACAGAGCTGCAGGGTCACATCCTGCATGAGGCAGAGCAGAAATGTGGTGTACAGAATCACAGCAAAATCAACTCCGAGAGCAACAGAAAAGCCTCAAAGCAAAGAAATCTTTAACATCGTGCATTTTTATACTTCATCTGTGATACATGGTGTAATGTTTGAAAAAAAAAAACTCATTAGGGCTCATTAGGGTTGTTCAAAAAGCATACAGAGCTTATAGTCAGGTGTCCACAAACTTTATTACATATATATTTTTATATGTAATTATGTTTTAGAGTTGATATATTTTCTTTCTTTCTTTCTTTCTTTCTTTCTTTCTTTCTTTCTTTCTTTCTTTCTTTCTTTACTTTTTTCTGTGCTTGTTTCTTACTTACTTTCTTTCTTTACTCTTTCTTTCTTTCTTTCTTTCTTTCTTTCTTTCTTTCTTTCTTTCTTTCTTTCTTTCTTTCTTTCCTACTTTCTTTCTTGCTTTCTTTCTTTCTTTCTTTACTTTTTCCTGTGTTTGTTTCTTACTTACTTTCTTTCTTTGTCTTTCTTTCTTTACTCTTTCTTTCTTTCTTTCTTTCTTTCTTTCTTTCTTTCTTTCTTTCTTTCTTTCTTTCTTTCTTTCTTTCTTTCTTTTTTTCTTTCTTTCTTTACTTTTTCCTGTGCTTGTTTCTTACTTACTTTTTTTCTTTCCTTCTTTCTTTCTTTCTTTCTTTCTTTCTTTCTTTCTTTCTTTCTTTCTTTCTTTCTTTCTCTCTTTTATTTCTTTACTTTTTCCTGTGCTTGTTTCTTACTTACTTTATTTATTTATTCTTTCTTTCTTTCTTTCTTTCTTTCTTTCTTTCTTTCTTTCTTTCTTTCTTTCTTTCTTTCTTTCTTTCTTTCTTTCTTTACCTTTTCCTGTGTTTGTTTCTTACTTACTTTCTTTCTTTACTTCTTTCTTTCTTTCTTTCTTTCTTTCTTTCTTTCTTTCTTTCTTTCTTTCTTTCTTTCTTTCTTCCATATTTTTATTTTATATGTAATTATGTTTTAGAGTTGATATATTTAGTGAGAATATGTTTTTCCTTTTTTTGATGTACTTATCACACGTCATCATTGATTAAGTTGGATCATTGGTGAAACATTGCATACAGTATCTCCTTCATTCCACTTTCCATAACCATTTTATTCATTGTATAAAACCCCTTTTCTGTGTACTGTTTATTAATATTTAAATTATTCATTCATCTATCATTATTTCTTCATATCTATCATGTATCATACCCCTACCAACTTGTATATATTTTACACTGCTAGCATCGCACTTCTGATTAGATGATAACTGTATTTCATTGCCTTGTACTGTAACATGTGCAATGACAAAGAATGGCAATAACCTTGAATCTAATCTCATTTTTTATGACGAATCCGATTGAACAATTAAAAAAACAACAACAAATACACTGTGCCATATAACAACCCTACAGTATATAACTCTGTAGTCACTTTCTCCACTTTCTCCCTGCTGCTATTGCTGATGCTCAAACATTATTGTCATCGATTTCTAAAGCATGGTAGTGTTTATCAACTTCCAAGGTTGTCCTTGCCTACTGAAACTGCATACAGCGCACAGTTGTGAAGGATATTTTATGATATTACAAGCCATCTCCACTGCATGTTTATATTTCCATGTTTCTCTAGTTGTGTAAGTATTCACAGCGCTTTACTTTTTCCACATTTTTACAGCAAAATTCTTTTTTTTTTTGAATTCTACAAACAAAACATAATAATAATGACCACATAAAAGAAACATTTATAAAAAATAAATAAATAAATAAACCCAAGAAAATCATGTATATAAGCATTCACAGCAGTTATAGCCATAACACTCAAAATTGAGCTGAGTTGCAGGTCCAATACCATCCCTACAGTGAAGCATGGTGGTGGCAGCCTCATGCTGTGAGGATGTTTTTCAGCAGCAGGAACTGGAAGACTAGTCAAGATCGAGGAAAAGATGAACAGAGACATCCTGTAGACCTCAGACTGGGGTGACTGTTCATCAACCAACAGGACAACGATCTTAAGCACACAGCCAAGATAACAAAGGAGTGGCTATGAGACGACTCTGTGAATGTCCTTGAGTGGCCCAGCCAGAGCCCAGACTTGAACCCGATTGAACATCTCTGGCTGTACACTGACACTCCCCATCCAGCCTAATTAAGATGAGAGGTTCTGCAAAGAAGAATGGGAGAAACTGACCAAAAAGTTATTTCAGTATTTAAGTATTGAGCAAAGGCTGTGAATACTAATGTAGACGTTTATTTTTATTGTGTATTGTATGTAGAATCTTGTGGAAAATAATGACTTTAATCCATATTGGAATAAAACCGTAACAAAACAAAATGTGCAAAAAGTGAAGTGCTGTGAATACTTTTGCTGGATGTACTGTATATATATATATATATATATATATATATATTGTGTGTGTGTGTGTGTGTGTGTGTGTGTGTGTGTGTGTGTGTGTGTGTGTGTGTGTGTGTGTGTGTCTCTAAGGAGTCATTTTTGCCTGGATGTGGCTAAAATGGTTGCAGAGAAAAATGGAAAACTTCAGAACGAGGTGGCCCTGGGTTGATTACAGATAATTAAATCTTGGCTTCTTTTGCCGTAGTGGCTCCTTCTCTGCTGTTACTCATGTGCAGCATCATAAAACTGATCATGAAGATTTATTTGTATAAAGCGCTGGCCAGAACTATGTGCCTGCTCAAATGTGGCCCTTGGTTGCTGCAAAAAAAAAAAAAAGCTCATTCATCATGCTCATAATTTCTACACGGCTCCTACAGTGAGAAGTTCCTCTCTGATAATAGAGCGTTTGAAGCGAAGCTTAACATGTAGGAATAACATGTTAATTGTTCAGATTTTTGGATACGTTACATCTTACAGATGTTTTCTTGAAGTGTAGTAAAAATCTAATAAAACAGAGGAAAAAAGAGTTTGTTGGATTGTATTTGTTCACCACATTATCCAAAACTTTATATAAATAAAGGCACACTTTTTCAATTCAACACCACGTCTTATGTTACTTTTCAGTACATTTTTGTGCGCGTCGTACTCAGATGCATTTCAGCTTCCTCTAGAAACCTACAAATCCAAGATACAAGCCTAAAAGTTTTAGTTTACATGTACATTCAAGACTTTAATTATAGAAGTTGATGTGTTGGAAGCAGGAAAAATGGGCAAGAGAAAGGATCTTAAAGTCTATTAGAAACACTGACTTAGATTTTAATATATTTCTGTATATGAATATGTATACATTTATTCCCAATAGTCCGTTCTCTTCATTTCATAGTGTTTATCTTTGGCTGCTAATGTTTTACATTGGAGTTTCTATCCAATCAGATTTCAGACGTCGCATCAAATAAAGCCGTAGAGCGTGGGCTTTTGTTGGATTCAAATCTATATTGCTTGAAGCTGTTGCTGTAACCAATCAGATTGCAATTTGGCCACTTCAAGACCCATCTGAATATGTCAGCATTTTCACGTCCATTGATTGTATGGTCAAAGAGCACACAATCAGACTCGCAACCTGCATCTGTAGCAAACTGCACAAGCTCAAATATAATATATGCATGTAAATCTAATAGCTTTTTTTTCATTCCACAATGGCTGACAGAGGAGAAGAAATTGATTTGGTAACATATACTCTTACAAGGACTAGACGGATTTTTCAAGAGAAGCTGGACATCGTGAGGAAAGGTTGGTCAAAACAGTTGCTAAGCTTTTTCATTAACCCTTTAAACGTTTGCATTTTCTTCTCTGTAGGATTTGCATAAAAACACAGAATTGGCCTTCATTTCAAATCCACAGAAAATTATACAGAAAAAAATGCACAGGAAACCCAGGGTCATATTTGGGTATGAGTCATGTTGAATTGTGTTCATTAGGTTTCTTGCTTTAGTTATATTGGATGAAGAATGCTGAGGATGGAGCCACCAGGAAGGAGGAAAAGAAGAAGGCCAAAGAGGAGGTTTATGGATGTTGTGAGGGAAAACATGCAGGAAGTTGTGTTTTAAAAAAGGCAGATGTAGAGGACAGGGCGGTATGGAGACGGATGATCCGCTGTGGCGCCCCCTAATGGGAGCAGCCGTAAGGGTTTCTTGCTTTAGTAATGGCATTCAGTCTCACTGTATAACGTCACATCAACATGATGTTATGAGGTGGATTGTTTTAGGTAGGAAACCACTGAAGGCCTGGGTGTGAAATGCACAACATGCTACTGGGTATGCCTACAGAAAGTGATCTTTGGAAGGTGAACCGGCGACAGGATCATTGGCGCTAAATCCTCATTGATGCGCATGAGGAATTCCTAGCTTGTTTGGTCCGATTCCATGGAAGAGCTTCTATAGCACAAATTGCTGAAAAAGTTAATGCTGGCTTTGAACATACAGTGCATCACAACTAGCTTTATTTAGAGATGTGTAGCTGCAGTGGTCAGAGAGCCCGTGATGACCAATGTACACCACTGAAAGCACCAACAATGGGCACCCAAAAGCATTATAAAAAAAAAAAAGGAGAGCTTGTGAAGGCAGAGTGATGGTCTTGGCAGCATTCTAATGGAAAACTTTGGAAATCATGGGGATGTTACTTCAGCTTTATTACTTCCCTAAACATTGTTTAAGTCCAGGATACACCCAGTGGTGGACAAAGTTAACAATTCATGTAGATGAGTTAAAGTAGAGATCCACTTGGTAAAACATGACTCCAGTAAAAGTGTCCCTTTAAACTTTCACTGGAGTAAAATACCAAAGTATTTGACTTCAAATGTACCCAATCATCCAAAGTACTATATTTTATTATGGCTATAATGTCCTATTATAGCCATAATAATATATTACTCGCTCTCTCTCTCTCTCTCTCTCTCTCTCTCTCTCTCTCTCTCTCTCTCTCTCTCTCTCTCTCTCTCTCTTTCTCTCTCTCAGACTCATACAGACTCTTCTGTGTGAAACTTTACTCACTACATTATTAATAAAAGTTTTTATTCACTCATAAATAAAAAGGAACAACTGATTCCACAAAATGTAGTAAAAAGTGAGATATTTTACTTTGAAATGTGGTGAACTTTAAGTAGAAAGTTTCCCCAAATGAAAATACTTCATTAAAGTACAAATACGTGAAAAAGCTACTTATGTACAAGAACGAATTACCTTACAACGAATTCCTGTCCACCACTGGTTACACCCCTGCATAGTGTTCTGCAATGGCTTCCGGCACATTCCACTGCAACAAATTGCTCAGGATATATTTTTAAAGCAAAGGCATTCAATGGAACCTTCATTAGACTCTATGTGCAATGTATGAAGATGTATCTAGAGGACATTTTAATGGTCTTCATCGCTTCCTTTCTGGGAGAAATCTGTGTGAAATCCCTTATGACCAACACTGCCCAGACGGCAATGAAAAATTCCAATCAGCGAGAAGTCATCTGTTCCCTAGAGGTCAAGTGTCATGGTAAGTTTCCCAGATTCGAGACAGCTATGTGAAACTAATCAATTCCACACACAGACACACTGAATCAGCCTTGATTTCATCCGGAGTTCATGCGCAAGGGTGTAAACGTCCACGTCACTGCTTCTGCACGCTTCAGCCGCTTTCTTCAGGGAAACGGGACCCGGAGTGGCAGATAGAGAGCGCTAATGAATGGCTTAGAAACCCCTACAGGACACGGGTGCCAGGCAACAGACGTGGTCAACGGCGGCGGATTACGTCGCTGATTGGCATCGATTTATACAGAGGCCATGGCGCTTCTATTTTTATCCCGAACCAAACCCCTAACCCCCTGTTCTGCTTTATATCTGATTATCCACACATGCACATCGCAGGGCTTTCTCTTTCCTCCCTTCCACAAAAGTGTTACTTAGCTGTAGGTGCAGGATCTGATGAAGTAGGACAAGGTGAACCTAAGGTGATCTTTGAAAGCAGGAGAACAATTTGTACAGAGAGAGAATGCACTCGTATTCAACTTCATTCTTCCTCAAGCTTCTTCATCTTCATCTTAGTAGTAGTAGCAGTAAAAAGCTTACACAGCTTGAGCATCCTCAGAACGTTCCAGAAGGTACTTTTGTACGAGGTGGTATCAAAATGTTTTGACACTAATGGTGCTAAATGTTGTTATTATGACCACGAGCTTTACCACATCCAAAATTCCATCATGGACGCCACGTTTGCAAAACGCAAATGCGAAATTCTGCCACAGAGACATTTAACATGACATACGTCTGACATACGCCGATGCTGCAATTAGTCCTTCGAGGTGTTTTTCAAGTGGCGTGTGGGCTTCAAGAGTGAAAGAACATCGCTGGAAATCTATGAGGGATCAGGAAGACCTTAAACGAGCTCAACTCACAAAAATGTCGAAATCATCTGGCAACTTGTGCATGATGATCGTCGGAGAAAACAATCCACACGACCTCACTTCCACACCCACCCTCCTCACCAGATTTGCCTCCAGCAGATTTTCCCCTCTTCCAGAAAGATGAAGATCCGGTTCAAAGTTTGCCGTTTTACACCAATGATCCGGCGTGAATCGCAGAAGGTGCTTGACACGCTTCAGAAAGAAGACTTTCAGGACACATTCCAGAAGTGTCAGGAAAGCTAGGGGGCGCTGTACTGCTGTGCATATATCACTAATTTGAAGGTGATAGTGTGTAAACATAGATAAATGAAGTACTTTCTTGTAAACAGAGCGAGTCTCCAAACTTTTTGATACCACTTCGTATGTATAACAGTTAATTTTCTGCTAGAAAACTAACATTCCGAAAGCATTCTGGATTCCAATTTTGTGAGAACAAAGAGTTTGAAATGGTGAAATATTCTGTGAGGAATTTTTATGGAAAGGGTTTCGGTCAGGACGTTTCTACTACAAGAAAGTCTTCATGAAAATTCCTGAAGGACCTGGGTGTTTATAGACACTATATATATATATATATATATATATATATATATATATATATATATATATATATATATATATATATATATATATATATATAACAAGCAAATGAAAAAAGAAGTTATGATGGTCAATATTTCATTAAATTATCATGATAATTGAAAAATCAGTGTGGTATTCACTGAAGAAAACATTATGTTGCTCGGTTCACGCCGCATCCAAACGTATAACAGCAAACCCCACAGCGTGCTCTATTACATACTAACACTACTTGTAATGTCATTATTTCAGCTTGTATTCCCACGATACCCCGAAATCCATTTTGCTCAGGACCCCATGAAACTAAACACTAACACAATCCATTCAGAGGCTTTGCCTTCATGTTTCTGAGGCTTAACCGAAGTGCCCAAAATAGAGATTCTCAATTAACGCTGAATAGATTCTGATCTGCAGCAATCTGTTAGGTTCAGGCTCGGCTCGCGTGAAGCCCGCGGGCAGAACGATGAACCAGGAAGCTGCACTGATTCTCAGTGAATCTCTGAAGTAAAATTTTCTTGAATTAGATCTGGTCGCGTGATTAGATGCAGAAAAAGATTGAAGTCTATTGAGTTTGCAGGCCCAGGGTTTGTTCAGAAAGATCAGTGCTGCCATCTAGTGGTGAGAGAGAAACCAAACGATTCATCCTAATCATGGCATGCCAAGGTTTTTTTTGGACACAGATTAAGGATTGGTCTAAATTAAAAAAGGATTTGCAACCTGTGTGTGCGTGTGTGTGTCCAAAACTTGACCCCGGGTGTCTTTGAGATTACATACTGAGCAGCAGCTGCTCATGATCCTAGATTTTAATAAAACAGAACATTAATAATATAGCCTTCAACTATATGTTAACAATAGGCTATCACACTCAACTTATTGTATAGTGTTGGTCTTGCAGCACATTTTCACTGGTTTTGGACGCATATTTGATCAGATCCTGTTGTGTACAGGAAGTTAAAACTTTGCCTGGCTTAAGGATCGCAAAAAATGACACTAAACAAAAATTAAGCACAGGAAGAAGATAAACATAGATTTTTTTTTCCTTGTCACTGTAATTCGCACACATTTCTGAAATAATCCTCCTTTTCCCATCTTATATCTGCTTTATATCCCACAATAGAAATGAATTTGTACCTCACACACACTGTGAGACACACTCACTCACACTCACTCACACTCACCAAGCATGGGGCAGCGTGTTTCCTGTCCCACTGGGTGATTATTTGACCACTTAGTGAAAAAATATAATTGTGGATTTCTAAAACTTTTAGAGAAGGTGAAAAGCTGCAAGGAACCTTTTTATAGGAATTTTGAATGCTACTACATCCAAACACTTTTTATACGATTGCGTTCCTCCAACTTTGTGGTAACCGTTTAGGAACTACATATGACTGGAAAGTTTTAGTGATCCAATACTAATGTTCATGTTGCGTTCATGTTAAATCGCAACCTCCAAACTCCAAAAACTGTTATGGAGTTGTGAGTGAAGGCTTCATAAAGGTTGTAGCTCAATCCTTATCTGCCCTGATCTATTTACATCAACAAAAAATGTGTTGAACAAATGAAATGCAAGTCTGCAAGTGAATTCGTTCAAACCGAATGGAAATAATATAGAATTGTATTAACTAAATGCACATAAAGCAGAAATACACCATCAAGCCACAATTAACCAGAGGAGGGAAGTAACGGAGTACAAATACTTCGTTACTGTACTTAAGTAGATTTTTTCGGTATCAGTACTTTACTCCACTATTTATTTTTCAGACTTTCTCTCATTACAGTTTTACACAAATATCTGTACTTTTTACTTCTTACATTTTCAAAACAGACTCGTTACTTTAGTTTTAATCCATTGATTTGGTGAAATATAATTTTTTTATTTTCACTGCGCGCCGATTTCAGCCGAACAACCGATTTTCTGTTACTGCGCGTTCAATCCACTGGTGTATAAAGTCCTGTCTCTCACTCACCACAGAAGGAAGTAAGAAGTTTGGGGTGAACGTGGATGAGACAGAGGGAGTCAGTGATGTAAACATGACTGAGAACAGACACATTCGTGATTATCATCATCTTTTCTCTGCTTGTGTTCTATATGTGGATCTTCAGCCTGGATACATTCATTAGGTAACAACATTTTTAATTAGTTTTGTATTAATATATACAGTGAGGAAAATAAGTATTTGAACACCCTGCTATTTTGCAAGTTCTCCCACTTAGAAATCATGGAGGGGTCTGAAATTGTCATCGTAGGTGCATGTCCACTGTGAGAGACATAATCTAAAAAAAAATCCAGAAATCACAATGTATGATTTTTTAACTATTTATTTGTATGATACAGCTGCAAATAAGTATTTGAACACCTGAGAAAGTCAATGTTAATATTTGGTACAGGAGCCTTTGTTTGCAATTACAGAGGTCAAACATTTCCTGTACTTTTTCACCAGGTTTGCACACACTGCAGGAGGGATTTTGGCCCACTCCTCCACACAGATCTTCTCTAGATCAGTCAGGTTTCTGGCCTGTCGCTGAGAAACACGGAGTTTGAGCTCCCTCCAAAGATTCTCTACTGGGTTTAGGTCTGGAGACTGGCTAGGCCATGCCAGAACCTTGATATGCTTCTTACAGAGCCACTCCTTGGTTATCCTGGCTGTGTGCTTCGGGTCATTGTCATGTTGGAAGACCCAGCCTCGACCCATCTTCAATGCTCTAACTGATGGAAGAAGGTTGTTCCCCAAAATCTCGCAATACATGACCCCGGTCATCCTCTCCTTAATACAGTGCCGTCACCCTGTCCCATGTGCAGAAAACACCCCCAAAGCATGATGCTACCACCCCCATGCTTCACAGTAGGGATGGTGTTCTTGGGATGGTACTCATCATTCTTCTTCCTTTGAACACGTTTAGTGGAATTATGACCCAAAAGTTCTATTTTGGTCTCATCTGACCACATGACTTTCTCTTATGACTCCTCTGGATCATCCAAATGGTCATTGGCAAACTTAAGACGTGCCTGGACATGTGCTGGTTTAAGCAGGGGAACCTTCCGTGCCATGCATGTGTATTACCAACAGTAACCTTGGAAACGGTGGTCCCAGCTCTTTTCAGGTCATTGACCAGCTCCTCCCGTGTAGTTCTGGGCTGATTTCTCACCTTCCTTAGGATCATTGAGACCCCACGAGGTGAGATCTTGCATGGAGCCCTTGTCCGAGGGGGATTGACAGTCATGTTTAGCTTCTTCTACTTTCTAATGATTGCTCCAACAGTGGACCATTTTTCACCAAGCTGCTTGGCAATTTTCCCGTAGCCCTTTCCAGCCTTGTGGAGGTGTACAATTTTGTCTCTAGTGTCTTTGGACAGCTCTTTGGTCTTGGCCATGTTAGTAGTTGGATTCTTACTGATTGTATAGGGTGGACAGGTGTCTTTATGCAGCTAACGACCTCAAACAGGTGCATCTAATTTAGGATAATAAATGTAGTGGAGGTGGACATTTTAAAGGCAGACTAACAGGTCTTTGAGGGTCAGAATTCTAGCTGATAGACAGGTGTTCAAATACTTATTTGCAGCTGTATCATACAAATAAATAGTTAAAAAATCATACATTGTGATTTCTGGATTTTTTTTTTAGATTATGTCTCTCACAGTGGACATGCACCTACGATGACAATTTCAGACCCCTCCATGATTTCTAAGTGGGAGAACTTACAAAATAGCAGGGTGTTCAAATACTTATTTTCCTCACTGTATATATATATATATATATATGGCTGTCAAAATTTTAATTATTTTAAACAGGCCCGAAATGTTTTCCTTTCTTTACTTAGATATAAAATAAATAAATTAACTCCAGATAAAAATATTTTTAATCGGTAAACTTTTGTTTTATTTCTGAGTCTCAAATCAAACTCCAAAATCCGCCATGATTCTCACAATCTACCCTCTGGGTGGTGTTTTGTGGGTTTTTCCCTTATAATGGCGACACAAACTTAAATTACTGGCTTTATTGATCGTACAGATAAAAACAATACATCATTTAAATCTGTAAAATGTCTATAATTATATATATATATAAGCTTCCTGACTTGACTTGAAGAGGTGCATTTTCTCCGGTATCACCTCATTAACTGTCCGTGTGGAAACATAGCAAAGGCTCTTAATGATGTCCACACATCTCTGCACTGATATAGCCTTTATATTTAATCACTGTACATATGCTTACATACATATCACATGCTGTACATATGATACATGTTTAACACCTCCAAGCTGCCAGTTCTGGGCACCTGAGCAAGCACTTAACTCACTACTGCTCATTTAGTAAATGAGATCATTAAGATTCGCTCGGGATAAACACTTCCAACAGGAAGTGGCTATATCTCACTATCTTTGTCTCTCTATTTTCTCTATCTAATTGCCTCTGTGTCTCTTTTAGTAAATGTCTCTGTCTCACTGTATATGTCTCTCTCTTGCTGTCTCTCTATTTGTTTCTCACTCTTTCTAAAGCTGTGTCTGTGTCTCTTTGTCTTTGTCTCTGTCTTTCCTGCTTATTTACATGTCTAACAAAGTTTTGAGTTTTGAAGTAATGCCATTAGTGATCTATGATGAAAGACTTCCCTGGTTCGATTCTTACCTCTAGTTTCATATTGAACATTATAAGAAGTTTTTAAAAACAGAACAATGAAAGATCATTAAAATTGGTTGCTGGCAAATCATGGTATATCAGTGGTGCAGGTGTTGGAGATGTGGTTCTTGTACCTGAGTCACTTCTCATAGACTTCGAGTTACTGAGAGAATGTACAGGAAGGAGAAGTTTTGACCCTCTACCATCATGATCTAAGAGAAAACACTGGTCTCCTAACTATAGAAAAGCCAAGAGTCCAATAAGCAAAGGCTTGTTTGCCTCTCCTGTGTGGGTGTAATGGTCAGTGTAGTGGTCGCTGCTATCTCACTCACCCGGTTCGATTCCTGCCCATTAGATTTCCTTTAAATTGTTTAAAAAGTTTTTAAAAAGAACCAGAAAAGGTCCTAAAAACCAGGTCCTTGCAGGAGATCCTGTGGCTCAATTGGAAGAGCTTTACCTCTGGGTTGAGAGGTTGCCGGTTCAAACCCCGGCCAGGGCTCAAAGTTAAGAGTGTGGAAGGTTCCGGTGGCCGTTGTAAGGAAGGTGTCAGAAATGGCTGCATGGAAGGTTGGATGTGGTTTCGGAGGGCGTATCCTGAAGCAGGGGGGCAATATCCGGGCATCTGCCCCCCCCGGTGTCTGAGAAGCTGAAAACAGGGGGTTATGAAGCAAAAACGTTCAAAAAAGTATCGACTTAGGTTTTTGGCAGAATTTTTCCCTATATATGCAAAACTATCACCCCCACTTTTTCTGAGGCTGTGAAGCAGCAGGACTTCACAGCCTTTGTTTACAGTCAAGTACCTCATTGCTCACCAGACACTACTTTCCCCACAGCTTACCCAGTGTGGGGACAAGCCAGATTCAAACCAGCAACCTCTTAGCTCAGAGGCAAGGCTTTTATCACAAAGCCATCAAGTCCCACAACACACCTTCTTTTTTTGGGGGGGTTTATCGTTTGTTTCAGACTTCAAAGCAAGAAACTCAGACCAGACAGAAACACAGAAAGCAGGATTCGAACCCTGAACCTCACCAACAGCGAAATACCAGTCTTAACCCACTGAACCATCGGGAAGGTCCGGCTGCAATGATTGTTTAGAGCAGGTCTATCTTTTCTATCAAACCATCAACACAAGAATATAATGCTAAAGACAGAATTTAACCTACCTCATGACTAGCAGACAGAAAGCCAGGTTTGAACCCTGACCACCAACATTAGCAAAGTACCAGCCTTAACCCACTAAGCCATCAGAAAAAAACAGGATGGGCAGCTTGATTAGAGCAGGTCTATCATTCTTTTTAAACCATCAGCGCAAGAATTAAAAGGTGAAGAAAGATGTAGGAAGCGAATACAGATGTGAGTAGCACAAGTTGAACCCACATTGTAAATAACAGCAAGAAAGCAGGATTCGAACCATGATCCCTACCACCAGCAAGATACCAACCTTAACCCGTTGAACCATTGGTGAGGACAGGCTAGGAAGCTTATTTCGAGCAGGTCTATCTTTCTTTTCAACCCATTAAAAACAAAAATATATCGCTAAAGAAAGATGTAGGAAGTGAATCCTGATCATGACTGGCAGACAGAAAGCAGGATTCGAACCCTGAACCCCACCAAAAGCAAGAAACCTGATTTAACCCACTGGACCATCAGGGAAGACAGGCCAGGAAGTTTGTTTAGAGCAGGTCTATCTACCTTTAAACCATCAACACAAGAATATAAATCTAAAGAAAGATTTAGGAAGCAGGAACATAAGAACCTACATCGCAACTAGCAGGCTTCAAACCCTGATCCTCACCATCAGCGAGGCACCTGACTTAACCCACTCAACCATGGAAGAAATCAGACATGGAAGCATGTTTAGATGAGGCACAAGCCTTAAACCACTGAGCGACCACTGCTGAAAAGCATGTGTACTTTTCGGAGGGTTCATACTTTGTTTCATGCCAGCGCAGTAAGAAAGAAGGTATGTAGGACTGGCTTTGAAACCGTATCACCAGCGTGGACTAGGAAGAGTCCTGGTGGTTCCAAACTTATTCCATTTACAGATGACGGAGGCCACTGTGCTCATCGGGACCTTTAATGCTGCAGAAATGTTTCCGTTCCCCTTCCCCTGATCTGTGCCTCGATACGATCCGGTCTCGGAGGTCTACAGGCAATTCCTTGTACTTCATGGCTTGGTTTGTGCTCTGACATGTTAACTGTGGGACCTCATATAGACTGGTGGACTCTAATCAAGTTGTAGAAACAACTCAAGGATGATCAGTTGAAACAGGATGCACCTGAGGTTAATTCTGAGTGTCATGGCAACGGCTATGAATCCTTATGTTCTTGTTTTTTATTTTTTTGTAAATTTCGCAAAAAGATTTTTTGAATCCTAAAGAAAATAATGAATATAATCTATTTTGGAATAAGGCTGTAGCACAAAAAAATGTGGAACAAGTACAGCGCTGTGAACACATAATGTGTTAAAAATGCTATATAACTGCACTACAATGATTCAAAAAAGATTCTCTCTGTGGAAGTATACAACTAATGGAAAAACCGCAAAATCGTTTCATCCGTTGCCTCGAGTGGCAGTGACTCTGACAGTAAGCAACCCGATATTAAAAAGACACTCCACACTCTCGATTCTGTGCATTCAATTCCACCTCAATCGCACGTTTTAAATCACGACCACACCGCAAATTTACTTTTCAAATAAATTGTGAGAAAGCATGAGTTTTTTGTTTGTTTGTTTGTTTGTTTTTTTTTTTTAATGCAACCAGACCAACACAAGCAAATAGCGAACGTGATAAAAACCAATAAAATAAAAAAATTGGAACATTGGAAGCTTGAGACATACAATCTTTAAACAAGTCCAGTGATGACAGACAAAAAAAAAAACCCCTCAAACAGCAGGTCTGAGACATTTCTAGTCCCGGAGAAAACGGCGGGAGAACCTGACAAAGCCATGGCTGAAGACAGAGGTGAATGCATGAAGGTTGTGTAGATGGGTAGTTGTGAAGATGCAGAGTTTTGTCTAACAGGACGTTTCTAGGGATCTTTAATCCGTAGGTAAAACGATGCGTAGAGACAGGATCATTATGGAGGGATTGAACTTGGTGTCTGAAATGTTTGTCTTGATGTCAAAATAAACATATTTTATTCAGTGGTGTTTAGAATCTGAGCCTGAAAATACCATTTTTTAATGTTGGAGCTGAAAATTGCCTACACTGCAAAAATTCTGACATCTTAGCAAATTCTAATATATTTATTACTTGATGCCATTAGATTACACTAAACCAGATATATTATGAACCTAGTGCTACATGTCTACTTAGGTGGTCTCAGCCATAGGTGGTTCTTCTACAAACTGTTGCATTTAAAGGCACAATTGTGTAGGATGTGGCAACCTTAAAATGTACCTTCACTTAAACTAGAGACCCAAAACCCAGTTCCAAGAAGATCTGCTTCATATGGGACAGAGTAGAAGATCTTGGACCTTCTCACCTCACCTCACCTCACCTACATCAGTACCTGACTTTAAAAACACCCTTGTGAGGGACTAAGTGTGATGACTTATAGGGACACAATACAAATCTTATGGTCAGGTCTCGACAAACTTTTGTCTATACAGTGTATTTTTATTCAATTCAAGCTTTCTAAATTGGTTTGATCTATAAGGAACCCCTGTATGTTCTTATCTTGTTTCTCGTCTCTGCCTTTATATTAGTATTATTTATTTAAATTGTAATAAGAAGGGTCCCTGGTGGTCTCATTGTTAGGATGCTCTCACCGCTGCGGCCCGGGTTCGATCCCCGGTCAGGGAACCAACCCCAGCCACTCTTAGTGCCGGTCCCAAGCCCGGATAAATGGGGAGGGTTGCGTTAGGAAGGGCATCCAGCGTAAAAACATGTGCCAAATCAAACATGCGGAGGATCTGCTGTGGCGCCCCCTAACGGGAGAAGCCGAAAGAAAGTTTTTATTTAAATTGAAATAAGAAACAGAGGCTAGATTCGACTTTATATTCAAGATGTTTTCATTTGCTAAGATGTCTTTTTTTTTTATTTATGTTTTTGCAGTATATCAGCAAGTTCAAGCTTCAAGCATCAGCCTCGTAACAGCCAAATAACTCGTACTCAGCTTTGAGACATATTCGAATCACTGATAGCCAAGCAAGATGTCAGTAAACTTTTTGAGAACTATTCAGATTTTTATAGCATAATAAAGTGAATTGATTATTATATAGCCGGCTGTTGTCTATACTCTATGTGACTACATTATGAAGGAAATCAGGCATCAGAGATTTTTCCCGCTCGTGCCAAGCTCATCATGGCGGCTCGCAGAAAGCAAGCAGGCTTCATGCTCGTTTTTAGTGCCACGTGTGTTGCTTTGGATCGTTTATGGCTCCACCCTGTCTCGCCATTGGTGCATGTGTTTTTCTATTCACAGCTGTTCCCACTTCCAAGTTTAATCCATATATATATATATATATATATATATATATATATATATATATATATATATATATATATATATATATATATATATATATATATAAACGTATAGGTAGTCTACAAATTACAATTGTTTGCAGCAGGTAAAAGTAACAGCGCAAGGTTCTGTGCTGCCGCCCGATCCCCCCAAAATTTGACTTTCTCCTGCCTACAATATTTGAGTTCTGTCCTGCTTCCGCCCGCAGGTAAAATGTATAGGAAGTTTTATTTTCAATGCACTGACTGCTTCTTCCCGCTACTCTGCGTTTTAGTTTCACGTGCTTCCCTTTTAAATATGAATGAAAAAGAAACGGAAAATGAACAAACGTTACGTTTTATTCGAGTTCGAATTTTTTTTTATAAATGATAAACAGGGACAAGGAACTTTTCAGAACATTAATGAAATGATATAAAGAAGGTTTTGTTGTGTTCCTTTCTTTAATAATGAAGTGATATCTGTAGCCATTAGAGAACCGCGTCAGAGTTCGCTTCCGACCATGTGCCTGTAAATCGCTTACTTTTATTTTAGTTGTCACTGTTGCTTTGATGCAGTAGATACATAACCGTTTATTTGTTTTTAGTCATTTATTATTATTTCATATTTTTATAACCATTTTGCGGGAGTCCCGTGAGTATTTTACCGCCCGCACCCGCATTCACCCGTCAAATCTTGTCCAGCGTCGCACTCGTTTGCGTTGCGTCCCGTGAAAGTGCAGTTTTCTATTTCAAAGCCCGATTTTAGCTCTTGTCATGTTACATTATTAACAAATTACAGTGCAGTACCCCATACTGACCACTAGTCTTTAAGACTCCTAGGTAGTCTGGGTCATGTCTCAAAATTACAGTGAGGTCATCAGAACATATCTCCATCATAAGTCAGGGATAACCTGCACACACACACACACACACACACACACACACACACACACACACACACACACACTCACACACATATGCATATATATATATATATATATATATATATATATATATATATATATATATATATATATATATATATATATATACATTTCTCGCCCTGTCCGTATTTTTTGCCAAAACAGCAATATTGTCCGACACATTTCTATGTTTTTATATGTACTACGTTTGTATGGTTTGCCTTTTTATATTGTTTATTCTCATTATATAGGAGAAACAGCTGTAAACGTGAGAACACCTGGCCCCTAGGACCAATGATGAGAAAACTGTGGAGGCTTTGAACCATCAAGCAAAAACACGTATGTTTAACGAAAACAAATTAAAAAATGCGGAAAACGCGCACACCATGCTCGGCACGAGAGGGGATAATCAGGGGTACGTTGAAAAAACCCAAGAGCTCACATTCACAATTCATATAAATACATAAGTTTTTAAGATCGCACTCATACATTTTATCAAATAAAAATAAAACATCACATGAACATGTTCTTTTAGATGCAACATTTATATTAAAATCTTTTTCTCATCCCCCCCCCTAAATTCTGTCATAACCCATATATACTGTTTATATATATATATATAGCTCTTATTATAATAATTACTCTAATTATAAGGATTTTGTAAGGATACAGTAGGACACACTGGAAGTAACGAAGGGCTCTGGAATCAGATGTGATGAATACCAAACAAAACACACCTTTTTTTTTTGTTGTTGTTTTTTTTTTGTAAGGTTGATGCGTATATACAATCAAATCGGCACAGAATCTGATCGGACGTTACGGACGTTATGTGCATGATTAATATTATTATCTCTGCGAACGCTGCTAGTTGGATATCAAGATCACGATCGGATTCTTTATCCGTCCACACCAGCGAATCATGCATATGTATGTTTAGAATCGATAAATACGCTCCGTTGGAATTAACAAGCAAAACACTTTTTTTCGATCATCTATTATATATAAAAAGAAAGAATAATAATTAAAAAAAAGAATCGTTAACGCTAAAAAGAGAGCAGGTGAGCATCGTATAAGTGACACCGAGCGGTAAGAGCGGAAGCGTGACTCCAGGCGACGTCCCACCTCCAAGCTTCTCTACAGTCATGCGTGAAGGAGGAACCTTGAAGTAGCATCTTCACGGAAAAAAAAACTGAAGTATTCCACAGGATCGAACATGAAGGATTATGGGCATTTTATAGCGAGTATCCGGATGTAAACTCATGAAAAGCGTAAACAGTGACGCCACACACGTGATGGATGCTGGGTACGTTTCCGATTTTTTATTTTTTCCCCCACCCTCGTAGTTTTGGGAGGTTCTGCTATTCACAGGTTAAGAGGCTAAACTGGAGATTGCTATCAACATTTATACAGTTCGGGGGTAAAATAGTGAACAGAGTAGTGACGGAGAAGCACTGTGTGCTGCGGTCGAAATCGTGGTTTGATGTGGACGAAGTGCGCTACGTTGACGGGGGGGGGTTTATGACATCAGAGTCTGAGGAAGGAGGCGCCGCAGACCGAGCATGTGTGTTCAGGAGGCGGGGATCGTCGGCCGGATGGCTAAGTGGCGACGGTTAGCTTCTCGTACTGTAGCTGGCTGTAGGAGGTGAGGTTAAATGGTGACGCTCCTCTCTTCAATCTGATCTCGCAAGTCTGTCCGAGATCAGGACTATACACACAGAAAAACACACAAACACACACACACACACACAGAGGGATTATGTAACATAATAGTTTGAAATGCATCTGAAGTGAGGGATAATTTTACTGTCATATATGCGGACCACTGTTTAAGATGTACTTCTCATCTGAAGGTTGTGAACTCAAATTCCACCACCACTGGTTCCTTGATCATGGCCCTTAACCCTCAACAGTCGTATGAATGAGATCATTGTAATTCGCTCTGGATAAGGGCGTCTGCTAAAATGTAATCCAGTTGAAGCACAGAAAGGAAATAATCCACCCTAGACTTTTTAAGATTCTTCTGTTCTCGCACCTAGGAGGTGGAATGAAAGTTCTCTTGGTGTACAAACATCTAAATCACTAGCAATCTTCATACGAAATCTAAAGACGTATCCCTTCCAGCAGTACTTCCTATACACTCCCCGATTATGAACAAAAGGTTGTGGACACCCGACAATAAGATTCCTTTTTGAACATCATGTTCCACATTTCATCCCCATTTGCTGGTCCGGTAACCTCCACTCTTCTGGGAAGATGTTCCACCAGATGTGGATATTCTTGCTAAGCGATGTACTGTGAGGTGAGGATCAGCGGGTCTGCGTTCCAATTCATCCCAATGGTGTCCAACGGGGTTGGGCTCAGAGCTTTAGAGAAATCCACGCAAGATCTTCCACTCCAACCCATGTAAAGCATACGGTATCTTCATGGAGCTTGTGCATCGTCATGCTGGAACAGGTTTGCGTCTCCTAGTTCAACTGGAAGGGAAATATCACACTACCGCATCCGAAGACATGTGTGCTTTCAACTTTGTGATTACAGTTTGGGGAAGAACCGAAAGTCAGGTGACCCAAAACTTTTGTAATTATAGTGTATTTTTCTCTCCTAAGACAGTTTTAGACTGATAGGATTCGTACTCTGTGTCCTCCGAGGGTTGAACAGCTGCTTCAACGTTATTTTTTATAGATTTTTATGACAAATTTACAAAGTATATTTCTTGGGCAATTATGTGCAATAATTCCGGGGCAACAATAATAATAATAACGGTTAAAGTGTAAATTATAAATATTATTATAGTCCGATTTTTTGCCATCAATTTCTTATTGGGATCAATAAAGTGTTCGGATTCGGAGTTCTGCGCAAATTCTTAAGCTTCGATGAGAAGTTCAGCTCACCTCCGATCTCCTGTGTTTGTCCTCAGAAGAAGCATTCGTTTCTCTGACCACCACGGCCTTCGTCACAAGCATGTCAGGATGCTGCTGCTTGGCCTCTTGTATTGCCATCGCCAGAGCCTGGAAAAGAGTCGACCTTCTGAGAATTGTAACGGATAAAAACGTTCGGGGAGTGTGCCGTTGTACAGAAAAAAGAACAGGACAGTGTTATTATTTATCTGGGAGGTTTTTTTTTAGCTTTCACTTCATTTCACCTGATGTTGGTCCACAGCATCGTCGCCTGTGATGATGATCCTTTTCTCAATTCTGGTCTCTGAGTATCCCCCTTTAACTGTCTGCAAATGGAGACGGAAACAGATAAATTGAAAAAAAAAGAATACCTAAGTAAACTGGTCACATTCTTTAAAATTTCATTTACTGAAATTCAGGGTGATGGAAAAGAAATGAATGAAGAAAATTATGTGCTGATCAGAGCAAACTTTGCTGCAAAGTGTATGGAACGGTTCTCGTTTTTTTGTGACGACGAGCATTTTGATACGTCACACGTCTATATTTATGCGTTATTTTACATGGGGGTGGGGCCAGTGATGTCACAACAATGCACAGAAATCAACTCCTCCCACTGTTATGAGTATTTTGATATGTCATGTGTCTACATGTGCTGTTATTTTCTGTGGGGGTGGGGCCAGTGATGTCACAACAATGCACAAAAATCAACTCCTCCCACTGTTATGAGTATTTTGATATGCCATGTGTCTACATATGCTGTTATTTTCTGTGGGGGTGGGGCCAGTGATGTCACAACAATGCACAGAAATCAACTCCTCTCACTGTTATGAGTATTTTTATATGCCATGTGTCTACATGTGCTGTTATTTTCTGTGGGGGTGGGGCCAGTGATGTCACAACACTCCAGAGAAATGAACCCCTTCCACTGTTATGAGTATTTTGATATGTCATGTGTCTACATATGCTGTTATTTTCTGTGGGGGTGGGGCCAGTGATGTCACAACAATGCTAAGAAATCGACTCCTCCCACTGTTTTGAGTATTTTGATATGTCATGTGTCTACATTTGCTGTTATTTTCTGTGGGGTGGGTGGGGCCAGTGATGTCACAACAATGCACAGAAATCAACTCCTCCCACTGTTATGAGTATTTTGATATGTCATGTGTCTACATTTGCTGTTATTTTCTGTGGGGGGGTGGGGCCAGTGATGTCACAACAATGCACAGAAATCAACTCCTCCCACTGTTATGAGTATTTTGATATGTCATGTGTCTACATATGCTGTTATTTTCTGTGGGGGTGGGGCCAGTGATGTCACAACAATGCACAGAAATCAACTCCTCCCACTGTTATGAGTATTTTGATATGTCATGTGTCTACATATGCTGTTATTTTCTGTGGGGGTGGGGCCAGTGATGTCACAACAATGCACAGAAATCAACTCCTCCCACTGTTATTAACATTTTGACATGTCATGTGTCTACATTTGCTGTTATTTTCTGTGGGGGTGGGGCCAGTGATATTACAACAATGCACAGAAATCAACTCCTCCCACTGTTATGAGTATTTTGATATGTCATGTGTCTACATATGCTGTTATTTTCTGTGGGGGTGGGGCCAGTGATATTACAACAATCCACAGAAATTAACTCCTCCCACTGTTATTAACATTTTGACATGTCACGTGTCTGTGTTGCCAGAGTTTTAATAGTTGGCATATTTGGTTTATGATCACCCATGTGATGTCTCATGAGGTTACACGGGAATCAATATGGCATTCAGATATAAAACAAAGAAATGTTATTGCACTAGAAGTAACAAATATCAAGTGATCAAATGAGAGCAGCCTACAAGCTACGGTTTACCTTCGTGACTTGCGTGGTAGTTGTGGAAGTGACGTTTTCATTGCCGATAGGCGACACGATAAATTCCCTCCCAGTGCTGCTCGTTTTAACCTAAAAGACATCCACAGAACATCAGACTTATCTCATCTAATACAAAAAAAAAACATCTCAATACATGTAAACTTTGCTTATACCATGGTCTGTCTAAATACTCGATTGTGATTGGCTGGAAAGACGGTGCGAACCAATGAAATACACACGTAACTCCACTCAGTTAATCATCGTTCCATATGAATGTGTTGCTTTATAAACAATCGCAACCATTATAACAATCAGACACTTTTGAATACTTTTTTCTAATGACCTTACTGAGGTAGATGGTGGATTTCTGCATGGAGTTTATCTAATATTTATCGAATCGAATTTCAAATACACTTCGTTCAATTCTTCTATTCTGTAAAGCTGCATTGAGTCCATTGTAAAACGCGCTATAGAAATAAACTCGAACTGATAGGATGAATACAATGATTTTGATAAATGGGCACAAGACGAATTTCACGAACTTAAATGCAAAAATATCATGAAAAACAGATCCAGGCGTTAACACCAACAGCTTCATTATTAGTAGATACGAAAAAACATTTGCAGGTCATTCATCTCTCTGTAATTACTACTTATTAAATGTCATCTTATGGTACTACTTTATCTCTGTATGTAATTTAGAGCAGCAAATAAAGAGCTTTAGAATTGCAAATATCGAGTAACAAGTGTTGCATATAAGTAACAATGGACAAATTCAGTTAGTATTTCAAGCCCCATGGTTGGGGGTTTAAGCACCAGTATCACCAAGCTGCCACTGTTGGGTCCTTAAACAAAACCCTTAACCCTCTGTTCTCCAGGGGCACTGTATTCTTTTGCACTGCAATCATGAATGACTGCTTGAACTCGTCAGTGCCGGTAAAGGACCATATTATAGAGTGATAAACTACAGCTAGGTTCAAGGCATTACACTATTTCAATGAACTCCAGGTCAAGTTGGCCTGCTATTCGCCTCCACGTCATGCATCATCATGTAACACACACCTTTCCATTAATGATTCCTTACAAGGTGGAAAGCAATGAATTACATTTACTCACATTACTGTAATTGAATAGATTTTTGCATACCTTTACTTTTTAAAGTCTGTCGTTTTACTTTTACTTACGTATGATTTGCGTGAAGTATTGTACTTAACTACATTGTAAATCATACAGTATCTGTTACTGAATACAAAATTACAAAAAAAGAACGCAAGGGGTAAAAAACAAATCGCAGCCCGAAAACTATTGCACTGATTGATTGATGGGCGGAGGACAAACGCACTAAACTCACAAGGACGAAAGATGGAGACAAGACAGACACCAGCGATGCAGACCAACTGAACGGAAAATGCCACTAAATCAAAAGTTATTCAATGCGTGCGCTCAACGTCTGAATTTCTTTCATTATCATAAATTACATTATAAAATGTTTTTTTGACTAAAGTGCTTTTTTGTGGGGGTTTTTTGTTGTTGTTGTTATTGCACTTTAATTTGTAAAGGTGTTCCTTCAATTTAAACTCTGTTAAAAAATACTCTTTGCAAATTAAAACGAGCTTCTTTTTACTTTTACTTGAGTAGATTTTTTAGACCTTTTTCTTAAAAAAAATTACATTGAAGTAGCAGCACTTTTAGATGAGTAAAATATTTTATTACTCTTTCCACCTCTGATCTCTTACTTATAATCATGTGTACTCACAGGGGATCCGTTCTCTTTCGCTTCCTTTAGTCGGTTCTCTTTCTGAATCTGCAACAGACAAACACATGTGTAAGACTGTGAAGTGTAGAGACTCGCGGTCAGCTTTAAAACACTCTAGAAACAGTGACACTAAAAAGAAGCCACAGACGGTGCAAAGACAGTGTCCAGACAGCAGATAGAGGAAAGAATCAAATCTCCATTAAAAAAAAACAAAGAGGCATGTCAGAATGTTTGCCTGTAGAGGGCAGTGTGTGGTTGTGTATTAGATTTGTGGTCTGGAACGAAAGCAGTATTGAAAAAAAAAAAAATATATATATATATATATATATGTACAGAGAGAAAAAGAGCGATGCACTGTGTCTTGTTAAGCACCTGTACACTAAACAGATAAAGGTAAAGCCAAAACAGACGTCAGAACAAAGACATACTGAGCTGAGCTGGGTTTTTTTTGGTTTTTTTTGCACATCACATGCAAGATGAGTAGACTACACAGGATTCCGTGGGAGAGAGAGGGGCAGAACGTACCGGATCTGCCTCCTGGGGCTGGATGACATCATTGTCAGAGACTACAGTCTCCTCACAGTTAACACCACCGCCACCCACCTCCTGCACAGGCTGCTGGTACACATGCATTGTCCACATTAGGACAGTAGATATTTGGTTAAATTTTTTAAACAGCCTCCTCACGGTTCTTATTAAGGACTCATAAAGAATTCCCTAAAACCAGCTTTAAAGACAAGCTCAAAACATAATTGTCTCAGCTCATCAGGTGAGCGAGATGAATTGCACAGGAGAACGCTGTGATTACATTTTAATAACACACCTGTGGGGTACACAGACAGGCGGTATGCTCTCTGACACACACACACACACACACACACACACACACACACACAGCCTCCGCAGATTAATAAAACATCCTCCTTCTTTTATCTCATTAATTTCCTGTCGATTTTCTGATCGTCTAACATCCAGCAGAACTAATTTCTGAACGCAAGAGCAAGAATACAAGAGAATATTCTCAATGACTGGTGCCATTTAGTAAAACGTGAAATTGGGTTCAAATCTGAACATGACTATTTAATTTTATATATATAAGATTTTTGTGTACCTTTACTTTTTAAAGTCTGTCGTTTTACTTTTACTTAAGTATGATTTATATATATATATATATATATATATATATATATATATATATATATATATATATATATATATATATATATATATATATATATATATATATAAATTCCTGAATCCAGAATTCCTGATTTGGTCAAAGGCAATAATAAAGTCTCTGAACAATTCAATAAAATATTAAGAAACTAAGTTAGAAGTCAGAAGGTACTTAAGTAGATTGATAATTTGCTGTCTGTCTGAACCAAAGAAATAAAAGCAAATAATCTTTAACATTTAATTGCAGATATTCATATTATTTTCTAATTCCTCTATAATATATATATATTTTTATTTATATATATAAATATATAGAGTTGAGTGAAAAAAATAATTTTGATGTATTACCATATAGAATACATGTACATTGTTTTGTTAAGGCAAGAAAAAAAATGTCTACTGGCAAAGTGTAAAACGAACAGTTAAACAACACATACTGACCATGGCTTCAATCATTCTGAAACACAATCTCCATATCCTATCCTATATATATATTCACAGTTCAAACACTGGTCACTTTCCCACAGGATTCAAGAAGAAACACGCTCCAGCTCATCTCTTACCTGATCTGGGATGTCTGTAATTTGAGGAACACCAGAACCATTGGATTGATGTTCCACCATGGATTCTTTTCTCAACATGTGCGCCACACTCACAGCATTCGAGTCTTTCTTGGCTACAGGCGGCTAAATGGAGAGAAATGTACACATGGATTACTTTATGAACACAAGCGTTACTATCGTTAGTGTTTAATAATGATGAGTACTGCTCATGTGACTAAACACAAAACCAAACAAAATCTAGATACGAAAAACCTACAAAAAAAATCTTACCACACAGACACGTTTCAAAAAACACCAAAGAAAAGACAGACATGTTCCCCCCAGTGGAAGTGGCACCAAAAACCAAGACCTTTTCTACTGCTAGCTAGCAGAGTTCTGCTGTGACTTAGCTACATGTTCAAATCTGAGGAACATTAGAAACATTTCATCTTACAAACCTTAGCTTATTATGCTATATTATAATTATATTATTATGCTATTAAAATGACAATTGAAATTATGTTCACCAGCTAGCTACAATGTTTGCTAACTAGCTAGCACATGTCCCAGCTACCTAACTAGCAATTCTTTTATCTCAAATGTTTGGTTGACACTGTAGAACTTTGGAATTGCTTTAACAAGAATAACATATTGTTTCATCACAGTGAAGCCTGTATGGGTTTTTTCTTTTTGGTTGTGATGATATATATATATATATATATATATATATATATATATATATATATATATATATATATATATATATATATATATATATATATATATATAAAAAAATGGAAATGAAACAAAAACAGGGTGAATCAGGAAATGAAAAAAGATTGATCAGAATCCATACCTGAGCCAGAAATGAAAAAAATGTAACATAACGGCAAAATATGAAGTGAACCACGACACAAAATTATAAAACAACTGAACATTCTCGAGACCTGAAATGATGCAAAAAAAAATGATGGTCTCTGAAAGAAAATGTCCAAACAAAAAATGGATGGAACACATATTTGTGAGTTTTGCAGATCCATTGCTTGGTGTCTGGAGCCAGAGGAGAAGAAATAGTTCCTTACAGGTTCCACTTCATGGTGGACACGTTCTTCGTGTGCTTTTTCTTTGGAGGGAGGCCCATCATGAGATCCTGTGATGTGGGTGATGCTGAAGTCCTCTACCACGCCAAATTCGCTCATGCTCCTGGAAGACATCTCCACTCCACCGGAAAGCTCCATGAATGTGCTGAAGTCGGCCTCGGCTTCCAGGCTGGAGGTGGAACTGACAGTCATGCTGGAGCACTTGCGCTCGATGCCCAGGTGCGAGTCTCTAAGGGTTACCGATGTGTTGCGATCGTATTCATATTCAATGGAAGACAGCGGCCGCCGCTGTGGGAGACAGAGACCGGGAGCAGCAACGCAACGTTACTACACTGATGTTCAGTAAGAGACCAGGACCTGGTGGAGAAGGTGTTGCTGTGTTTGAGCATGCAACATTTATAACTGGTCTGTTAACAGGCAAGGGAAGGAAGTGTGAAAGCAAGGTTACTGAAGTGGTGAGAGACAAGCAGGAAGAGAATTCTATTTCTTTTGAGATAAATCTTAATTCATAATTCCTAACAATAAAATAAATAAAAGTTGATTAGCCCCAAATGGATTTTAGTTTTGTTTTGTTTTTCTGTATAACTTGCTCATTCTGAGAATTTCTTTGGATTAAACATTCATCATTAGGACCATTGATTAGTCCAGGATTTAGGTCTATTAGTTTTGCTTAGATCAATTATATAATGTGAATACTGTTATTTGGTCCCAGCCTTTATAACTCAAAAGCTTTGTTAGTTCCAGTATTTAAGCCCAATCTTAATCGCTATGGTTACTCTTAGTATTTATGGCTATAACTATTTACTCCCATATCAGGATTAGAACTATTACATCTGTACTAAAAGTTTTAAGGACTGATTTATACTTTAGTACCCTTCAGTGATACTAGGTGAGATTTAGATGAGACTAGGAATTGAAAAAAAGAGGATTTATAATGACTGGTGAAGGTGATTTGAATGTGCCTCCTGGTTCATTCCAGACTTTTAGCTTTTAATTCCTGGCCAATCCTAATGTTTAGGGTCTTGGCTCCCAGTCCCAATCTTCAAGGTTCTATCTTGGAAGGGCCTAGTTTAACTACCATAACCAATCCCAGCCACTCTTAGTGCCGGTCCCAAGCCCGGATAAATGGGGAGGGTTGGGTAAGGAGGGGCATCCACCGTAAAAACATGTGCCAAATCAAACATGCGGATGATCCGCTGTGGCGCCCCCTAATGGTTGAAGCCGAAAGAAAGTTTTATTTCTAGTTAGTTCCAGGTTTTTACACTTTAGCTCTTTTGGTGGGTCCAAATTTCAATCAGTCTCCTGGTTAGTTCAAGGGTTTATGATTCTTAACTCTTAGTCTTGAAATTAATTTTATCTCTATATTCCATTTTCTTTTAACAGTTTGAGCTTCAGTGCTGTTTCGCCTGGTTGCTTATAATTGGAAATTAAATGGATACAGCCATCACTGAGGGGGGTAAATGGAAGCGTTTAAGTAGCGATGTGCATTTTTTTTACATAGTATGAGGAATAAAGCCATGCCAAAACAGTCAAGATGCACAAATAATCAGAGTTAGTGATTGTACAATAATAGACCTTGACTTCATCTATTGTCTCTTCGTAAATGGCGGGAGTGGAAAGAGGTTCCTGTGACAGCAGGAAACAGAAAGAGAGCATCTTTGAGTTAGTGTTGAAAGCAGACAAAGAGAAACATTTTGACACTTTACAAAGGTGCACACTGCAAGATAGATTGTTTAAAGCACTTAGCATTTAGCACTTTAGCGCTTTTGGTAACAGAACTGGATGGAGTGCACTGAATAGCAGACATTCGAATCATTTCAATCTTTGTATCGATTAACATTGCTGATATTTGGCTTGTTCACACAAATTCACCCAAAACTGCATTTCTAGATTGAGCTTTAAACAGTTTGCATTCCAGCCATGATCTCAGTATATCACTGTCATGAAAGCACCATCTGCTTTTGTTTGCCATTTCAGGACCTGCCTTGGGCAATCAAAACAAACCCATAGCAAAAACCTTGTGATTCAAAGCTCGACAGCAGCCACACTGTTTTCGACAATCACAGTGTGTGCGATTGTGAGATTACGCTGCTCTCACATGCTTGTCACACTGACGCATTCTTTTATCACCAGTGTGTCCATAGATCTTGATGTATTATTTTTTTTTTGGCCTAATTCAAATTCCTTTCATTTGTTTCACAGCTGAAATGAAATGCGTTTGCACCTGCAACGTGCAATCGAAGTGTGAAAATATACCAAGGTTCTATCTTCGAGTGAGAAGGGCAAGTAGTCTCATGACAGTCATCTTTTTTCAAACGCATATTTGATGCAAATCCTCATGCAGCATACTTTTCTCTTTATGAGTTCAATCACCACATGATGTGCTGTAACAGAACAGTAGCTTTGTGATAAACGGGTTTCATTACACAGGACGGCCAATTATGTGTTCAACTTTCCGTAATTCACACGCGTTTGAGATTCAGAACGGTGCGATCTGAGAGGACGATTTGAGAAATCCGAGCCACTGTTTTCCAACAGCAACATCATAGGATCGTGTTATGGAATACCAAGCATGTTACAAAATTGTTAACACAATGCAAAATTGTTCAGGAAACCACTTCAGAACTCAACGACTTCCTCTGCGAGACAAAACAAGCATGGAGAAGTCGGGAGTGACTTAAAGCCAAAGTGGTGTGGAAGAGCCTTGATTTCCTTGCAACAACTTCTAGTCCAGTGCTGTAGAAATTTGTTTGAAAGGAAAACGCAAAGCTCGTGGTTGAAGAGAGGGGAAAGCAAAGGTGTTGGGCAGAATGGGACAGCCTGGGCTTTCGAAATGGTTCTCATAAGCAGGCAATGCTACAAATGCTCAGAACCGGTGTAGCCTTCTCAAACCCCTCTCTTCATGGAAACTTGTGGAGACGTTAAAAACGATTTGTCAAGCAATAGTAAGGAACATGATGGATGCGCGAGTCAACTGGAAGCTCATGCGATGCTTCGTTTCAGTGACTGCAAACAGAAGCTGCCAAGTAGCGTTACCCCATGCTGTTTCTTTAAAACGGCTTCGGCCGCCGGCTCTTTGCTGGTATTGCGGCTGTTTCGGAGTATCAGTCCTGATTCTCTGGCCTTCTTGGTTTTCACCGGAGGAGTTGGAGGACCACTTTTTTGGAGTGCTTGAGTCTTAGACGAGAACATTTGAACCTCAAGGGATACATCATCAGTCAGAGAAAGACCTTCATACTCTGCTTTAGTGGCGTATTCATCCTGAAGAGCATTTTCTTTGAGCAGACACTCGCTATCCACGGTTGTTTGCTGATCATTGGTTTGTAAGATGTTATGTTCTACGTCAGGTGATGCCTCTTGAGATCTGGTGGTTTTATAGGAAGTAAACAGAGCCTGGGAAGAACTTGTGTCCCTGGAATCAAACCTGCTCGGGTCAAATTGCCGCTCTAGAGTTTCATACATGCTGTGTCTTTTAAAATGTCTCTGCATCAGTCTCGATTCTTCGCCAATATCTAGATCATCTCTGTACTCTTGACTCTTTGCCCTCTCTGGTTTCAATGGGACGATCCGGGTTATTTCAGTATGAGCATGCCCTGAAACCTTCATCCTCCTCTGTACTTTTTCTGCAAGGACCTCTTCAGTTCCCTCCTGTTCAATATTGCTGATCTTCTTTTCAGGCACAAATTCGTCCATTCTCTGGTGGTTTTCATTTTCCGGCCCCTCTTCATTTAAACTGTTGTCAATCATGATGATTTTGGTTACCTCAAACTTGATCTCGGATTTTCGTTTGAGATCATCTTTTATGGGACCGTTGACTGAGTCAGAGACATCTTGCTGATTGTCAACATTTATGCTCTTCGCCTCAACCGGCACGTCCTTTATTTGTTCGTCTGCTTGTGATTTGGCGTCATCAAACCCTGTCTTGTTCAAAATGCACTTTTCTAGATCTTCTTCCATGGCTTTGTTAAGCTCCTTCTCCTTCTCTTCATTTGGTGGCCTTTCTTGAATGTGTTCCTTTATCTCCTCAGCTAGGGGTTCAGACCAGCTTTGGGTTCCTGGTTGCCTGGTTGGTGTCACCTCTTTTCCTGATGTATTATTGTCTTCATCAGATTCCTCTTGCTGTATGTTTGATGTCTCAGTTTTAATCTCGTACACAAACTCTGATCTTCCCAAATTCAGACTCTGTGGTCGCTCTTCCTTGTGTGGTTTGCCCGAAGTACGATACTCTTTTGATTCCTGTAATTTGTCCACCTGGCTTTTAGTAGTCATTGGTGGAGTCAAGGCGTCTGCTAACTCTATTGCCTCCTTCATAGCAATCTCTTGCTTGGATTCATCCTTTGCTGGTATCTTGGGAGATGGAAAGGTGTCCATCTGAACCAGTAGTTCTTTACCATCTTCACCGGTTACTTCAATTTGTATAATTTTTTGTTCTAAAGGTACTTCAGTGACCAAAGGAAGTGGAGACACATTGGCTTTGCTATTGTCTTTCTGCTCCATTGCCGAGTCAAGTTGGTAAGTATTCTGTTTTTCAATTAACACCCACTCCTCAGAGCCCTATGTTTTGATACAAATGGAAAATCGTTAGCTTTAACTGTCAAAATAAGGGGAAGATTTTTGTTACAAGTATGTCAGTTAAAGCGTTTTTTTATTAGGAGTTAAATATTTGCAAGCAAAGCAACCTCGGGCGAAATCACCAAAGTCTTCTGGATGAAGTCGTCCACTGAAAGGCTGTTAATAGGTTCCCTTCCACCTGCTCCAATTGCCTCCTGACGGTCATGCCCGAGACCAGCAGGAGAAAGCGAAGAACAGTAATTAACCGCTATCTTACAAAGCTCCATTTGCAGTGTGAGGTTAATTTAAAAATAGGAGACTCTATTATGCACTTCAATGAAAGCAAATAAACTCGAACAAAACAAGCAATGAGGAGAAATGTGCTTTTTTGTAAACACAGAAGTTTTTGGCAGTTGGTTCAATGAAATAAATCCAAACAACAAACTGTTCCAAATGGCACTGTCAAGAACAGGTATCAATTTCCCTGTCAACACACCTACACATACACAGTTATCCAGTTACTCATCAATTACAAATGTTAGAGATTCTTAGAAAAACAGCTCCTCAAAGGTTTCGGAATGATTAATGGTTTCTATAGTGGGATTCTTGGGAACATTCAGAGGTTGCCCTAGAGGGAGTATGGCCTTTGCTAGAAGGAAGCAGTCATTTTAATTGTACAAATATTGCATTATGTGGAATTTTTTAGATTTGGTGCTGTATGTATCTACTGTATGCAAGTATGTATGGATTTTATGTATGTATGTATGTATGTATGTATGTATGTATGTATGTATGTATGTATGTATGTAGTAAATTTGTAGGGTTGTTTATAGAAAACTCCTAAACTGCTAGATTTAGAAGGAACCCATTTAAAAAACGAGCATCAGGTTCAACGTGATTAGCAAAACAAATTCGACAGATAGAGGTAGATACCAGTCAATATCCTAAAGCTGTTTACCTTGAAGACGCATGAATCCGGATTCATGAGATGATAAATAAGGGCTTCATCTAATGGAGAAAATATAATCTCAAGTTTGATCACAATGAGATTCAGTTTCATCGAGTCCCAGGGGTTTCTTTCGGTCTCATACGGCTGTGGCTCATCTTGTCAGCTTATCGATGTGACAAAGCACGGATTATGATATGTCCTCGGAATGTATGATGTAGCCAATGATTTTGTGGGAAAAAATAATTGTATGACGTCTTTCAAACACCCTTCGACAACTGACTAAATTAGGGACTTAAAATTATATGTAAGAGGGTGAAGAGCCCTGTGATCAAACCTGATCTCTAATTAAGCTCTTAAATCAGACACAAATAAATAAATGTTTTTCTGAAATTAGTTTTTTATATGGAGGAACTAGATTTACTATGTAGACTCCTGGGAGAACCCTGTTAGAAACCGTCAACCATTTTGAGGAACCCTTGAGTAACCATTTTGTAATTTGTAATTTCAAACCAACTTCTTTCACAGTATTATTATGGGTTATTGTTTGTAGAATTTTAAGGAAAATGATGAATTGAATCTATTTTGGATTAAGGCTGTAACATAAAATGTGGGAAAAGTGAAATTCTGTGAGTACTTTCCAGATGCACTGAATACTCCTTTATACATAAACTTGATATGCAATCACCTCGCAATCACCTTACTCAAGTCACCTTAGATTTGTAACTTAAACTTTAAACAAATTTCCTTGTGTAGCTACTAGGCTATATTAATAGCAGTAGTGGACCAAGTACACATACCACGTACTTTAAAGTAGAGACACACAGTAAAATATAAAATAAAAGTGTCCCTTTAAACTTTTACTTGAGTAAAAGTACAAAAGTATTTGCCTTCAAATTGACTTAAGAATCCAAAGTACTTTGATTTATTATGGCTATAATGTTCCTCTTAGCATTTTTGTTACAAGACTCTTTGCTTAATCAACTCAGTTTATCTATAAATAGAATAAAATCAATAAGTGAAATCTATTAAAATTATTATGAGCCCAAAACCTTCTTCAAAGTTACACAAATGAAGCCACGGGTGTTGTGGCAATTTAGAGTCTGGAGTTTCTTCCATCATTTTTTCTCTCAAAATGTTCTGCTTGCTGTGAACTGATGCTGAACTGTATGTTGGTGATAAGAAGATTCCACCAAGGGCCAATCAAAATAAGTTCAAAACAGAGCATGTGCTCGATCCTGATTGGTGGATTGCTGTGTGTTTGACCAGTTACGTTTTTATTCACTCCTAAATAAAAAGATGTTTTCCCAAAATGTAGTTGAGTAAAAAGCTAAATATTTGACTTTGAAATGTAGTGACGTTATACTTCATATAGTGAAGTATAGAAACACTTCAGTAAAGTAAAGATAGGCGAAAAAGCTACTGGAACGAATTACATTTACTTTGTTACTGTCCACCACTGAAGGCCTTTAAAAGAATATACTCATAATATTTTTTTTATGCAAACAGTCATAATAATCCATAAAAAACAGTAGCTACATACTATTCCTGAACCGAACATAGTCCCCATAGTCTATGGGGAAATATTTTTATCTCAAACTCTAAGAGCAGGCATTTATAAAAAATAAATAACACCCTGTAGCCATTTCAAACTGCATTGTACTCTCAAACTTTTTTTATCAATGAAATTCTACTTTAATAAAAATGAGACAATTTTCTCTGGAAAAAAAAAAAAATCGTTTTGAAGTGCAGGTTTGACATGAGAATGAAAATAACAGGAAAAATAAAGAAAAAAAGCAGAAACATACTTGTGTTATTAATCCATAAAAAAAAAATACAATAAGATAAAATTCTAACAATACCAGTCATCAAAAAAAAAAAAAAAAAAAAAAACGTGCACATCAAATATACACCACTTGTGTGCTGGACTTGGTACATGCTGTCAAAAAGTAAAGGAAGGAAACAAAAAATATCCAGGCTTTGAATTTCAGAACTCAACCCAGACACCACCCTCATACTCACAGCCTTCTTCTCAGGCGTGTCACCCGACGAGGTCGCTGAGAGACGCTTTTCCCGGATCATCAGTTTGCTGTTGGGTTCCCTCAGGGTTCGCTTCAGCTCGTTGATGCTGGCTTGGTGCTTTAGCAGCATGTCTTCTGATTTATCCAGAAACTACACAGTGAGAGAGATGAGACAGGGGGATTTTTTTTTTACACAGGACTGCAAGTGAGGTTAGTGGGCATGAGATAAAACCAGCTGGTGGATGAAATAAAACAAAAGCAAAGCAGAAGTCGAATTTAAATATTTTTTGCTCTTATTAACATTGATATCACATGATCTGGTCATAAGGGGACAGTTTGAACACCACTTTGTGATCAAGAGATTCAGCAGAGGAGAATAGAAAGAAAAAGATAGAATAGGAAACTTGAAATGCCCACAGCAGAGGTCCGACCAATTAATCAACCGATTACAGAGTATTCAAAATAAAAAAAACAGTACTGAATCATTAAAATGTGCTGGACGAAAAATGTGAAGAGTAATGAATAAATAATTATATTTATTCATTATAAATAAAAAATATAATATAGCGCTCTCCGTGCAGCGCACAGTCTCACGTGTAAAAAAACAAAACCAATTAATAAGTCGACCTCTAGCCCACAGCGTCACTCTGATTAACAGAGGTGAAAGCAATGCCATTCGATCCACCCAAATATTTCTTTCCTGGTCTCCTAGCCATTGAGTCCTTCATCTTCAGAATCCAAATTTGCAATCACCTGGCACCTTCTATTTCACCACTCAAAGGGTAAAAGTGTTAGAAAGCAGTGCACGGGGTCAGCCATGATACAGCATCTCCTGAGCACAGGGGGTTAAAAGCCTTGTTTAAGGGCCCAAGAGTGGCAGCTGGTGATACTGGGGCTTGAACCCCCGACTTTCCGATCAGTAACCCAGAGCCTCAACCACTCAGATACCACTTACCTCAACTTACCAACTCAACCAATTAGATTTTTTTGTAGATGTTGGTCAATGGTTAATTTGCTGGACTTTTGCTAAGAAGGTCGTGAGTTTGATTCCCAGCACCACCAAGCTGCGATTACCAGGCCCTTAAGACAAAAGACCCGTAAGACGATAAAGTTGCTGACCTGACAGCCTTCTTCTCAAGTGTCAGACACATATGTATAAGTTGTCAATCACTGACAAACACAGATCTATTTGAGTTTGATTGAGTCCCCGATCAAAGTAAAAGCGAAAACAATCATCCATGATGCTGCATCTAGAACATGCTCGCTTATGGCGAACACACTGTGTTTGTTATGTCAAGATCTAAAGAAAAAATATATAATGCATGTCCTCTTAGGATTATTTGAATTTTGGGAGATTATTCACATTATAACAAAAGCACATCCATATGTGCTCAGATTTTAATGATTTTAATACCAGATCTATAAAACCAGTGGACTAACAGCAGTTACCTCCTGTTTGTGTCGAGGAGTTGACTCCATCTCCCAATGAGAGGTCCCAGGTGAAGGCAGAATAAAGAGAAGTGCACAGATAAGTCGAAAGAAAAAGAAAAAGAGCTCAAAGCATTCAAAGACAACATAGAACAGAGAGGACAGGATGTGCTTAGGTGGATAAGATGACAAACAAGAAGTCGAAAGAGTCAATAACAAGAGAACGAAATCACTTCGCGTCCATGCATTCTAATGAGGAATTGTGGGAAATGCTTAAAAGGTCCAGAAGACATTTTGCTAATTAGAAAAAACTTTTAATCCTGATCCCAGCTTTGGCTTAATAGCATGAGCAATAAACAGCCGCACAGGTCCACAGCACAGCTCAGGATATCATTATAAAGTGTTCCGTTCTGGACGTTTTTCCGTTTCAACACTGATGACATGTAAATGAACAAAAGCACAGATGGTTAGTGATGACTGCAGGACAGAGTGATACCTCCTGTTTAGCATCGAGACTCTCCTTTTGGCCAGCAAAAAAGATTAAAAGAAAGAGAAAAGAGCATCATAAAAGCAGGGTGTTGAAGAACTATCGTGAGAAATCAAGCCAGGAACCTTTCCAAGCTTTGTTGCCATAGTGACAGTATAACGTCTAGCACATTGACAGCTAATTATGTAGTAAACAATATACCACTGCACACATTCGAATTATAGCTTAATTGCTGGATTGTTCAACAGAGTTTCCTGGTGTAAACTGGCGACAGTCTTCGTTTTACCGATCAAACAGGGGTTCTGAAGTGTTAGCATAGCTACCACGTAGCTCTCCTTTCCTACAGTTAACTGCATTTCACAAAAACCTCAAACATACTAATGCGTTTATTTGACTGTACTTGACAGTATCCTCCTCTCACAGCACTTCTATTCATCATTATTTATAACCTAAATTATATCTTTTATTTTCTCCTCAACGTTATTTTGAGGAATGTGCTACACAGAAAAAACAAGTGTTATTTTTGTCCAAATGCTCCTCAAACCACCTCCGCACTTTCACTCTTTACCTTAATATCTTTCTTTTTGGTTGGCGTAGTGACGCTGGAATCTTCTAGGTCCTGGTCGAGACTCAGGTCAGGTTCTCCGTCTTCATCTCCTGAGAAACACTGCGTCTCACTCCTCTGGGACAAAGCGTCCTGACGTACCATCATTGTGGACAGCGGCCTGGAGAACTCTGAGGAACCCAAGACAAAAGAAGGAGCATTTTGCTGATGCACAATAATGACCTGATATAACCAAGTGTTTAAAGAATCTTCAAGGGTTCTTAAAGGGGTCTGCGTTAAGACCGTTCATGATTGATGACAACTGAGCATAAGACTGTAAAAATTCCTCTAGTAGATCAGACATGATGCTGATTTCTTTGCTTTGTTTCTCAGACAAAAATTCATTCAATGTTTTGAAGGACATTTTAGTCAAGAAATGCAATATGCTGTATATGTGTAGTTGTATGGAGTGTAGTTACTGTATCTAATCTGCTTATCAGAAGCATCGCTTAGCCTGGATCGTAAAGGAAGTAATAAACAACAGCACTACAACAGTTAACTAGTCAGACAACACGAACATTTGATCGTATTAATGTATATAACTAAATATAAACACTGATCAATATTATTCATTGTATTTTTATTAGTAGTAGTGCACTCTTTATCTTTATATTTATTTATTACTTTATTATTTTACTTTCCTAATTTTGATGGTTATTATATTTTTATAGCACCGGAACACTATTACAATAATAATCAGTGTTGTGCTTGTCTTACTAAAACATAGTAACTAGTTACAGTTACTTCATTTAAAAAGTAACTCAGTTACTTTGTTGATTACTTACACCAAAGAGTAATGCGTTACTGTTAAAAGTAACTTTTTAGTTACTTTTAATAATTGTTATTATTATTAGTAGTATAATAATAAGTATTAAGTAGTAATAAGTATTTTAAAAAAATCTTGTAGTGGTTGTTAATAATAATAATATTTATTATTGTTATTATTATTATTATTATTATTACTATATTACCATAACATTTTAACAAATATCTGAAATTAATTTCTAAACTTTATCTTTCGTGGGATCTTAAAACTAAATGCAGTGTTGATGAGCTCTTTCTGAAGAAGCTGCATTTGGTTCCCTCACATTGTCTTTCATCGAGCATTGCTTCCACTTTTTGTTTTATCTTTATTGTTTTAGCACTAAACGTTGAACTGATGATGTCACCGAGATTGGATTTGACATTTATATTCAGCACCGAGCTGCAAGTTTGTGTTATGAGAAGACAAGATTTCTCTCATTGTGAACCATACGTTTAACTGTGTCCTAAATCTGACTGACTGGATGCCATGCCATGCCATATGCCATCTTTTCCCGCTTATCCGAGGCCGGGTCGCGGGGGCAACAGTCTAAGCAGAGATGCCCAGACTTCCCTCTCCCTAGACACTTCTTCCAGCTCTTCCGGGGGGACACCGAGGCGTTCCCAGGCCAGCCGGGAGACATAGTCTCTCCAGCGTGTCCTATGTCTTTCCCGGGGTCTCCTCCCAGTGGGACGCGCCCAGAACACCTTCCCAGGAAGGCGTCCAGAGCTGACTGGATGTCCACTTCAAATAAAAGTAGTCTCGGAAAAAAAAACAATAAAACAAAAAAGCTTCGTGACCTTAAAAATGTTAACGAGCTTTCTGTGGCCGCAGAAGCTCAGGGATGCGCCACTATTCCTCAACTTCATGTTTAATTCAAGAGCTCTGATTGCCTGCCAGCGGAACAATGGCTTTAAAATAGGAGTGAAAAATCACGTCTTAGGAAATTAGATTTACGCAAAACACAATTGATTTCTTTAACGAGGGAATGGTTGAAAAAAAAAAAAACGCAGAACAGTGTGATTGCAGTGGAATTGTACACACCTCCATCCAGACTGCGGGAGAGGAGGTGCCTCTTACTGGTGGAGCGCTCGAAATGAGGAGCAGGCCGATCGATCAGAGAGCTGGCCTGCCTCGTCTGGGCCTGAGTCCGCCCGCTGTACCGGAACTTCGAACCCATTACCAGGAAACCTTTAGGAGGAGGTTCTGGGGAGACTAACCTGTAATCAGGGCCAGAAAAAAACATGAAGTATCATCAAGTAGCAGCTTGTAGATCGATAGATGATGTAGAGCGTCCATGAAGAAGAAGAAAAACAAGAAAGGACGAGGACATTGTCTCAGTATCTCAGTGTATTATAATGCTTGTTGATTTTAAAGTGTAATAATGCATTGTGAATGACTTTAAACATACGTTTCAATCGTTTTTTTTCCAGATTAAATACATGTTCTGAGATTCTATCATCGAGCAACTGTAAACTCAAACCAGAGTTTGAGGGAAATATTTTCGGAAACCAGTGCAGCAAAATGGAACAATTCCTCATCCACACCTACAATTCTACAAATCATCGCTCCTGGAGCAAATTACTACTAATAAAGACACTCGGTCTGTTTATCTCGGCAGTGTAAACGAAATAAGTGCTTTAAGACTGGAAAGACAAACACATAAAAGCATGTCTGAGCAGAAACAGAGAACAACTTACACACAGAGGAAGAAAGCGTGCAGCAAGACTTCAATCACAAAGCCGAGCTGAAGAACAGTGAGATACTACGAGAGCTTTTGTTGATGTTTGTCTGAATACTTTTTATTCGAGACTTGATCTTTTTGGCTTGTTTGTTTGGTTGATTTTTTTTTTCTGCAAGAGTATTAGCAATAAGTGGGAAATAGGAACTCAATGATTAAGGCTCTGGGTTACTGATTGGAAGATTGGGGGTTCAGGCCACTGTATCGCCAAGCTACCATTCTTGGGCCCTTGAGAAAGGCCCCTAACCCTATGTATGTTTGCTCCAGGGGTGCTGTATAATGGCTGACCTGTGCTCTATAAAAGTATAGAGGGGTAACTATTAGCAAATGTGGAAGTGGATGGGAGGAGCAGGGGGATTTAGGTCTTGATCTTCTTCCTGATGCAGCATGGAAATTATAAGGCTGGACCATCTGTCTTCAGTGTCTAAGGTGTGTATTTTCTATTCTCAAAACTGTACCTTTAGTCCTGGAGGTGAAGGTACACGACTGATTCAAGTCCTGAGGTGTTGCTTCTTTAACACCTTAGGACCAAAATCAGCTGTTTCAATCCAACCAGCTGAACCTCAAGTCTAGTTAACATGACTTCCAGACCACCAAGTGGATTTTTTTCCCTCAGAAAAACCCAGACAAGTCAAAGAAAACCCGCCATGAAAAGAAAATCATATGTAGCTCCACCACAGCCCCCTTAATAGTTTCCCAACCGTTCCTTGTATACATTATGTATAGTGGTAAAGTTTACCTGAAGAAGGTATGGTGCTCAATGCAGACCTTCCAGAGTTTTTTCGCAGCTCTGTGGTTGTTCAGCTTGAAGCCGATAGTGCTTTCGAACTGCTCATACTGCGAACAGAAGATACGAGCATTTCTCATACATTCTAATCTCGCCCGGATCAACCTCAATGACTCCATGGATGACTTTGCTAATTTAACAAACACATCACACACACACACACACACACACACACACACACACACACACACACACACACTCAGCCTCTATGTTGCTCCAAGGCCTAATTAAATGAAAAACATGAATAAAATACATCACTCCCAATCTGTTTTCTTTAAAGAAGATTCCAGAGTTAAGTTTTACAACAAATCAGATAGATTTTTTCTGATAAAACAGGAGAATAAAATTCAGGCAACACTCTAAATTTGTCCATTTTATCCCTTTTTTCTGGTCGCCGATCTGCAGCTGTGATGGAAGAAATGAAGGAGCTCTTTATGTGTGTATGTGTGCCGCTCTGTTCTGCCAGCGAGCCATCAGCAAGCCTGTCATTCAGAAGCCCGACATGCTGAGAGAAGATGCATGAGGGGTTTCACAAATCAAAGAGGTCGTCCACTTTATTCCCTCCAGGCTTATTGAAATTCATCAGCCACACTTGTGTACGCGTAATGGCTAAGAGACTCGAGAAAGCACTCAGCAACGCGCTTAGTGTCTCTCATTACCCCTTTAAATGATTAATAATGCTAAGATCATGTCATTCGGGATGTTTAGGAAATTTACTGTATACACTGTATGGACAAAAGTATTGGAACGTCTGACTTTTCCAGCCATTTGTGGTTTTTCTCCGATTTTCCCTCCATTTTAATTACGAGACTCAATGCCCCTAGTGCACAAACCCAGCTTCATTAAGATACATGGGTTGGAGTGGAAGATCTCCTGCTATAGGGCTCTGACCTCGACTCTACTGAACACCCTTAGGATAAATTCAAACACTGACTGCACCACAGGCCTCCTCACCTCAACTACATCATTACCGGACTTTACTAACACCCTTGTGTTAGTAAATATTGTCTCACACAGTGTGAGAGTCCTTCAGGTGCCTGTTGGCAAACTCTAAGCAGGTTTCCATGGGTTTTGCTCTGATCAATCTGCAGTGACTGTTTTCCTTTTGGAACTTTGTCCAACCTCCACACAAGATCTCCACAGCTCAGTCAGAGTGACCATCAGGTCAATTTGTACCACACTTCTTCCAATTTGAGGATTATGGAGGTCACCGTGCTCTTCAGAATCTTCAGGGCAGCAAGTCTTTCGCTTTGTGTTTTTCTGTTATGTAGTTTTTTGTTGTTTATGTAGCACCACGTTTCTGGAGGAACGTTGTCCCATTTCACTGTGTCAGCTATAAAAGCTTGTTGACCTGACTCTTGACTTGACAACAATTTTGGTAGCCCACTCCAGATCTGTGCCCTGCAACAATCCTGTCTCTGAGCTCTACAGGCAGTTCCTTTTATATCATGGCTTGTTTTTTTTTTCAGTCGATACCCATCGTCAGCCGTGAGGCCTTTTATAGAGAGGTACGTGTCTTTCCAAAACATGTGGTTGGATTCCATTGCCACTGGTACGTCTGGTACTGGTACTGGTACTGGTACGTACTGGTACGTCTCAATCAATTAACATTTACACAGGTAGACTCTAATCATGGTGTAGGAACATCTCAGGCGATGTCCAAACTAATACATTTTTGTTTGAAAAAGCATATTTTACCTCCATTTAGGCCTTTCGTCCAGACTGTGACAGCGTTTTCAGTCCACGAATACAGAGCTTTTAGAAAACACTCTCCAAAGTGGAATGATTCGAAAACAATGTTTTTGCACGTCTGTGTGACCTGTGACAACAAAGACTTCCATCCCGAGGCATCCTGAGGTTGCTCCAGCCCCAGTCACGTCCCACCTCATGAAGATTGTGGACCTTTAAAGAAGTAGATGTCGACCCCGCAAACATCCCAAACCATCTAGAGACGTACCAGTGGCAATGGAATCCCACCTCATGTGGAGTTTGGACACTGGACCTCCTTGAGTGTTTAAAGGCTCTGGCATGGAGAAGCTGATGTTGGATCTGTGATGATCGCAGATGTTGAGCTATTTTATGAGGTGCTCAGTAGCTCCTGGTACCATTACCTCAAATGACTGTATAAGACTGTAGAAAGAACATTACTCATAATCTTACACTCCAGTGCTCATGTTAGTTCTCACTCTCCACTGTTCTGTATTGTTTAAAGACTATAATCACACTCTTGATGTCACCCAAATGAGGATGGGTTCCCCTTTTGAGTCTGGTTCCTCTCAAGGTTTCTTCCTCATAACATCTAAGGGAGTTTTTCCTTGCCACAGTCGCCACGGCTGCTCATCAGGGACAAACACACATCATTCACCTTAACTGTTAAATTCTGTAAAGCTGCTTTGAGACAATGTCTGTTTTGAAAAGCGCAATAGAAATAAACTTGACTTGAAAACGACAATGCATTTTTAGTCATTCCCGCAACGTTTCAACTTTTTGGGAAACAAATTGAAATGAAAGTGTGGACGTGTAGCGTTTTTAGATTAAAATGCCATTTTCAAGTTTATCTGGATTAGTGTAGACGTCGTCTCAGCAACATTCAAGAAAATCGGGAAGCACCTGAGCTCATTTTCAAGTTTTGTTGTTGAGGGTCTGAATACTGTTGTATATGATTTTTTTTTTTTTTTTTTTTTTTTTATGAACAGACATTTCTAGAATTCTGTTTTCACATTGTCCCTATGGGGTGCTGAGTGTAGATTAATGAGAAAAAAAAAATCAGTGTGAACGGTTGTATCAGGCTGCATCCAAAAATGTTTGCTCTTGAATGCACTTCATAAATTATACAACCCCTTGTATGAGTCATTTATTATTTTCTGAAAACAACACGTCCTAAAGAGTTTTATTTCTCACATAAACACCTTTATAAATGATCTCCTAATCCCCAACAAGTATACACTTGAGTAACACTTACTGCCAATCATTACTCTCCAAATTTTATGTTGCTCCAGAAAAACTTTGACCAATCTGATCTGATAAGAATAATACACAAAGCACAGCAGCGAGATCAAAATTGACAGACCTCTCCTGGGCGGATCTTGATGTAGAAGTTGCTCCTCTTGTATGAGATCTTCAGGATCTTGGGCCAAGCGAAGCGGTTAATCCTTAGGCGGTCTCGGTAGATCAGCAGGCCGTTGGCACAAACGCCCAGCATGATTTCAATCCCTTCTGAATCCTACCTCGGAGCATCAGCAAAACGCAAGTCAAGAGAATAAAGTTTTAACAATTTCTAAATGTATTTCAGGTCAAGAACACTTTTTTTTTATAGCGCATGCATTATTTATGCTTCGCTCACATTATGAAAGATACATTTACAAACTGTGCTGTATAGTAAGGCATGTGCAGATTCTGACATTCTGATTAAATTGCTTAGCATGAATGGCTGCACTCTTTTGTGGGTACACAATATAGCCTTTTTGCCGAGAGTCAAATGTCGATTTAATGTCTACTAATAAACCATAAGCTGTGAAGAATGTCCTAAACTTGAAAATCTTTAAACTTTAATAATCAGTTATGAGTCATCCATTATGAAGTCTGCTTCAAGTTGTGCGTCATACACTTTGAAAATCTGATTTGAGCTGTAATACTGATTTGCGTGACGCACAAGTCTGATTCGTTTTACCAGTCACACAGATTTATGTCTGATTTGAGTTGTGAGTCATATATTTGGAAGTCAGATTTAAGTCGCACGTTTTAGAGTTTTAAGTCTTATATGAGCTGTGCATCATACTATTTCAAAACTGATTTAAATTGAGTGTCGTACATTTGGAAGTCTGTTTTGAGTTGAAATGTCATTAAATTAAAAGTCTAATTTGAGTTGTGTGGTTTACAATTTAAAGTCTGATTTGAGCTGTGTGTTATACAATTTAAAGTCTAATTTGAGTTGTGTGGCTTACAATTTAAAGTCTGATTTGAGCTGTTATACAATTCAAAGTCTAATTTGAGTTGTGTGGCTTACATTTCTAAGTCCGATTTGAGCTGTGTTATACAATTTGAGGTCTGATTTGAGTTGTGTGTTATACAACTCAAAGTCTGATTTGAGTTGCAAACCTATACATGTTAAAATCTGATTTGAGTTGCAAGTCATTCATTGGAAGTCTGATCTGAGTGGCAGGCATGCAATTTCAGGTCTGATTTGGTATGTCATACAATTTGAAGTCTTATTTGACTTGCAAGCCATACACTTTGAAAATGTATTTGACATGTGAGTCAAACATTTGAAAGTCTTATTTGAGTTGCAAGTCATAAGCTTTTACAAATCTCAGCTCTATTCTACAAGTTTTCTAGAAGTGAGTCTGATTTCAATAGTGCGTCACATATTTATAATGTCCAACTCAAATTGCAACTTGTCTTCTCTGAAGAAGGTGAGTTGCGAGTCATAAACTTTTTGGTCAGCTTCATGTTTCATGTTGTAGAGTCTGGTGCCTGAGCAGAGATGGGAGTTGTACGTTTTGAAATTCAGGATTGAGATCTAAAATCTATATCAAGTTTTGCGTGATAAACTTTGAAGCTGAATTAAAATGTGCATAGCGTTTGTGTGCCATACATTTTGAAGTCCAGTCCTTAATTTACACTTATGTAGCCAGAACAATAAGATCTTTTTAAAAAGACAAGGTCATAAAGCAGACAAGATGCCAAAGAAAGAAAAAAACATACATAGTTTTTAGTAGCAGTGTTGACAAGGTCATAGCTGAGAGATCAAGAAGTTTTGTAAAGCAGTCAGATCTTCAAGTGCTGTACTATGGAGTTGGATGATTACACCTGAATCTAAAATAGGAAAAAGTTGCTCCTGTGGTGTACCTTTGCGTGATGTAAGTCGACCCCGTACATGGACAGCTTCTTAGCATTCTCCAGGAAGTTAATTTCTGCCTCAGCAGGCGTCATGCCCCTGAACCACAAGATAAAAAAGAAGTGTGCATTAAAACAGCAGGAACACTTCCCATTCGACTGGGCTGAGAACACAATAAATAAGTTAGCCAGGAGGTCTAAGTCAGATCTTATAGGGAACCAAGATCTCTGTGTATGCCTAAGGAGCTTCAACACTACCTGCCAATCACTGAGCCCCTGACTGTGAAGCTTATTGGCTGTCTGACTCAGTCGGAATCAAACAAACAGCCTGAACCGGATTCAGAACAAACCAGGCCAGGTTCAGGAAAAGGTCCATTACTGAGATGTTACATAAACTAAACTGCAAAACTCCAAGACAGACAAGTCTGCAATCCAAGAGCAGAATATCAAACAGAGCGCGAAAGTGTTTCGCCGTGGAAAAGCCTGACGAAAGCCTCTAGCTGAGATCAAATTAACTTCCTCCTCTGTGCCACATTTCATTACAATCATCATTTCATTAGCAAACAGTGCAGGAAAGCATGCATTAAAAAACGTACACAAACATTGCCCGGGTCCTTATGATACCTCATTTACATTAAAAACGGTATTGAAAGCAGCCTTTGGACACATATTTTTACATATTTATCACCATTAATGCATTCAATTAATGAATATACATGTCAAAGATATTAATACTACATTGAATTCACTTCATTCAAATTCAAATACTTATTCGATGAATTGATTCGCTATTTGCGATGCTCTAGATAAAATCAAATCTCTGCACTCTTTACCCTATACCATAATTGTATTTGTTTAGTGCTATAGCTGTTTCTTTCGATCAGTACCAACATCCTCAGGAGATTTTAGATTGTCATTTGTCATATAATGTCATACACTGTACATGCACCATATGAACAGAAGCATTGGATCACAGGAGCAAACTCAGAAGATCCAAACTCTGTTCCAGCATGACAATGGTCCAGTGCACAAAGCCAGCTCCATGAAGATCCTAATTAGTTGCAAAACCAGCTCTTCCTTGTTAGCTCCAATTAATTTTCCAGCCTTTTATTGTCTCTGTATGTAACATAGCAGGGGGGCCCAAAAACTCACAATTCAAATGTAGAATTTACAGGTTTCACCAATAGGAAGAACATGTGTATAAAGTGATGTTTCACTTCATACACATCTCGAGTCATCATACCTTGTGGATACCTGTGAGATTTGTGTCAGTCACTTTGTTGGATGGTACAGAATGATAAATTTAGTTTATTTCAAAAATTATTTTGCTTAATAAAACTGCTGCATGATAAGTGCTTATCACCAAATCTCATTTTTCTTGATGACATTAAAAATGTTACTGAAATGGAAAAGAATTGCTTTGTGTGTGTGTGTGTGTGCGTGTGCGTGTGTGTGTGTGTGTGTGTGTGTGTGTGTGTGTGTGTGTGTGTGTGTGTATGTGCATCATCACGGTGTACCAATCTACCTTCCTCTGATTCTGAATCTGATTCTTTCCCAGGTCTTATAAGCAATTGTTTTCTATTAATCTCTGGGAGATTCTATACAGGTATATTCTGTTCTAATTTAATTCTGTGCATTAATTTGTTTTTTGATAGATCTTAGAGCACGCTTGCCAAGGCATTTTAGATGCTTTTTAGATACTGTATATATATATATATATTTCTTTTCCAAACACAATTTTGCATTCACTTAAACTTGAAAACTCAAATCTGTTCCAACATGGCATTGCCCGTGTGCACAAAGTGAGCTCATTAAAGATCTGGTTTACATGCTTTGTAGAGGAAGATCTTGAGTGGTCTGCTATAGAGCTCTGATCTCATCCCTACTGAACACCTTTAGGATGAATGTGAATACTGACTGCACCTCAGACCTCCTCACCTACATCAGTATGACCACAAATATCCTTAAGCACATTTCAAAATCTAGTGGAACATCTTCCCAGAAGAGTGGAGGGAATAATAATAGCAAATTGGGACTGAATGTGGAATGCAATGCCCAAAAATCACATACCAAAACTCAAATGAATTATCGCTCACCGGTAGGTGCGATGCAGCTCCATGACTCTGTCCTCCAGCTCGTGGGTCTGGTTGGGGGCAAAGCGGAAATCGCTGACGTAGTCTGTTCCATGCTCGTCTTGGTCGTAGTCTCCGAGCTCAGCCTGCACGGTGTAGGAACCCAGCAGGGCGTGAGTGACGAACGAGCACGGGAGCCGACCAGACAGGATGTCATCACGCAGCTGAAGGCACAGGAAGTACCTACGAGATATGGAGAAGAAACTATGACCGGGAAGACTATGAAACTACGTTTTCCGGCAACCAACAGAAGGGCAGGGTAAATTGTATTGTATTTCTGACTCATTAAAAATCAATCAAACAGCCTGAACTGGTCAGAACAATCCAGAGGAACAGATGCAGGTCCATTTGAGAGATATGCAAAACTTTTAGTCTGGAAACTAAAAGCAGAATATTAACACAGAGCAAAGTGTTTGCCATGGAATAGCCTCTAGCTGAGAACCAGTTCCTCTCTGACAGACATCATATCCTTAGTAAATAATGCAGCAAAATCATGCATTAAAAACATCAAATACACCAAATCTACGCATATACACAAACATTCTCAAGTCCCATTAATAGACAAATCCGAGACACCATTGTATCACTTACATTAAAATGTTCTGAAAGCAGCCTTTGAACATATTTGACATGTTTACACGTATTATCACCATAGATCTTTAAATGTAGTCGGTTTTATATGTCGAAAGTGTTACAGCCACATTTGCATTTACTTACAAGGCTTTATCTGGTTCAGTAGCTCACAGACATTTCAAGTAATCCGATGCTAATAGCATATTCTATTCAATCTGGATTTATGAAATGATATTTCTATATCTTTTTGCTGATGACAAAATCTGTTTGTCATCTCCAGGCTGGTTAGATGCCTAGTTAGCTAGCTAAATGGTCCATTATAAAATGAAGCGTTTTTTTTTTTTTTTTTTTTTCCTGCATTGCAAAATGTTTGTAGGTGCCTCAGGATATTGTTATCGTTTGCATCTTTCTTCTTCCGAGACATGATTTAATGACATTTTCACAATTTCAGACATTTTCAGACATGTCTCTGACTCTAATTTGTCATTTAAACCAGTAAATATTGTAAAATAATACAATAATGTAATATACATTGTCACAGTCTTTTATGGCTTTTGAGAGACACATGCTGGGTTTATTTGTTTCGTTGAAACAAAATTGGTCATTCAATGCTATGAAGATTTACTTTGACCAAACGAATATAAAATTATCCAGATGTTCCACTTTATTTTCATTGAAAAATCCTCCCTTAGCATGAAGAACAGCTTTACACACTCTCTGCATCCAGACAGTTCCTCCAAACATTCAGCTGAAATTAGTCAAAGTTGTTCTTCACTAGTTGGAGATTTCAGATCAGTTCGAAAGGGATTTATGTGCCGTTCCATGAGAGATAACACTACAGACAACTGTTTGCTCTCTAGATAATGCTTACAGAGCTTGGAGCTAATATCCGTTGCTTCTGCTCATTGTCTTGTTGTATGGCGGAGTCTGGACAATACTGCATGGTGTTAAAGTATGGAATGGTAGCCATGTTGGTTCCTTTTACTCGGAATAAGTCTTCAACGTTCTCTGCTCCAAAACAACCCCAAACCATTGAGTTTCCATCTACATGTTTGCCTGTGTGGGTGAGGCAGTTTGCTCACATCTTCTATCCTGTTCTTCATCTTACACAAGTTCTTGTGTTACAGCAATCAATGTTTCATGTCTAAGACCTTGAGATCTCAAATCTCAGGACCTCTCGTAGTTCCTTGAATAGCAACATGTAACTGTTTAAAGGCTCTGGCATGGAGAAGCTGGTGTTGGATCTGTGATGATCGCAGATGTTGAGCTATTTTATGAGTTGTTCAGTAGCTCCTGGTTCCATAATCTCAAATGACTGTATAAAACTGTAAAAAGAACATTAACCATAATACATTACATTCCAGTGCTCATGTTATTTCTCACTCTCCAGTGTTCTGTATTGTTTAAAGACTATAATCACACTCTTGATGTCACCCAAATGAGGATGGGTTCCCCTTTTTGAGTCTGGTTCCTCTCAAGGTTTCTTCCTCATAACATCTAAGGGAGTTTTTCCTTGCCACCATTGTCGCCATGGCTGTTCATCAGGTATAAATGCACACCATTCACCTTAACTCTTTCTGTAAAGCTGCTTTGAGACAATGTCCGTTGTGAAAAGCGCTATAGAAATAAACTTGACTTGACTTGACTTGAAACTTGACTCATGTCGCATCTGTCCAGGAACTATCTTCCAGTCTTCCAGTAAAATTTGTGTGTTTTGTCTTTTAAATAGTCGGTTGAATTTAAACAAGAGGAGCATGCATGTGTCTCAAAAACCATACAAGACTTCAAACTTTTGAGTGGTGGTCCATATAGTCAGAAATTGGTTATAAACATTTTTCACTTAAAGGGGCTGTTTGTAATTTTTAGAGCCCTCTATCTAAGTTAATGAAATGACAATCCTTTTTAACTTTTTACTGTGGATACAGCATTATCATTTCAGCTTAGAGTATAACCAATATATCAGCCAGAAAACTCTACTTAAATTCCTGAAATAAACCAGAATGATTCAGAACAGGGCAAAATATCAGTTCATAGTTTCCAGACAGTATCTGTGATATGACAAGATAATGATTTAATGCAGATCTAAAATGACAGCTAAGAACCAAAACAATGCAGTCAGAAGGATGAGTGCAGCATCCATCTCCTACCTGGTGATGTCCTCCATGAGCTGAGAAGGATCTGGAGGGTAGAATTTGACTGCGAAGGCAAAATGCCAAGGAGAAGCTGAGGACACAGAGACATATTACATCATTCAAGGAATTGCTCTGGCCTTGTCACCTCATAAAAGTCAAAGTCAAAGAAAATGTGTGTGTGTGTGTGTGTGTGTGTGTGTGTGTGTGTGTGTGTGTGTGTGTGTGTGTGTGTGTGTGTGTTAATGCCTGGGTTACTTTTTATTCCTTCTCTCAAAGAATCTGTAGACACATTAAAAACCTCAAGAACATGGCGAAAATCATATACACTGCTAATGATTTAATTTCATGTAGACAGGATTCCTGAGATGATTTTACCTCAGAATGCATGTATACAAACTTTATCACGTTTTTTTCAACTAGCTGGCTAATGTGAGCTAACCTAACAGGATTTCTGAGAAGATACATACATTTTGATGATTCTTGTTAACCCATTAACAAAATAGAATCTCGTTTTTTTTTCTGGAAACCTAAACTCATAACAATCATGCTCAGCCAGTTAGCTGATGTTTTTGGATTCCTATTGATAAATGTAAAAAATGTCACTGTTAACAAAAGCTTGACATTTCAAGACCTTTTTAACCTTAGTTATTTATAATATTCCACACTTTATAATGGCTAACTAGCTAACATGAGCTACGAGAGGATTCCTGAGATGATTTAAGCTCATAATATACACAGTCTATAGATGTTTTTGTTTAGCTAGATAGCTATCATGAGCTACACTCATGGTACATGCTCATAATCTTCACTAATTAAGCTAGCGGTTTAGCTAACTTGAGATGTGTCTCATGTATAGAATCTTTACTTAGAATAAAAACCAATCTTGTTATAATCAGCTGACCAGACATTAAAATTATGAGAATTTGTATTTATAAATGTTAATAATATTGAACGCGTAGCCAGCAAGCTAATATAATACCCTGTCAGGATTACAGTGATGATTCTATTGTCTAGTAGTTGCTAGTGATTTGAGGTGAATTGAGTTAAACGTATATGATTTCTGAGAAAGATTTTTGATTTGTATTGACTGCTAATGCGATCCCGTTTGTTACCTCAAGCTAGACGCCTGTTTCTAGGGTTTCTAAATGTATCAAAATGTATGGTGGTCATACATAATAAATAAATAATAAAGCTGGAGAGTTATCTAATGTCAAATTAGATGATTTATAAGATAACTGATAGATATAGAGGTCAATAGAAGCATGTTAAGGCTCTTGTGAAGATGCAGTATAAGATGCTATGTGTTCACTTTTGGAGAACAAAGTGACCGTTTTTTTTTTTAATGCACTTACTTCGCATTTGCTTCTTGATCTCCTTGGAGGGGTCGAGCCAATTCTGCAAGACAAAGCACAAACATTTAGACTAGCGTTTGCATGCCTGCCACATGGCGAATTCACACCACGCTGCCTTTGCTTCCCTTACGATCTCTCACTAATTGCATGGTTTCCAGTTCAAAGCCTCTCCGTATGTTTAATTGAAGGAAAGCAGCACGGTTCTCTGGTGCACTGAGCAATCGGGTGGGCTCGGCCCCATGCAAATCTCAGCATCTATTATCCTTTTTTTTTTTTCACCATGCGGTGCATTTGAATTAGCTCCAGCTTTCACTAATTGTTGTGGGCTATTGGTGCAGTTCACAGCTGATCAACAGACTTTAGAGTATCAGCAGTGGCTTCATTTCTAATCTAACGCCCTCCTCACCCACAACGTCGAGGCTTTTAGTCTGACAATTGAACGCTGATCTACAGAAAGCATTTCCTCAGCAATTCACACAAATCTTGTTTTAACTTAAAAGCCCATATGCATTTCATGCACCACAGACACGTGTACACGACAGTGAGAAATTGAATTAGACGTGTCTTTTCGAATGATCCTTGTTTCACAGCCCGGCACAGCTCTTCTTGGCATTAAATTAGATTTGGAAAAATATAAAAAACAAAAATGCGTTTCTCTTGGAGCAACATTTAAAAAAACAAAACTGCGAACAGCACCTAGTTCACGTATTTAATCTTTCTTTCAGCATTTTGGCCTCCATCAACATTCCCTTTAGGTCTTGGTTAATACTCTTAATCAATGATTTTAGTCAGCTAATGAGTTTACAGGGATACAGTGGATGATTTAAACAACAATCAGCCATAATGTTAAATACCACCTGCCTAATATGGTGGAGGTCCCCCTCTGCTGTCTGAACAACTCTGATCCTTTGAGACATGGATTCTGCAAGTCTTCTGAAGGTCTGCTATGGTATCTAGCACGAAGCCATTAGCCATTATAAATTTTGATATTCATATTTATTTCACTTAGCACATTTTCATGATTCAGCAGTGTTTTTTATTTCTGTAATAAAGTTCAGTACCATTTTACATGGAGTGCCATGTTTGTTTTTTATCAAGTATCCCTTTTTATAAGTTAAATAGGTTATCAGTATGATCCAAACTAGCTATTGGTATAGGTGAAACCCACTATCAGTCGACCTCTAGTACAAACCACCGCATACAGAAAACAAAACCTGGTGTTTTGGAGATGTTTTGAACCAGAAGTCTGGCCATTAAACTTTTTCAAAACTGCTTAGATTCTTAACGCTTGCCCATTTTTCCAGCTTTCAACACATCAACTTTGAGCAGTGATTTTCAGTGGGGGTTTTTTTTATAGTTGATCACTGTATAATTTCTAGAAAATGAGATTATTGTGTTCAAGTTTCCAGAGTAAAACGTAAAACCGCTGTATATAGCTGACCACTTGTTGCCTGAACAACCTGTAAATATTTAGAGCTGCGACTAGGTAATAATGATGACAGAATATGCACACGTTCTTACTCGAAATGGACCAATTGCACCAGTGACTGAATCTTCACAGCATTAAACAAGAACGCTTTAATCCCAACAAAAAAAAAAACTTAACACAACAGCTGCCTGCAACACTGCCAGTGGCATAATTACGCAAAAAATCGCTTCTGTTACAAGCAATTTGCCTGTCCCCTCCAGACTCAACATTCACCATCCTGCAGTGAATAAACAAGTCTTTTAAATGCACTGCACAATGGTTTTTCTGCAGGAGGTCTGTTTGTTCCATCGCAGTGTTCTCTCAGATGTTAACGTTCGAATTGCTTGCTTAAGTTGATTCTCTGGGAATATTGTAGTCACAATCTGTATCCGTTTAGAGCTCTAAGGATTTTTATATGTGTTCAGAATAAAACCCACAGACTGCTGTTTAAATCTGTTTGCCATATTGTTTGACAGATTTCAGTTCGCTCTATTTTTCCAAATAAAAAATCGAATTTAGGGAAACCCTGACCAGGGAGTTACTTAAGATCGTAAGCTAATGGTGCAATCTTGCTAATAAAGTACATATACCAAGTCAAATGGAATACATATGAGTATTTGTATATATATTAAACTTTCAGTTGAGAGCTCTCCTCACCTTTTGGCTGTCTGAATCGCTGAAGGTCAAGCCGAAGTAGTCCTTCTCAAGCAGGTTGAGATGTTCACACACCAGATCCAGCAGCGCCTGACCCTTGCAGTGCTTCTGAACACATGAACAGATAAGAACCAATGAAATACATCAAAGTATTGAGAATAATGATGTGCAGAAAAAAATGTGCTAATAAGCTAGCAAACCTAATAATGTATGCTAACAGGTTTATTTCGGTGGTTGTTCAAAGCTCAAAGGAACTACGGGTGTCTTTCATTGGAAAAACAATTCTTATGGTAATGGTGACATAGTGAATGACAACCTAATATGGTGTATACTTTAAAAAAAAATATTGGCACCCTCCGAGCTACTTCCCATAAATGATTGTGGAGATCAATGTTTTGACTTTGTTTATATATATATATATATATATATATATATATATATATATATATATATATATATATATATATATATATATACATACTAACTTGTATATATACCTATATGTATATATATATATATATAAAGCTCAAATACCACTGACTGACTCACTCACTCATCACGAAATCTCAACAACCACTGAACGGATTGCAATGAAATTTGGAACATACCTTCCTCTTGGGTCTTAGGTGCTCACTAAGAAAGGGTTTTGAAAAATTTGCCCTGGATCGCAGCTAACTCGCGAAAAACGCGATTTCGCACGCATTGTAAATTCTTCGAAATAACAGTACGGATCCTCATGAAACTTACTACATTGTTTCTTATTAGATGTTAGATGCACAATAAAAATGATTTTCAAAGTAGTTTGCCCTGTATCGGTACTACAAAGGGGTAGTACGTTATTTATTGATGTTACGTTCTGATCTCTGATCATCCAGTCCTGCTCAGTGCTTACTGCTTATTGCCATATTGCTTAGCGTTCTGCCTTCCGTAGCGAAGCACGGGTACTTTCAGCTAGTATATATATATATATATATATATATATATATATATATATATATATATATATATATATATATATATATATATATATATATATAAACTAACCTGTTTAATTCACTCATACAACTAATATTTTCTTCATCTTTTCAGGTTTTTTTATTCTGTATAAATTCAATAGGTATCAATTTGGCTGGGTTTTGACTATTGTTGGGAAGAATGTGTACTAGAAGGCAGAGAGGTGTTTACTTGTCACATATACATTATATCACAAAGAAATTCTTTCTTTGCATATCATAGTCTGGTAGGAAGCCATGACACAGCACCCTTAGAGTAGAGTGGGAAACTGGCAAAGAAATGGCAACTTGGCAAAATATTTGTAAATGTTGATACAATTATTTATCTTTATTAACTATAGTATCACTTTGGGGGAAAAGGGTAATACATTAATTTAGAATAAAAGAATTATATAAGAAAATGGAATAATTAATTAATTAATTCTATCAATTTGTAGATGATATTTGAAAAATGTATTTAAAAGAAATACATTTATTTGTTCGTTTGTTTTTAAGTCATTTGTAAATGCTGTCTTTTTTTAGACCATTGTATGACTTTGGTAAACAATAAGTAATAAAACATTTTTTTTAATTTAATTAGCTTCTAAAAGCTAATAACATTTTTTTATTTAAAATTAATATATTTTAATTGCATTTCCATTTAATCATTCATCATCAGTGCATTATGACAATGTTTTTTACTTATTTTTTTTTTTACTGCTGTATGACTGGTTATTAATATTAAAAGTGCACTAGGTATTCATCACTACATACTTTACATAAACATAATACCAAGAGCCTCTCCATAAGGACTGTAGCTTTAATCATCACTCTCTTCCTCTCGCTCTGCTTATTCTCCAGCGGAAAATACATACTCTGTGGAGTAGCACTATCTGGTGCGAAGATAAACACACACTAACACACACACGGCTTCTCTCAGAAAGCCTTACACACTTCTGCTTCATAGTGACATCAGTCATTGTCATGGAAACAGACGAAGGGTGGTGCTGCTTGAACGATCCAAAAAAAGTTCTCCCCATTTTTACTTTATTGTTACTTGAGGGCTGAAAAGAACATGTGATTTTAATCCTGCTTAAATTGTCGCCTATGTGTGTTAGCCTGCTTCATCTGGAAATGACTTTAACAGCCAGTAAATACTGTACAAAGTGACACTTCTTTACACCAATAATCTTTTACCTCAGAAATGTAAAGATTTGTTTATAAAGGATCTGTTAAATGTCTATAGGTACATTGCGGATGCTCTGAGATTATGTTATTCTGAGACACGTGAAGCCAATCAAGTGCACGCTCATTCTGCATCCTTCGTGGCAAATCCCGACACGTTTAGGATCCCCAAAAATGTCCCCAAGGGCAGTTAAGTCCAAAGTCTACGGTTGTGGTACGTGACATTTTATACTCTTATTATCTCTTCTTTAACACCTACTGTAGGTTTTCTGTTTTTTTTATAGCAAACTCTTCTTTAATTAGCCATCCTGATCTTTTCTTCAAACTGATCGCCAAGATTTCTTACCTTTCTGCAAAATAATGGCAGCTTGTATTTTTAATAAATAAACTCAACACGTTCACAGACATTTACAGGTCCTAGTTTTGACCAGAAGTAAACAGAGAATATGGAAGAAAGGAAGTAAGAAAGGAATTAGATGTGAAGGAAAAAAGGGATTAGATCTGATAGAAAGAAAGAGAGAAAGAAAGAGAGAAAGAAAGAAAGAAAGAAAGAAAGAAAGAAAGAAAGAAAGAAAGAAAGAAAGAAAGAAAGAAAGAAAGAAAGAAAGAAAGAAAGAAAGAAAGAAAGAAAGAAAGAAAGAAAGAAAGAAATCCAACTAACTAAATAAAGTAACTTTTCTTTCCTTCCTTCCTTCCATATTCTTTTGTTCCGTTTCTTCCAAAAAGGAAGAAAGCAAGAAGCAAAGGAAGAAGAACGGAATCATATTGAAGAAAAAAAAGAAAGAGGGAGATTCGATCAGACAGAAGAATGAAAAGAAGGAAGGAAGGAATCAGATGTTAAAAAAAGAAAAAAGAAAGGATTAGTTCTGACAGAAGAGAAAGAAAGAAAGAAAGAAAGAAAGAAAGAAAGAAAGAAAGAAAGAAAGAAAGAAAGAAAGAAAGAAAGAAAGAAAGAAAGAAAGAAAGAAAGAAAGAAAGAAAGAAAGAAAGAAATCCAACTAACTAAATAAAGTAACTTTTCTTTCCTTCCTTCCTTCCTTCCATATTCTTTTGTTCTGTTTCTTCCAAAAAGGAAGAAAGCAAGAAGCAAAGGAAGAAGAATGGAATCATATTGAAGAAAAGAAGAAAGAGGGAGATTCGATCAGACAGAAGAATGGAAAGAAGGAAGGAATCAGATGTTAAAAAAAGAAAAAAGAAAGGATTAGTTCTGAAGAGAAAGAAAGAAAGAAAGAAAGAAAGAAAGAAAGAAAGAAAGAAAGAAAGAAAGAAAGAAAGAAAGAAAGAAAGAAATCAGACTAATCAAATAAAATTTCTCAGAAAAAAATCGTTCTGGTTGAAAGATTCAGACTAATGTAAAGTTTTCACTGAAAGAATTCATGTTAAATCTTTGTTAAAAAAAGATTGCAGGAAGTGTTACATAGCGATTAGCCTGACAAACTAATGCGTATATTCACTGTTAAAAACATAACACCGTATACATACTAATACTATGTGAATAAAACCAACAGACCAATTCAAACACACTTCCTGTTAATCCCAATTTCAGTTCAATGGCAATCGAGGACGTGAATTGGTTTATTTTCCATCAGATCGTTTCAATCCTGAAGCGAGAGTAGACACAAAGTACGGCCCAGCTTCACCCAGACTGTCATTATCCACTGGGAGTCTTATGCAAAGCACGGTCTACACCTAACCCTATCATTAATGACACAAAGAGGCTAAGCCAATCTGACGCACGTGAGGCTAATAGTATAGATCAGATTGCGGCATGAATAACAGTGTTTAGCCTCAGTGCCGTGATCTGGATTAGTAAAAAGGATTCAGTCAACCCGATTCAGCCAAGACAACATGAGAATGAGTGCATCGTATAACAAAACAAATGGCCTGGTTGGTTTAGTGATAATAAAATTGGGTGCTCATTAGCACAATAAGATGAAAAATATCTAGTTATTGTACACATACTGTACTTGATCATGCAGGAAGAACCTACAGAACCCATGAAGACACATGACCTTCAAAGGATGTTTAAAGGAATTGAATCTGTACATTCTCAGTTCTCTGTTTCTCTCATCATGAGAAACATTGATTCTCTTCTAAAAAAAAAAGTGCCTATGTTGCATAACTGGAAGTTAGAAAAGCAATCATTCATTTCGAACTAATCAGATTTGAGAAATTCAACATGTCACAAAAGTTTTTTTATGTCTCAAGCCGTGTCAGGATTCAACTAAATACTAGTTGGCCTTTGCATTTGAGTTAAAACAGGTCCTGACACAGGAAAATGTTACACTGACTTACTACACTGGTGGATTTTAAATGTCAACTTCCCCCTGCGAATTTTGCCCCGTTTGCCCACACACACGAGCATAAAAATGGAGAAAACTAGAAGGATTTAAACACTAGCGCTATGTGATGATTTTGCCTTCCTTTCTATCGTTTGTTTTCATATGTGTTTAAAAAGAAAAGCTGCCTATAGCAACATTCCCTGATTGTCCTGCTCCAATGAATGTAGATAATGACATTCAGCAAATGTCAGGGCTGGAGGCATGTCATGTAACCGTCCACGCTCGTCTGAATCTCGACCTCCGTGCTGTAGTTTATGCCTATGTCCATTAAGCAGCATCTGATTAAGCAAGAAAGTAATTATATTACATTTGGTTTATCAGGCCTTTTCCTGACCCTCTGATCCCATCTTTCTGGCTTTATATTTCAGTTGTAATGAAACACAATACGCGAAAAACAATACGCAATACGTCTAGTAACCAGGCCTAGTCAAGTCAAGTCAAGTTTATTTGTATAGCGCTTTTCACAACAGACATTGTCTCAAAGCAGCTTTACAGAAAACAACAGTGAAGGTGAATGGTGTGCGTTTGTCCCTGATGAGCAGCCATGGCGACAGTGGCAAGGAAAAACTCCCTTAGATGATATGAGGAAGAAACCTTGAGAGGAACCAGACTCAAAGGGGAACCCATCCTCATATGGGTGACATCAAGAGTTTGATGTCCCTAGCATGGGATGGGGTGTTGGAGACTACCATGTATATGTACAAGTATAAAGCCTCTTAACTATTTCAATATACATCAAATGTGAAGCTAATTTTAATGAAATAGTTAGTTACGCTAGTGACTCAGATGTGTGTAATGTGACTCGTTGATTTTTGGAGGGGTGATCAAGCTTTCGTAGTGGTTGGACCTAAGATGTGAAACAACCCACCACTACACATTAGAGCTGCTTCTACAATAGCCTTCTTTAAACTCATCTTTTCTCTTATTCTTCAAATCTTTTGTAATTCCATTTGTGTTTCGTTTTATTTCTTGCTTTTTACTATCATGAACAGCACATTGGGCAACAATAGTTGATTTAAAATTGTATTTTATGATATGTTATTTTCGGAGTCGTTCGTCTTTTGTCCTGTGATTCCCATAAATGCTAAACAGCAATAGATCAGGTTTTGTTTTTTGTTTTTATCCGAATCTTGACATTATTGATGCAATATTATGGGAGTCATGTGACAAAAGAACTAATGACAGGGACCAGAGGAATATGAGAGGTGAAGCTACTCACTCTGTTTATTATAATTTTGCTTTTAGCTGCATTGCCATATTATTGAAAATATAGTCAATGATGGTGTATGTAGACGACTTGGTGGATCTGATTATTGAATATTAACATTTTATTTATATAGAATAGGAAGAAAATGAAGAAAATGACCAAATAAGATCAGATTTTCCCATCACTTTTTGCAATGGGGTATTTTTCTATAAAAAAAAAAAGATATATTTTGTGAAAAATTTCAGAAGTTGCTTTTGATTTTGATCATGTTGCAGTCGTGTGACGCTGAAATGCAATCATTGTCTAAAAGCCGAAGCATTATTCGTCAACTCTTCATCGTGATGTTGTATTGAATTGCTACTAAATCGTGATAAAAAAAACAAAAAAAAAACAGCAGGTCTTAGAAATCACGTGTACGTATTTTATGTTTCTATCTGGCTCCTTATTTTTTGCGAGAAGGCAAGCGTAGAAGATGAAAAGCCAAGCCAAAGCGCCGAGCCGGGGAGGTGAGAGATATTCTTTGTACTTCAGGGTCCAGAAGGTTCTCGAGCATTCTCTGAAATTCAAAAGCTCTCGGTCCTGAACACGAAGCATTAGCTGCTGACTTTATATTATGACATTAATCATTTACTCCATCCAAAACTCATGGAATGTCAATGGAACACTGCTCGCGTTCCTACGAACGTTCTATCGCGAAAAGTTTTTGACTTTAACGATGTAGGAACATTAACGCTCCCAATGACGTTCCCATCATTTGGTTTGCTTGAAACATTCCGTCAACTACCTTTCCCTAGCATGAAGCAAATCATTATTACAATTAATGTTTTTTTTATAACGTTGCAGAAGCGTTATTGTTGTAACATTCAAACGAAATAACCTCAGAATATTTCAGATACTTCCGATGAGGTTGTTATTTCATTAAACATTCATGTAATTAAAGTATTACATTTAATAAAGCATAAGGAATTACAATTTGATTATTCTTGCACATTATTACTTAAGATAGTGTCCAGTCTAGAAATATTGGCATTCTTGGGAATGATTGGGAAAAGTCTTTGATGTATTCTACAGTTTTTCTCAGTTGCTTTGACGCATTTTTTTGAATCCTCTTTGATATTTGCAAACCAGTGCATTTTTTAAAAACGATTTGTACAAACAGCACAACACATCAGATTTATTGCAAACGCCTGTACTTTTCCTTAAAATCCTTAGTTTATTTCTTAAATGTAAGTATTTCTGTTAATGAACATCTCATTGCCATCAGAAGTCCTTTTTTTTTCATTGTTCACAAACAGGATCTGTTAAAATCTGGCATCTCTAATTTCTATTAAACTTGTTTTTTTGTGTGTGTGTGTGTGTAAATGTGACTTGAATTGGTGAATTGTGCAGATGAATCTTAAATGTGACTAATGAAGGCGAGTGAATGGCATCAGATCAACCAATGATCAACCAGTTCTCTAAAACAGGTCAAAAGTGAATCTTGTAAACCGTCAATTGGTGACAAAACACAGAATTACACTACAGTCTCTTGCAATCATTCATTCATTCATTCATTTTCTCCCGCTTATCCGTAATTCGGGTCGCGGGGGCAGCAGTCTAAGCAGGCCCCCGCCTTCAACTGCTGCCCAATCCTCACAGCACCGTCCCTTACGGTCCCTCCTGCAGGTGGTGAGCCCACGGGAAGGCGGCCCCACGTCACTCCGACGTCACGGACCTTGATATTTCCCTCGTAAGGGACCCCCGGAGCTTAGAGGGTTAAGGGCCTTGCTCAAGGGCCCAAGAGTGGCAGCTTGGCGATACCGGGGCTTGAACCCCAGACCTTCCCTCTTGCAATCAATATAAATAAAATATGCAATCAAATAAATAAATGTGTGCTGTTGAAATGTATTGATGCCAAACAAAGGAAATTCTACTTTTTGCAGTTTCTTGCTCATCTTGACCAAGAATTCCAACCATTCTGCAGCTCTATCTAAAACTGATTCCCATCAAAATATATGAATATTTTTATTCCTTTGAAAGTGACCAGTTCCGGCCTTGAGCTCTATTTTCCCCACACGGTATATGTGAAAAGCATTCAAAATATTCAGCCGGAGCCGAAAGAGTAATTTGGTCATGTTCTAGCAAATCTACTCATCGGGAAGCTTCGGCAGTGGACATTGTTCCAGCCGAAACCAGCGTTTAAGCGGAAACCGTTCGGGTAAATGAGACACTCGTTAAAGATAGAAATAGAACAGCTTCAATTTAATGAGCCCGAATCACAAAAGCTTTCGGGAGGATATTCGAGTGTGTGTGAAGAGCTTTGGTTAATCTTCTGAAAGAGATTGCATGTACAAATCATTTTCTCCTTTTCTGGAGAGCTTTATGTATATTCTATATCGCAGCTCCATTTGTGTCCAGAAAAATTTTTTTTTATAAATAATGAAATTTGAGTGTTTTTTTTCTTCCACGGATTACACATTAACGGATATATATTTTTTTTTTCCGTACAATTCAAATGCATTAAATGGGGAATTTTATACTGTATATTTAATTGTGCATAACATCGTTTTTTTTTTTTTTTTGTTTTTTTTTTAATGGCCTGAATTTGAAACCAATTATAAGAAAATGATTCCCACAGAGATGTTAATATGCAATATATAAACTTTAGAAGTGTATAATTGCATATTAACATCAAATATTTTGTGAGAATTTGATTCATTCTATGAAAAATCCTACATAAATACACACACAAATCCGGCTCTTAATCATAAAAAGGCTTCAATTGCTCACTTAAATATTCATCTTATGGAAATACTTCCGTAAATCGATTTCTGCCTAAATGTATATAAATATATATTACACAGTTTTATTAAAAATAAGTCAATAAATAAAAAGAAGGCGAAATTAAATCCTCCGACGTAACACATTTATTAAATCAAAATAGAATTTAATCACTTAACATGTGTTTTACTGATAAATGGATAGATGGATGGATGAATGGATAGATAGATTTGGAGAAACCTTTTTTTTTTTTACATGCAATGTATATTTTTTACGTGCAATGACTTAAAGCCTCAAAACAGCATCAAATCAAAGAAAGAAAGAAAGAAAGAAAGAAAGAAAGAAAGAAAGAAAGAAAGAAAGAAAGAAAGAAAGAAAGAAAGAAAGAAAGAAAGAAAGAACAGCTAGATATCTAAGTAAAAGAAAGAAAGAAAGAAAGAAAGAAAGAAAGAAAGAAAGAAAGAAAGAAAGAAAGAAAGAAAGAAAGAAAGAAAGAAAGAAAGAACAGCCAGCTATCTAAGTAAAAGAAAGAAAGAAAGAAAGAAAGAAAGAAAGAAAGAAAGAAAGAAAGAAAGAAAGAAAGAAAGAAAGAAAGAAAGAAAGAAAGAAAGAACAGCCAGCTATCTAAGTAAAAGAAAGAAAGAAAGAAAGAAAGAAAGAAAGAAAGAAAGAAAGAAAGAAAGAAAGAAAGAAAGAAAGAAAGAAAGGAAGAAAGAAAGAAAGAAAGAAAGAAAGAAAGAAAGAAAGAAAGAAAGAAAGAAAGAAAGAAAGAAAGAAAGAAAGAAAAGCCAGACATCCAAGAAAAAAAAACCTAGAAAATACTAGATAGATAGATAGATAGATAGATAGATAGATAGATAGATAGATAGATAGATAGATAGATAGATAGATAGATAGATAGATAGATAGATAGATAGATAGATAGATAGATAGATAGCATTTTTCTCCAGAAAAAATACAATCTGCCATTCTTTGATAAAAAAAAAATTTGTAGTGTGGTGTAAAAGAACAGAAACATGTTGGCATGCACTGCTATTGTAAAAAGAGCTACTTCAGGAAGATATCAATAACATACGTATTTTATTCCTCTGCACAAGATATAAACATAACCGCAGTAGATTTATGATCTGGTCCAGGATTACACTGATGCGAGATCTTATCTTACCTCAATACCAGCTTCGTAATCGGAGCTGTCCAGGAGAGTCACCTTGAAGGGGACGGTCTTCAAGCGTTTGGAAGACTTCTGTGGTGATTTGGGGCTCTTGCCTGGCGTTGTTCGTTCCGAATCGTCATCCGGATCTTTGTGATCATCAGGACGCTTGTCGTCTTGGTCCTAAGAAATCAGAACGTTGGGTGTAAAAATTTAAAAAAAATGATCATTTATGGTTAATGCACTTTGAACAGAAATAAAAGATTCATTTTAGGAGAACAAAATGTTCTTTGACATCCTTCAAATTACATTCTTTTCATTCTTATTTCTTTTTTAAACATTTATAATACACAACATATACACCATTTGTCAGATGCCCTTATCTAGAGTGACTTACATGTGTGGCATTCATACAGCTGAGCACTTTATGGGATTAAGGGCCTCGTTTAGGGGCCAGGAGTGGCATCTTAGTGTGGCTGGGGTTTGAACTCATGACCATTGGATCCAAAGTCTAATCCCTTAACCACTAAGCTACCACCCTCCCTCCATGGACCAGTGAACTTTGTGGTTCTTCCTCAAACTTAAACTCAAAATCTAAAGACACACAATTGTAAAGGATTTCTTTCAATTAGGTACCATGAAATCTTTCCTTCACTTGAAATAGGAGACCCAAAAGCTGTTCCATCATGACGACGCCCCTGTGCACAAAGCCAGCTCCATGAAAATCTGCTTTACATGGGTTGGAGTGGAAGATCTGCTATAGAGCTCCAATCCTATTGAACACCAGTGGGGTGAATTTTTCACACTGACTGCACCCCCAGGCCTCTTCACCTCACCTACATCCATACCTGACCTACTAATCCTCATGTGGCTGAATGACCACGAATCTACACAAAATCTACTGAAGCATCCTTCAGTATATTTAATTATGACAGCATATAAGAAGTAAATGAGGAATGGAATGGTCAAAAAGCACATAGAAATCTTATTTTTAAAATGTCCACAAACCTTTGTCTCTGGCATGTTTCCTGAAGACGCTTTATTTTGGGATGGTTCCTCTGCAGCCTTCTTCACTTCCGACTCAGGACCTTTCTCTGTGGTCATGTTCTCCTTCCTTTACCCTGCAAACACATCAATATAAACCTTGTGAGTATTTCGTTCAGCATTTTACCAATAAATACAGAAACACTGCAACTTGTTCTATGTTTTTTGGCTAGATTGATTTTCACTCTTGCACACTGAAGCTGCTTTCACGTTAAACTCTTATAGTCGAAATGATTATACATTGTTATGTTATCGATCGAATCTAATCATGAAATTCATCAATTGCTTTTCAATTTGTGTGAATTTGTGCTAAAGCTAAATGGTTTGAGAAATGGTTTGTTTGGCAAACCCGGTGTTTTCTCATTTATTTTCGCCAGACCGAATCTGTCTAACAAATCTCTGGAAAATGTTTACAGCCCTCGAGCATTTCTGGTTCGCTTCCAAGTCAATTCGGAATATCTGCTAGTGTTCATTTAAAAATGGACCGAGACCACCTCGTGAAGACGTTGTTCTGGGCCACATAGAGTGTGATTGCTGGGTTCTCACCTGCCCAAAGAACCGTATTATGACGTAGAATGCAGCAGGGTTCCATTTTAATGCACTGCATATGAAATCACACTGAGTGTAAGTAAAGACGTTGCATAATTGTACTTTTTTTTAAAAACTATAATCTATGCCACCTTTTTTATACGGTTTTATAGTAAGAAAAACATTCAGAGTCCACAAGCTCGCATTTACAAACATTCTCCTGGTCCATAAAACCAGGCCAGACATATCCATCTATGCAAAGCCCAATATATACACATCCTCTTTCATTTGCACCGCTCCTCAAATACGGATGTCCGCTACTTTAATTGAACATCTCACACTTTTTTGAGTCAGCCTAATCCAATTACGCTCTGACATCTGAGCTCTGCCAGTGGCCTCAGGACGCAAATATCATCAGCATAATGCGAAAAATGTAAGGTTAGACGAGGTGTGTAAAGAAAGTCAGAATGGCAGCTGACGTGCAACAGAGGTGTATGTTAGGCCCATTAAAAAGAAGCTAAACTTTTTGTTTTACTTCAACTTATGCTACCTAAGTACGAAAAAAAAGGTAATAATCCACATGGACAAAACTCAGGGAAGCATCTGTTCCTGTTCCGGCTCACAGCCGAACTCGCAGCTACAACAATAAATCAATTTTTCATTACTTCTTTTTTTTGTGTGTTCCAAAGCACTAAAATTACAAGGCTGTAAACCCGGTGTTGTGTAGAGGATTTCCTTTGTATGTGGCGCTCCAGTGAAAGGCTCAAGGGATATCCATCTTCATCTTCGAAAGCAGCTCTCAGACTCTTTAGCAGAGTTGAGTCAAACTCTCAGAACAATTGCTCATTGTTTAATAGAGTGCCATCTATTGTGTTTTCTATTGTGAGCTAAACCCCATTAAACACCTGTGGGATGAATTGGAATGCTACCTCCTCACCCTACCTCAGTACCTGACCTGAATGAGCACAAATCTCCATAAGCACATGCCAAAATCTAGTGGAACTTTTTTCCAGAAGAGTGAAGGTTGTTATAAGACTAAATGTTCAAAACAAATCTACGAATCTTATAGTCAGGAGTCCACAAACTTTTGTGTCCCACAATCTGCAATCTGCATTTTTTTCGTCTCTTCTATTACATTCAAACATGACCTGGGAGTCGCAGTGTTCATGTTTTACTAATGATGCAAATACAGCAGGATGCAAATGGTTTTTTTTTTTGCATACCAACCTGAAGAATGAAGTCATAAAATGTCCAGGAGAAACCTTACAGCTGTTTGTTTAAGGATTTAGCAGGGTTCTGTCTATCATAGAACCCCTAACAGAAAGAAGCTAAAAGAATCATCTCAGACATCACACCCCACTGTTATATGGGCAGCAATGGACAAAGGACATTATTATACTTAAGTAAGCGTTCAAAACTCCTTAAAACTTAATCCAGAATATAGATATAAATGGCCTTAAACAGTTATATATATACACATATATTTCCAGTATTTGGCAAACACCCTTATCCAGAGTGACTTACAAATGAGCATTTGAGTGTCCAGGGCCTTGCTCAAAGACCACACAGTGGCAGCTTGGTGGTTCTGGGATTTGAACTTAAAATCTTCCAATCTAGAGTTCAATGCATTAACCACTGAGATACCACTGTACACTGACCAGGCATAATTTAATAGCCACTGATCAAGCATAACATTATGACAACCTGCCTAATATTGTGTTGGTCCCCTTTTGCTGCCAAAACAGTCCAGTCCTTTAGGAATGCTCTGAGACAGTCGTCTAGCCACCACAATTTGTCAAACCCGCTGAAATTCTTACGCTTCCCCATTTTTCCTGCTTCTAAAACATCAACTTTGAGGACAAAATGTTCACTTGCTGACTAATATATCCACTAGTAGGTGCCATGATGAAGAGATCATTAGTGTTATTTACTTCACCACTCGAGCTCACCATATCGAGGGAGTGAGTGAATGAAGAATGGAAGAAATAAAGATTTTTGTTAAAGTTTCCTGAAACAAGTCGAACAGTAACATAGATCATATCTTTAGGAAATTACATACTATTCGTAAACACATATTAAAAAGGTCTAATATGCAGGAGAATGGATCACTGAACTGCTCCATTCTCCTGCACATTAGACCATTTTAAGGATAGAGTTCTCCATAGTTCTCTCTCTCTCCCTCTATGTCGAGGTCATGCTCCTGAGATACCAGTGCCCAGTGTTCCTGTCTCTTTCCTCACTTAGGACCTGCCTGATTCATTCCGACCCTCTACCTGTAGAAGTTCTCCTCAGTTGGAGCCCACTTGTGCAGCTGGAGATGGTTCCACATCTCTATTTACTAAGCAACTCAAGAACTATAAAGATGGATTTGGACTATAATTAATCTCAACAGTCTACTACATGGGGCTCAGGACCACATTTTGCATGAACACTTCTGCAAATGAATGAACAGTACACCTCACCAATGATAAAACTATAATGAATGAACATTTGGTGTTGAGGATGAGGATGGGTTCCCTTTTAAATTTGGTTCTTCTCAAGGTTTCTTCTTCATGCTTTGTCAGGGAGGTTTTCTTTGCTTGCTCATTAGGAACAAACTTATAGGCACTAAACATACATCCTAATTTTTAAACTTCAATAAAACTGAATGAAAAAATGACTTCACACACACCCTCTCATCATAACCTTGTGGTTGCAGAGAGAATGCAAATATGTCCTTTCTGTCCATCACTGCATATTAGAAGCAGTTCCAAATCATTTGGGGTCGAACCAGCAGATTTAATGTGTGTAGAAGGACAAGACCCTGGTCAGTTATATAACAGGGTTCTAATTACGTGCTTTGGGGCAATGCTGGCTCAGTGGGTAAGACCTTGGGTTACTAATTACAAGGTCGACAATTAACACACCACCAAGCTACAACTTGAGGAAGACCCTCGAGCCTGAGCAGCACAATGACGATCAGTCATTTGTTTTGGAGAACAATGATAATGAATTAGTTTTGGAGAACAATAATATTACTGATGAGGTTTTGAGAACGAGGGTGAACAGTGATTAGTTATGGGTTGTTCAGAACATTGCGAATCCATGAGTAGTTGCTGGAAATAATGGTGATCAATAATTGTTGTTTGGACAAAGCAATCAGCCAAATAAACAAAAACATGTGACTCATTTGCACATTGTCGTGGTACAAGAAACAGAGAAACCTTCAGAACACGCCGCTATAGGAAAACAATTAACTCCAATCTGCGACAGACGACGTTACAATCATGGTGCAGATATGAAAGCGTTTTAAACAACACGCAAACATTAAAATATCCAATTTTCTGCCGCTTGCTCTAAATAACTGGGCTTCCTGCTGCAGATGTTTAATAACGTTTGATTAATTACCAAATTAGTGCGAGCTTTTATCGTCCGCAGCGACAGTGAGCAGCATTTGAAGCATCCATTTCCTGTCACAGGCCATTACCCAGACGCGTCCCTGAATACTGGGGCAGAGCGTCACGCACTGAAATACTGCAGCAGGACGCGAGAGACGAGAGACAAGAGACGAGAGACGAGCAAACACACTCATAAAAACATCTTATTATAGAGAGTTTATAAAACTTTAGCAAAAATTATTATCAGTCACAACACTGACATTCTACAGTGTCTTACTGAAAGAAAGAAAGAAAGAAAGAAAGAAAGAAAGAAAGAAAGAAAGAAAGAAAGAAAGAAAGAAAGAAAGAAAGAAAGAAAGAAAGAAAGAAAAAAAGAAAGAAAGAAAGAAAGAAAGGGTAAATATTTAAGTGAAAGAATGAATAGCCAGATATCCAATAAGAAAGAAAGAAAGAAAGAAAGAAAGAAAGAAAGAAAGAAAGAAAGAAAGAAAGAAAGAAAGAAAGAAAGAAAGAAAGAAAGAAAGGGTATATATTAAAATAAAAGAATCAATAGCCAGATATCCATTTAGAAAGAAAGAAAGAAAGAAAGAAAGAAAGAAAGAAAGAAAGAAAGAAAGAAAGAAAGAAAGAAAGAAAGAAAGAAAGAAAGAAAGAAAGAAAGAAAGAAAGAAAGAAAGAAAAAAAAGAAAGAAAGAAAGAAAGAAAGAAAGAAAGAAAGAAAGAAAGAAAGAAAGAAAGAAAGAAAGAAAGAAAGAAAGAAAGAATATTTAAGTGAAAGAATGAATAGCCAGATATCCAATAAGAAAGAAAGAAAGAAAGAAAGAAAGAAAGAAAGAAAGAAAGAAAGAAAGAAAGAAAGAAAGAAAGAAAGAAAGAAAGAAAGAAAGAAAAAAAGAAAGAAAGAAAGAAAGAAAGAAAGAAAGAAAGAAAGAAAGAAAGAAAGAAAGAAAGAAAGAAAGAAAGAAAGAAAGAAAGAAAGGGTATATATTAAAATAAAAGAATGAATAGCCAGATATCCATTTAGAAAGAAAGGAAGAAAGAAAGAAAGAAAGAAAGAAAGAAAGAAAGAAAGAAAGAAAGAAAGAAAGAAAGAAAGAAAGAAAGAAAGAAAGAAAGAAAGAAAGAAAGAAAGAAAGAAAGGGTAGATATTAAAATAAAAGAATGAATAGCCATATATCCATTTAGAAAGAAAGAAAGAAAGAAAGAAAGAAAGAAAGAAAGAAAGAAAGAAAGAAAGAAAGAAAGAAAGAAAGAAAGAAAGAAAGAAAGAAAGAAAGAAAGAAAGGGTAAATATTTAAGTGAAAGAATGAATAGCCAGATATCCAATAAGAAAGAAAGAAAGAAAGAAAGAAAGAAAGAAAGAAAGAAAGAAAGAAAGAAAGAAAGAAAGAAAGAAAGAAAGAAAGAAAGAAAGAAAGAAAGAATGTGTATAAGCTGCGGATGGGATGAAAATTGTTCACTGTTTTGTTTCCTGTGCTTTTTAATGGCAACCAAAAAACAGATAGCAGTAGGAAGGGAGGGACTGCCTGAGATTCGGTTACCATGGAAACAGCAGGGAACAATTTCCATGGCCTAGGCTGTGTTTGATAGAGATGTGGATAAGTATGGAAGGTGAAGGAACAGCTGAGAGGAGGAGGAGAAGAATAGAGGAATGGAGAGAGCTGAGGTGTATATAAAGGCAGTAAATGAGGCAGGTGGCTCAGCGCCGGATTCCTCAGTGGGTCTCAAACCCCGAACAATCGGACATGCCCACGTTTCTCTCTGAGGCCGGTGGAAGCCATCGAACGCCTTCTCGCTACTCTTTTTTTCTCCTCCTACTACTCGGCTGTCGACATCAGCACAAAAACTAACCCCGGTGTGTAGAAAGTCTTTATCCCTGTGCTGGTATTTCTCCTCTATTCACAGCCCTCTGCAGGTCCACTGTAAACATCGTCTGTTTGTTTCTACACTTCACCCCACACTGACTGCCTTTATACAAACCCGGCACGTCGTCCTCACGCAGCGTTGCCAAATCTTTTCAGGCAAAAGAAACATGTTCATCAAAAGGTGACATCAAATGAACTCTAATTTGCATAGCAATAAATTAGTTAGAATTATTTAAACATCTAAAAGATTTGACGAATCTGATCAGTGATTAATCAGTGGATAACTTTTATCGGTAATCGCATTGGTAATCGGTGATTACTCACCAGAAACAATAGTGATTAGTGACCAGTGAAAAGTCATTGGGAACACTGGTTATCATCAGTGTTACGTTTTTCCTCAACCAGCATCATGTTTCCATGTAATCGTAGATGAAGTGGGGGAAAAAAAAGGATGGAACACAATCAAGTTAAAAAAGTGAACGAGAGAATTGGAGCTTGAAGACGTTACTGACTGCTCACACGGTGTGATGGAGAAACAGACTGGAAGATCTGAGATCTGGCAGATCTGAGCATAATAACAGCATCATAACAGCCATAAGGAGCATCAAAGCAGTCGGATGCCCCTAGAGAGGAGATCGGATTCTCAAAAGGGACGCCGTTACCCCCGACGGCAGGAAGACAAGCTTTCTGACTCCGAGTGGAACAGGATCACAGTATGACTGCATTACATTTAAAGACAAAAAAAAAAAACCAACGGATTCTTTGATGTGCCTTGATTTTCTCTTAAAAGGTTTTACATCGGTGTACAAAAACATCTTAATTAAACAACAGCGTCTTTCTCTATAAAAAAATTTATATAAAATGCTTTCACACTTTTCCTATTATTTAATTCCTTGTCTATCCAACGGTCCTGTAGAGAACCTTGTGTCTTAAAATGTGCAGATCTGCAGATCTGTTTCTGTTTATTTTATTATTAACTCAATATACCAATGAATCTCAGCTGCTCGTGATCTATAGGACATTATCATTACAGCCATAATTCTTTTCAGAATCTGGCAGAAATCTATCAATCTAGCAAAACAAAAAACCTCTTCTAAAACAAAATGGTGTCCGAATATTTATGAGCTTTTGTAATAAGCAGTAGTGCTAAATCAGTTTCATATAAGAAAGAAAGAAAGAAAGAAAGAAAGAAAGAAAGAAAGAAAGAAAGAAAGAAAGAAAGAAAGAAAGAAAGAAAGAAAGAAAGAAAGAAAGAAAGAAAGAAAGAAAGAAAGAAAGAAAGAAAGAAAGAACAGCCAGACATCCAAAAAAAAAACTAAATAGATAGATAGATAGATAGATAGATAGATAGATAGATAGATAGATAGATAGATAGATAGATAGATAGATAGATAGATAGATAGATAGATAGATAGATAGATAGATAGATAGATAGATAGATAGATAGATAGATGAAAGGGTAGATATTCCAGTGAAAGAAAGAAAGAAAGAAAGAAAGAAAGAAAGAAAGAAAGAAAGAAAGAAAGAAAGAAAGAAAGAAAGAAAGAAAGAAAGAAAGAAAGAAAGAAAGAAAGACCTATCAAAAACACATTGAATAAAGCAGTGGTGCTACATTAGTATCCATATCTCTCAAGAGGAGGCAGAATTTAAATCCTTTTGTTCACTATATATGCTCCCTACATGCTCCCTACATGCTCCCTACATGCTCCCTACATGCTCTCTAAATTCTCTCTACATGCTCCCTACATGCTCCCTACATGCTCTCTACATGCTCCCTACATGCTCCCTACATGCTCCCTACATGCTCCCTACATGCTCTAAATTCTCTCTACATGCTCCCTACATGCTCCCTACATGCTCCCTACATGCTCTCTAAATTCTCTCTACATGCTCCCTACATGCTCCCTACATACTCCCTACATGCTCCCTACATGCTCTCTAAATTCTCTCTACATGCCCCCTACATGCCCCCTACATGCTCCCTACATACTCCCTACATGCTCCCTACATGCTCTCTAAATTCTTTTCACATGCTCCCTACATGCCCCCTACATGCTCCCTACATGCCCCCTACATGCTCCCTACATGCTCCCTACATGCTCCCTACATACTCCCTACATGCTCCCTACATGCTCTCTAAATTCCTCTACATGCTCCCTACATGCCCCCTACATGCCCCCTACATGTTCCCCACATGCTCCCTACATGAAGATAATGGCATTTTAAAATTTTATATAATTCAAAAAATTCAATGGAAAAAAAAAGGAAAAGCTCTAAACACATCCAAATCCTAAAGGATTCTTGTTGACTGTCCATGAGAAAGGACACATATTAGAGGACATGTTGACAGTAAGACAGATTGCTGGATGGAATAAAACCCCACATCGTTTCACGCCACGGTTCTACTGAGAATGTGGTGAAAAATGATTGAGCGATGCATCACGACAGCCAGACAACACTACCCTGAGAAAACAAACCAGAAAAAGCACGATGATGAATGAACAGGGCTTCTTTCAGTGCTCGACACTTCACACACTGAAACACAGGTTCTTATCATGCTGACGGATCCTGGCTGGACTCGCTGAGTGCCCCGAGGTCTGCTCTGTGAAAGGGATTTACTGCAAACATACCAGAGAAGCTGCAGCACATATTCCACACACTCAGACCTCAGAACATAAAGCCAGGTGAGCAACCGTTTGTGTTCCAACTAACTTCTCATTTCGTTTTTTTTTTTCTTACTGGAATGCGATTTGCATAACGATTCTTAATAGTTTTTTTTGCCCATGTTTATTAATTACACAATTTATTTACAGCACATATTAAAATATGCAAATGAGGCAATAGACCAGGAAACCATGGAAGACCAGTTGCTGACGTCTTGGGAATGTTGTTCCCAGACGTCTACAGACAGAACGTGACGTGACGTGACATGACGCTACACAGTGATAAACATGGACCTGTCACAACTTTTTTGAGACCTGTTTCCTCAGTTCTGCTTTCAATGTTCTATTGTAAATAAAATATGGGTTTATGAAATTTACTTTTTTTGGAACTGGGATTGGATAATCTAACAGCAGAGGGTTTTTCAATTCCTTCCAAGTGGATTTCAAAAACATCCAATAACCTTTGGAGAAACCTTTTTTTTTTTTTTTTTTACATGTAATGTATATTTTTTACGTGCAACGTGTGCAATGAAAGAAAGAAAGAAAGAAAGAAAGAAAGAAAGAACAGCCAGCTATCTAAGTGAAAGAAAGAAAGAAAGAAAGAAAGAAAGAAAGAAAGAAAGAAAGAAAGAAAGAAAGAAAGAAAGAAAGAAAGAAAGAAAGAAAGAAAGAAAAGCTAGCTATCTAAGTGAAAGAAAGAAAGAAAAAACAGCCAGCAATCTAAGTGAAAGAAAGAAAGAAAGAAAGAAAGAAAGAAAGAAAGAAAGAAAGAAAGAAAGAAAGAAAGAAAGAAAGAAAGAAAGAAAGAAAGATATCTAAGTGAAAGAAAGAAAGAAAGAAAGAAAGAAAGAAAGAAAGAAAGAAAGAAAGAAAGAAAGAAAGAAAGAAAGAAAGAAAGAAAGAAAGAAAGAAAAGAACAGCCAGCTATCTAAGTAAAAGAAAGAAAGAAAGAAAGAAAGAAAGAAAGAAAGAAAGAAAGAAAGAAAGAAAGAAAGAAAGAAAGAAAGAAAGAAAGAAAGAAAGAAAGAAAGAAAGAAAGAAAGAAAGAAAAAACAGCCAGACATCCAAGAAATAAAATACTAGATCGATAGATAGATAGATAGATAGATAGATAGATAGATAGATAGATAGATAGATAGATAGATAGATAGATAGATAGATAGATAGATAGATAGATAGATAGATCTGTCTGCAATCAAACTCACAACCACATGTTCTAAAGCGAACTGCAGACTTTTATTACACAGCTTCAGCTGCGTTTTGAGTGAATGTGAAGCTGCATTAATTCTTCTAACATCTCAGCTCTATCTGTGCTCTGTTTCCTTTGTTCTGATTTATTTCTTACACAGTGAGGCGTAACATAAAAAAAATGTAAGCATCATAGTTTTTATTCTGCAGCCTCACAAAAGAAAAAAAGAAAAACCCTCTGATTGGCCGTACCGGCGCACAGCGTTGGTGCCGCGCTGCTTTGTAGGCAGCTCTTGTATAATTTGAACCGCTTGGAGCTTTCAGAATGTCACGCCTAATGAGAGCCTTCCAACACAGATGCGTTTCATGGAGCCCCTTGAGAGCATTCGCGACATATAATCTACACGCGACGGCTTCCTGTTGCCTGTGTGAGCCCAAACACCGGCATGTGATTGCAAGAGGTGACGTAAGAGCCTGTCATAGAGGTGTAGGCCTGTTAAATTAGTCCAGGAGCTGAACCTAGCACTTAGGAGATGTGCGAGTGTGAACCGAAGATCAGTGGAATAATTTGCGTCATCACAGAGGTGTTTTAACGCATCTGATCCAAACGCAAGCGCGCCACTGAAGTCGTTTTGCAAACTGGAAATAAACTGAGGGGTAAATCAGGGCAGGGTAGAAGCTCATGACTAGTTCCTTTTTCGGATCTTTCCTAGTTCCTAGAACCCAGGTTCCAGGTACGAAGAAGAAAAGTGGCGTATGAAGGAACTAGGAAAGATCAGAAAAAGGAACTAGTCATTGATGCTAGCAAGCAGCAAAGATTTAGGCAATTTTAGCAATAGCATCAAGTACCAGTGTGTCAGCTCAACATCTGACCCACACTCCTTTACCAAGCTGACTTCGAACAAGGCCGCCCTGTACTCCAATTCTCAACACACACTTGCAACATTACAAACTGATTAGTCACACCTGTTTCCTATGAGAACTTTACTCACAACTATAGTTTAAATGTAGAGACATACCAAACCGATGCCAAAGAACTAGCTCTGAGGAAAGCCCCTCGTGGCGTCACCTCCCATCGCCTGCGTCAGGGCAAAAAAAAGTTGCACAAGAACACACTGACGACCAACTGGCATGTACATCCTGCGCTTGTGTAAGAATAGACTTGATTTGTCACATATATTACAGCACAGTGAAATTATTTTCTTCCCATATCCCAGCTTGTGTTAGCTGGGGTCAGACATGATACACTGCCCTTGAAGAACAGAGAGTTAAGGGCCTTGCTGAAGGACCCAAGCGCAGCAGCTTGGCGATACCGGGGCTTGAACCCGCAACCTTTCGGTCAATATACCAGCAACCTGATGGCTGACCATCAGCTTTATGTGTCCTAGGATTTAAGTTCTTATCAATCTAGCTGTATATATTTATTTGGTAAAATATGATGCTACTTTTGGGAAGAGAATGAGAAGAATAATTGGAGAGAGAATGAGAACATTTGGAGAGAGAATGAGAACATTAGGAAAACTAATGAGAGTAATCGTTTGGAACTGTATTGTTAGTGAGCCTTCAACAAGCTGTAGGTTACAGGTAGGCACTGAGACCAAAACTTGTCAACATGTGCACTGATTGGAGAGGTTTGTTTTGTTTAATAAATGTTTAATGTAAGCAATTTTCTGTATCATGTTTTGTTTATTAAGTACTAGATTTTATGAGATAAAGAGGGGGAATCGGCCAAACATATATATGGCAGTCATATCAGGCAAAAAAAAATGCGACATCGCATATCTGCCTTCGGTTGCCTTGATTTCAAAATATCAGCATTGGAATCGACCAGACAAAAACCCATTTCGGCTGAACTCTAGTTAAGGCTTTGGATTTTGGATCAGAAAAACGTAAGTTCAAAATACAGCAACCACAAAGCTGACACTGCTGGGCCCTTGAGCAAGGCCCTTAACCCTCAACTGCTCGGTTGTAAGACATTCTGAATCTCTAAAACGACACAAATGTAAGGCTACTTTTACAATCATGTAGATACATGTGACAACAGTGTTTTTGTCTAAAACGCTCCATGTCCACAATTTATTTTATAAATCGTTTTCCAAATGCTGCTCATACACACTTAATCATCTAAAAACATTACGTACTGCGCATGAGTAAAAAACGCATCATTTCCACCTGGTGTTTATTTCGGTAACATTCGGTTCGGTATGCATGTGTACCGAACGGACCGTAGTTTAAATCTGAGTTCCCTCAGAAATGCACTGTATTAAGTAGCAGATCGAGAGTTTGTTTAGTCTCCGCCTCGCACATTTTTTTATAAATATTAAACTTGAAAAACGTACACAACAATGCCAGGGGTATAAATAGTAAACTAGAGTTAGCGCAGTGTCACTGTAGCTACTCACTCCAAACTTGAAATCCGATTTGTTTTGTGCATTCATCAAAACGCTAAACGATCAATAGCGCTAGCATTAGCCGCTAAACACTTCCTGGTTAGCGGCTTACGCTAGCGCCATGGATTTTTTTGCGTTCTGACAATTTCACAAATAAAGGGAGTGAACGATTGAAGGATGGAAGAATTAAAGACTTTGGTAAAGTATGCTGAAATAAGTTAAGTAAAATATATCTTTAAAAAATGTAATAATAAATGTAAAACACACACACACACACACACACACACACACACACACATTAAATTAAAAAAATTTTTATTGAATACATTTTATTAATTACTCAATGTAATCAATATAATAAAACGTGTATTGGATAATTTTATTTAATTTTATTTTTGTAAAATATTATAAAATATTATTTTATATATTATTTTCAAGCAGGCATGTTAATAATAAAAAAAACTGTCCCCCCTAACCGTACCGAATTCGAACTGAACCGAGGTACGCACCGAAACTTGAATTTTGTGTTTCGTTACCCCCATAATTCCCATATATTTCCCATGGAAAGTTTCCAGTCTTGAAGATTTACCGAATTTTGCAACCCTAACACTGAGTCTTGTCTTTTCTTGAGCCATCAGTCTCAAACCCAGTCCAATTAAACAACTGACCTCTTCACAAGCCATTTTCCTGATTGGAAAAAAACTAAATTAACAAGTTGGCTATGAGCCAAAACAGATAAGCATGCTTGAGAAGGAGAAGTGGCTCGAGGTGCATTCGAAGCTTATTCATTTGTCCCCTTCATCAACACACACACAAATACACATGCACTGCTACTGAGCAGTAACTCACTATAGCCTCACAATCACATGTCTCTCCTAAACCTCACCTTTTGCATGTCTCTCCAAAGCCTCGCTTCACCTTCACCTGGTGTGGAAAGCGATCTGGTTGTGTCAGGGTGTGACTTTAGGGTTTGACTTCAGACTTTTTATCACCAATCTCTATCCAAAAATTACCTACAATCCTATCACTGCCTGAACATAGTAGCTTTAATAAAGAATGATTTACTTTACTGTAGACATGAAGGAGAGACTGCAAAGGTGAAAGTTCTTAAGCGTTAGTTGCCTCTACAGAAACAATGATAACTTTGTATAGGATGCAGCTAATAAAAAAGTGAAGAATACCACACACACTACATGGACAAAAGTTTGTGTATAACTGGTCATGAGGTTTATATGTGCTTTTTTTTTATAATAACCTCCACTTTTCCTGGAAGATGTCCCACTAGACTCTGGAGTGTGCTTGAGGAGATTTAAACTAAATCAGCCACAATGGTGTCAGTAAAGTCAGGGCCTGATGTAGGTGAGGTGAGAAGGTCTGGGGTGCAGTCAGTGTTGAAATTCGTCCCAAAGGTGTTCAATAGGGTTGAGGTCAGAGCTCTATATCAGGAGAACTTCCACACTCAATGCTGACACACAGTACATAGACCTGGCTTTGTGAAGTAAAGGGGAAATGTTCCTATCAAATCCTATGCAATTGTGTGCCTTCAACTTGATGGTTATCAGTTTGTAGTAGAAATAAACATGGCTTAAAAACTTAGGTGTCCCAATATTCTTTTTGTCCATATACAGCGTATTAAATGTTGAGGAAGTAAAGCCTGCGGAGGGAAAACCGGTACCGTGTAGAAATCCGAAATGTGTCAGGAAACATTGCTCAGGAACACTCAACACTCATGTGTCAGGAAACAAGGACTACCGTATCAGCATTAGTATGAGTGACGGCTCGAATCATGTGCGACGCTTCTGTAGTGAATAGAAAAGCTAGAAAGTGAATCAGATGCTTATTTATATTGCATTGTTGAGGGACGGTGTTTTACAGTAAAGCGATAGATTGGGTTGCTGTACTGAATGTCTCTATTCAGACGGTCTTTATAACAGATACGGCTTAATATAATACACCGAACAAGAGCATGATGCCAAATAAAAGAACCGAAGCTTACACAGGGGACTCGAAAGAAAAGCGTACACAATAGCGGTTTGTGAATTAGATAAAAAAAAACCAACGTCATGAAAAACAATTCCTCTAAACGATTATTAATATACGGACCAAATTTAGCGCTTTTTAAACTGCAGGTGCTCAGAGAGCCATAAGGAAATGCATCATAATTGGAAAAAGGAAAAAACACAAGTCTTTTTCCTGTGAATCAGCATTAAAGGAATAGAGTAACATCACAAAAAGCATCGACGTCACATGCAACAGAAGAAACATCACCACAAAACAAAAGCAAAACAAAATGACATCACTGCAATATGGCAAAGCAACAGTGAGACCATGCAACAGTATTGAAAATATCAGCACAACAAACCAAACTTGGCAAAATGACAGCATGACACAGCAAAGGCACAACTCACCGGTACAACAAAGCAACAGCATGACACAGCATCAGTGCTACAAAGCAACATTGTGACCGTGCAACAGTGCAGGAGGCATCAGCATAACAGAACAACAGCACAACAAAATGACAGAACATCAGCGGAACAAAATGATCATGACAATCGTCAACACAAGTGCAGGACAATTTGACAACGGACGTAAGCAACAACTGATTTAAGCAACGGCGCAGAACAGCCACATCGCAACAAAGTAACCGTTTTAGCAAGACACAACAACATAAGAAAAAATGAGACAGCTTTAACTAGTGACATTGTCAGAAATTGTCATTGTAGCAAAATGACATCACAATATTGCCAGTGTGACAAAATTAACTGCTGACATCATCCGCATGTGCAAAATGACATCATGTCAAAACAATGCATCCTTGTGATAAAGTGGCCTCACAATCTCCTAACACTGTCAGTGTGACAAAATGACATGAAAACAACGTGTCAGTGTAACAAAATGACATCATATCAAAACAAAGTGTCAGTGTGACAAAATGACAAAGTGTCAGTGTGACAAAATGACAATCAAAACAAAGTCAGTGTAACAAAATTACAACAAAACAAAGTGTCAGTGTGACAAAACGACATCACATCAAAACAACGTGTCAGTGTAACAAAATGACATCATATCAAAACAAAGTGTCAGTGTGACAAAATGACAATCAAAACAAAGCCAGTGTGACAAAATTACAACAAAGCAAAGTGTCAGTGTGACAAAACGACATCACATTAAAACAAAGTGTCAGTGTGACAAAACGACATCACATCAAAACAAAGTGTCAGTGTGACAAAACGACATCACATCAAAACAAAGTGTCAGTGTGACAAAATGACAAAGTGTCAGTGGGACAAAATGACAATCAAAACAAAGTGTCAGTGTGACAAAATGACAATCAAAACAAAGTGTCAGTGTGACAAAATGACAAAGTGTCAGTGGGACAAAATGACAATCAAAACAAAGTGTCAGTGGGACAAAATGACATCAAAACAAAGTGTCAGTGTGACAAAATGACATCACATCAAAACAAAGTGTCAGTTGTGAGGTGATGTCATTTTGTCACATCAAATGACATCACATCAAAACGACACGTCCTTGTAACAGAATAACAACACGATATTGTAACATTCTCTGTGTGAAAAAAGAAAATAAATAAATATAAATCATATAGATGAAAGTGACAAAATGACATTAATCTAAAGTGTTTGTGTGACAGAATGACAAAAACAAAGTGTTATTGTGACAAAATGACATCACAATATTGAAACACTCACAGTGTGACAAAATGACATCACAACACCGTCATTGTGACAAACTATTATATGAGTATTACAAAACTCAGTGTGACACGATTACATCACAAGTGTCTTTGTCACAAAGCAACAGTGTGACGATCATCAGCACGACCTTTAATTGCTTGGAATTTTGTTGAAATAAAGCATAAAAACAAAATATTGTATTAAATAATGCTGGAGTCCTTTATACAAATGAGTATTTATAATATCTGCAATATATATTTATAGACTTTAAGTTTGGTCTTGGTGCAGAATACCCTGGATTTCACATGTAATTTGGGTCAAGAACAAACAATATATTTTTTATTTCTTTTAATTTAATCTAATTCCAGTGGCTTACAGCTGGGTTTATTTCAGAGCTTGGTGTTACTGTACCTACACGCAATCCTATAAAAACAGCAGCAGTGACTCACACGCTCAAGCTGATGCAACCAGGAACATAACAAACCTTCCGCCGGTTTAAAGAAGAATATTTTGTGAATCTGCACAAATCTGGCACTGAGTTTCCTGTTGCCCTGTTTACATTTATAGATTACAGAATTATAAATTCGATTATAAAATTATAGATATTGAAGGCGTCTTTTAACATTCAATTGTTCCAATTACTCAAGATACATTCCATCTATCTATTTTATCTTTCTTTTCAATCCATACATTCATCCATCCTTCCATTTATCTATCTTTTTTCCGTCCATCCAAAGATTCACTCAACCATCCATCCATCCATCCATCCATCCATCCATCCATCCATCCATCCATCCATCCATTCATCCATCCATCCATCCTCCACAATTTATCCCAAAGGTTTTTTATCTTTCCATCCTTCATTCCTTGCTTCCTTCTTTCCTTCCTTCCATTTATGGATCCATTTTCCCTTACACATTTCTATCTATCTATCTATCTATCTATCTATCTATCTATCTATCTATCTATCTATCTATCTATCTATCTATCTATCTATCTATCCATCCATCCATCCATCCATCCATCCATCCATCCATCCATCCATCCATCCATCCATCCATGTACCCATCCATTGTTTCACCCTTATTTCATCCATCCATTCTACTTTTCTTGTTCTCTGTTGTAATATTTTTCAAACTCACTCACACTGGAGACTCATTTTGTAGTTTTTTTCCACAAAACCTCACAATAATATTAATAACTGCTATTAAATAAGTCTTTAATAATATCTATTAAACATGCTCTCGTCTTAAACAAATGCACGTTTTCAGAAATTCATTCTGAGCCGTTACTATGGAAACAATATATATATATATATATATATATATTTTGGATTAGATTACAGAATTAGATTATAATATTAATTATGAGGGGGCTAATAATTAAAAAGACCATTTATATAAACATGGATGAATGTGAAATTTTCACCTTCTGATTTTTCACTTGCTGATTTAAAAAGCCAAAAGCCCCATGAAATAAAAACATTTACTACGTGAAAGTGTTTATTTTTATATGCTGAAATATGGACCGGAGACGGTAACCATTTATTCCTAGTCATCACATTCTTTACATTCTTGATGTGCGGTTCATACCTAATAAAAGTTCACAGGGTTATGAAACACCTGAATAAATATTTTGTCACAGGCTTTTATCGTGTAAAACGGAAAGCTCGAGGCCATCATGCTTGTAGTAGTAGTAGTTTCTTTTCGGCTTCTCCCGTTAGGGGTCGCCACAGCGGATCCTCCGCACGTTTGATTTGGCATATGTTTTACGCTGGATGCCCTTCCTAACGCAACCCTCCCCAATTTATCTGGGCTTGGGACCGGCACTGAGAGTGGCTGGGGATGGTTCCCTGACCGGGAATCGAACCTGGGTCGCAGCGGTGAGAGCGCTGCATCTTAACCACTAGACCACCAGGGGACCTAAAACTTTCTTTCGGCTTCTCCCGTTAGGGGTCGCCACAGCGGATCCTCCGCACACTTGATTTGGCACATGTTTTACGCTGGATGCCCTTCCTAACGCAACCCTCCCCAATTTATCCGGGCTTGGAACCGGCACTGAGAGTGGCTGGGGATGGTTCCCTGACCGGGGACCGAACCCGGGTCACAGCGGTGAGAGCGCTGCATCTTAACCACTAGACCACCAGGGGACCGCCATCATTCCTAGTTTGCTTATTTTTTTCCTTTCCAAATCCTGTTTTTTTCCCCCTGAATCCCGCTGTAACTCTCGGCCGTATCCCATCCGATCCGCTTTCACAGGAACATGGTGAAAGCTTGTCACTGCAACTCAAAGTCGCTGCCCGGGGAATGAAATGAGATGCGGAGAATCTGACAAGCTCCATTTTCATCAGGAAGTATCGCTCCTGCATGTTCCGAAAGAAAGCGACATCAACAAAACAACAGTCGAGGCATCTTCAACACGCATCTCGTCACGAAATAGAGGAGCGTGAACCCGGGCTTCACGTCATCCGGCTGTCAGCGCTGTGAGGATTTTTTTAGTGTGCGCTCCTACTGGACCTCCATAACAACTTCACGTGCAGGTTTAACAGTTAAACACAATGCTGGCATCCATGTTTTTGGGGAAACCTGAACACTGGATCATTTAGGCAGATATTACAATCGGCCAATCAGAAGAGGAACATGTCTGTGGTGCGAAAAACAAAAAACATCATGTGTATGGAGTCTGTGCAGGCTGAAACACCTTGTTTAGGAAGATCAGTGAAGAAAAAGCAGCCTGGTCTGAGCTGTTAGGAGGTCATAGTACATTATCTGAGCAAAAGTATTGGCACACCTGACTTTTTTTTAGCCGTACGTGGTTGTGTGTTTGTGGAGATTCAATCACAAGGGTGTAAGTAATGTCAGGTACTGATGGAGGTAAAGTGAGGAGGCCTGGGCTGCAGTTCACATTACAATTCATCCCAAACATGTCCAATTAACTCATTTATCCATCTTTCCATCCATCTATCTATCTTTCCTATTTTTACTCCTACATTTCTATCTACTTATCTATTCATCTATATATCCTTTCACTTTTCTTTCTATCCATTCCTCCATCCATGCATTCTCCATTCCATTCATCCATCTATTGCTCCACCCTCCTTTCCATTCATCCATCCATCCATCCTCCGTTCCATCTCTCCATCTATTGTTCCACCCTTCTTTCTATCCATTCATCTATCCATCATCCATTCTCCATTCTATTTATCCATCTATTGTTCCACCATTCTTTTCACTCATCCGTTCATCCATCCTCCATTTAATCTCTCCATCCATTGTTCTACTCTTCATTCCATCCATCCATCCATCCATCCATCCATCCATCCATAAATGTTTCCAGAAAGAGCAGCCTGAAGTCTTAGCAGAAGTCACAGTACATTATATGGACAAAAGTATTGGGACCTGTGAATTTTCCAGCCATTTGTGTTCTTTCCCAAACTGTTAAAAACAGATCTCCTGCTATAGAGCTCTGACCTCAGCCTTATTGAACAATTTTGGATGCACATTTGCTTCTGTAAGCATTGACTTTCCGGATCCAGATAAAATCTTAACATTTTATCTGGATCCTTTAATGCTAAGGTTCTGAAAATACAGCAGGAAAAAAAAACTTTTATTCCTTCGACTCGTCCGATACAATTTTTCTCACAAAAATATGTTTAATAGATTTGTAATACTGAAAAAATAATATCTCTTTTCCACACACACACACACACACACACACACACAAACACACACACACACAAACACACACACAGTTTTTATGAGACCTGAGTCAGAAAATTGCATCACCCAATTACAGAACGAGTCCAGTGCATAGGGCAAGGCTGTTGAAATGTACAATCACTAGGGAAGTGCTCTCTCTCTCACACACACACACACACACACACACACACACACACACACACACACACACACACACACACCCTTCTGTGCCTGCTGCCTCATGCTCAGTAGTTCTGCACCAGTCACAGATCCGCTGTAAACACTGACTATGATTTGATTGTGAGAGACAACACATTCCTCCAGCTGTACAGAGACGCATGACTACAGGTGGTGTATTTGTGGGAAGCTGTGTGTGTGCGTGTGTGTGTGCGTGCATGTGTGTGTGTGAGTGTGTGTGCGTGCATGTGTGTTTATTTTTATGTAAAACCGTGTATGCTTTTGCCTTTATAAACCACTCTGTCATGCAGTGTGTGTGTGTGTGTGTGTGTGTGTGTGTGTGTGTGTGTGTGTGTGTGTGTGTGTGTGTGTGTGTGTGTGTGCATACAGACGTACAGCTGCACATCCATGATGATGATGATGATGGTGATGACGAAGATGACGATATAATCAATACACACCTGGTGTTCTCCATATCGCACCACAATCCAGCTCACCATTACTCATTATGCTTTTTACAGATCAGTCTAAAATCTTAGAAATTGTGTTGTGACATCACAAATCAGGCTCCTCCTTAGCCCCGCCCACTAACGCACCCATACAATGGTTTCAATGAGCCAAAATCAGCAATCCTTTATTTATTTATTTTTTTTTTTTTTTTGAGCTCAGGGAGACTTTACGGATCGATCAGTGAGTATTGTGAAAAATTCCGTGGAAGCCCACCACATTTTGTTCTCCAGTTTGGTTAATATTTATCCGAGCGCATCTGTGCCGCTCCATTGAACAGGAAAGGATGCAGACGAATGAAGAGCGGTGCGAGTTGTACTTTCTAACACAATGGATCTTTGTTTTAGAAAACAGTTTGGGTTTTTTTTGGAGAGGGGATGTTTTTGTAGAAACAGAAACCGGAGGATTTGCCCGCAGCAGGACTCTGCCCTTTCATTAGTGGGCTGATAAAAAGTGCATTAAATTCATATGTTCTGGATGAACAGAAAAGATTTCCCACCGGGTCCAATGAGCTCCGTTTCCACACCACACAGCTGGGGGAATCCGCCATTACGCTTCAGTGGTGCGGTTTAGAATTGTATTGAATAGAAGCGTAGTGTGAAAAAGAAATATTAATTGCGAAGTGTAAGCTCCCTGTCATTTGTTATGCATTTAATAAGTGTTTCTATATTTATTTATTTATTGGCTGGTGATCAGGCTGCAACAATAAATAAAAATTGAAGCTAAAGATGCGATACGGCTTGTTAATTGCTAAGTTTGTCACACTAAGGTCTATGGAGCATTTATAGGTGGAAAGTACGTCCATTAGGCAAGAAATATAGCATATCAGAGCATGCTTTTTCAGGACAACAGCCAACGAGAGTGTGTGTGTGTGATGCAGTCCAGCATGAAGGACAGTAAGGGATTGAGTCCTGAACTGATAATTTTCCTAAAGCAGCATTTCTTTTTTTAGAAACCAAATTGACACAATTCAACAACTCTCCTTTCACTGCAGCCACAGCTGCACCGCCCGCATAAATCTAGCAGAAGCATCGATATTAATCTAACGCAGTGATCCCCAACCTGTTTTTGCTCCACGGACCGGTTTAATGTCAGACAATATTTTCACGGACCGGCCTTTAAGGTGTGGCGGATAAAGGGTTAGGGTAAGGGTTAGGGTTAGGGTTAGATGGATAAAATGATACGTCCGGCATAAAAACTGGTATTTTCTAAATATAATAATAAACGTGAATCCACTGTGTTGTTGTTTGTTAATTTTGCTAGCTTGCAGGTTTCAACTTAGCGGTAATGTATTATGTGTTAGCGGCCTAAGCAGCCCCTTTAAGAAGGTAGCAGATGGAGGTAAGACATGTGACTGAGGCATCATGACATGCATCAAGAGTGAGTCATAGACAGATGTGGCGGAGAAAATCCAGGAATTTACCGGTTATGGTTTTCCTGGGGATTTGTAATGAAGAGAAATTGTGTGAAATTGGTAACACTTCAGGAAGGAGTCTTTAGTGCTAGCGCTTTGTAACTAGGAGTCAGATTTGCACCATGGGGAAGGTTTTAATAAAAGATGACAGTTTAGTTAACATTTTATGACATTAAAGGCTAAGTGATCATTAATCCGGACAGATCTGAAAAACGTGTTTATAGATCTGTTTAGTTTTTGTGAAAATTTTATGGGAAAGAAAACGCTGAGGTATAAATGGTTCATGAAAAAGCCTAACAACTGTTTTGGCCGAACTTTTCTCATGATTTCCAACTTTTCTTGAGAAATCCATCTTGTAAATGTTCTTGTAAGTATCTCACTAACTAAATCACTGAATTCTCCTCTGTCAGACATTGTGGTTTCGCAGTGGCCAAATCGCAGTCTAATTGGTTAAAGCAACAGCTTGTGAGTTTGTCCCAAAAAAAAATTACAAATAAATAAATAAATAAATAAAAGGAGCCCACCTGAGAGAAACGCTATAAAATGAATAATTTAATATATATTCAAATCAAATTAATACATTTTTATTTGTCACATACACAAATTTGATTTAATTTGAATATATATTAAATTATTCCCAATAGTCTATTGTCTTTTCTCTTTGGTCATTGATTCTGTTAGAGTTAAGGCCAGCAGAGAAAGCCAATCATGTATTTTCAGTCGAGTCAAGTGAACCCATCCAACACCAAACAAACAAGATTGTGTCAATTTAAATAAATAGAAAGTAAATCATCGCTTGATGGAAATGATACAGACCAAAGCTTTGTACGTTTTGTTTTTTGTAAACTGAAGTTTTGGAAAACGGAAAAAGAAAATCGCAAGCGCCTTAAAACAAAAACATGCTTTTCGGATTTATTTCGGATTAATGATCAGGTAAATGGTGCAAAACTGACTCCCTGTTACAAAGCGCTACCATTGGAGACTATGTACTAAAGTGTTAACGAAGTGGCAGCTGATACAGAAAAACTCACCCGAGCGATGATTGCACGCGTTTTTCTAAAATTAAGTCGTATACATATCAAGGTTAGATTTTGTCTAAAATCAGCCATGCAGGTTCTGCTTAATGAGTTGTTGCTATAGAAACAAGAGAATTCGCACAATTAATACAAAGCCATGATTCGCCTATTGTCCGGAGCTATATGCAAAAACCTTCTGACCAATCAGAATCAAGAATGCAACCTGTATGGTAAATCAGTGCTGTTATAAAAATGCTGCTGATAGAAACAGATGGATATTTTGTGTTTGTTCATTTCAGCAGACTGAAGTTCAAAGCTACAAGATGTGCTGAAGAAACAAAGAAATCCAGAAATGTAAAACGCGTTGTGGCTCTTTCCTTTGCAGTCAATGCAAAATTCAGTACAGAAGCTATAGATAACGGTAAGGAGGTAATTATGAGGAAGAAAAGGCCGGCTTTGACGTCGACCGTTTGAGATCCTTTCCTTCACTGCAGCAACAGCTGATGGAAGATAAGCTTCCGAGCGCTGCCTGTAGCTAAATTCCAAGATGGCTAATATCGCTGGTTTTGCCAAGGTCATCTGACAGATGGTGTGTAATAAGCAGTTATGTCTTCAGAGCTCCACAGAGCTGACAAATACAGAGAGACTCTTCGCAGCTGCAGCAGCTAGCAAGAGTGTGCCTTTGGAAATGACATTGGATCATAATTAGCAAAGCACAGCGCCAATAAATAATGACAAATCCGGTGTAGGAATGATAACGATAAAATTTCATCCTTGTTGCAGTAAAAACACTAAACAACACGCTAACCGGACCGTTAAATTAGCGCAGGACCACAATCCTAAGGAGGAGTCACTGCAGATCCATGTGACAGAGCAGCACACCAGAACTAATTAGGCAGCATTTATACTAATGTAGGTGAGGTAAAGAGGCCTGGGTGAGGAGACCTGGGTGCAGACAACGTTCTAAACGTGTTCAGTAGGGTTATAGTCTGAGCTCTATTGAAGTTACTCGTGATCTTTGCGTGAACAGGTTTGGGTCTCCTACTTTAAGTAAAGGGAGAATTACATGCTAAGCGCATCCAAAGCCATTCGATACAGCTGTGTGCCTTAGACTTTGTGGTAACAGTTTGGTAAAGAACCACATGTGGCTGGAAAAATCCCAATACTTTTAACCCATAAATTAGAATAGAACGCGGGATTTTAAAAGCGGTGTCTTCCCCTTGCATCACCTCTCAAATTGAACCCTATCTAATCCTATCCACTGTTTTTTTCCCCCTCCATTCGTTCCCACACAGCGGGTGAGCGTCTGACAGGTCTGTCAACTGACATCGGATTACTTAAAAAAATGGATCATGCACGTGCACTTTTGCAGTCACACCGGTGAGGATAAGATTGAAACTCTCTCCGAGTCGAGCCCTCGGTTATAAGGAACGGTCGGTTTTGGCGTGAAATCACTGCGGCATGAATCTCTGAGAGACATCTGTGTCGCAATCTGTTAGAGAAAGCCAATGAGTAAGCCTACAAGGTCATTCTACTCGAACCCACTCGGGAATAACACTCGAGCCACGACACTTGACCCTAAGCTGCATTTAAATACCGCAGAAGGATGTCAGAGGAAAGAAAGGAAATACTTTTTCCGTAAAACAAGGCGGCACGAATAATCCCTTCAATGGGCGTTGTTTGTTTTACTGTTTCTCTGTCAGCCAATCCGCAAACAAGTGATTTCAGGAAGACGAATATACAATGCAACAACTGAGTACACTATTTCACACTTGGCTCGGGGTTTTGCTTACACAGTAGGCGTGGCGAGACCGAGGTACTAAACAGTGACACTGTGAGCTCATGATTGCAAGATCTAATTACAAAACCCGGAGAGTTTACAGGCTTAGCAGCGAAGAAAAAAAAAAACAGTCCACTTTAGATTATGTGAGAGCAAAAAACACACTCTGAGTTACAACAGACTGGTTTTCGCCCATGGGCATGGCCACCCGAGTGAAACGAGACAATGCCCACGCTCTCTCTGACCTCAAATCCAATCTCTTTCTTCAGGGAATGAATCTATCTGATGTTCAGAGAGATAGCAAATAAAATAACTTGGATATATCGTAATACAATACATCTGCAGAAATGTATAAAATATGTAATAAATGATAAATATATAAATTCATTATTTATAAGGTTATTCATCGTTGTACTGTACTGTATTGTATATAATAATATTATTAATAATATATTCATTAATTCAAAAAAATTCTGTTTTCAAGGTGCTTTTGTTTTAATCAGGTTTTCTCCTTGGGGTATGATTTTAGGGATGATAGATGTATCAGCTGGTCAATATTGGGGCTCGATAAACCCTTTTTATTATGTCCTTTATCCAATAAATTCTTGTGGACCCCATGACCATTACAGGACACACGCAAGTTCAGGGTTTCTGTGTCTTAGTTGCAGGTTTTTTGCTTTTGTTTGTGATTGGTTGCACTTATATATACAGTACAGACCAAAAGTTTGTACACACCTTCTAATTCAAAGAGTTTTCTTTATTTTCATGACTATGAAAATTGTAGATTCACAATGAAGGCATCAAAACTATGAATGAACACATGTGGAATTATATATGGAATTATATACATAACAAAAAAGTGTGAAACTACTGAAAAATGTCATATTCTAGGTTCTTCAAAGTAGCCACCTTTTGCTTTGATCACTGCTTTGCACACTCTTAGCAATCTCTTGATGAGCTTCAAGAGGTAGTCACCTGAAATGGTCTTCCAACAGTCTTGAAGGAGTTCCCCGAGAGATGCTTGGCACTTGTTGGCCCTTTTGCCTTCACTCTGCGGTCCAGCTCACCCCTAAACCATCTCGATTGGGTTCAGGTCCGGTGACTGTGGAGGTCAGGTCATCTGGCGCAGCACCCCATCACTCTCCTTCTTGGTCAAATAGCCCTTGATGCCTTCAGTGTGAATCTACTGATGCCTTCAGTGTGAATGAGAAGGTGTGTCCAAACTTTTGGTCTGTACTGTATATATATATATATATATATATATATATATATATTAAACATTGTTTGCACTTATATATAATCGCAAACAAATACAAACAAAAAGCTTTGGTAAAGGCAGGTGTGATGCAATACATGCCATTCTGTTTGTAACACGTAAAAAAAAAAGAAACGAGGTGTACAGTCATGTGCAGTGGTTCCCGCCTACCAGAAGATGAAGCAACTGAGCTGACACATGCGGGTGGCACTCGCTAGTGACACGGTGTTTAGGAGTAAAAACATGAAAGCTCTCCCTCTTTCTTTTTGCTATACGTTGTAATATTCCAGCTAAGAAACACAACACTTATTCCAAAGATGATACCCATGATCCTCTGAGGATAAGTAAGCATCAGGATTACTTCTTGGGTTATGTTTTTATGGTTTAGCTTGCTAGCATGCAAAGTATACTATATGGATAAAGGATTGTGGACGCCTGACTTTTACAGTGATATGTTGGCCTTTACACAGTAATACCTCAGTAATCGTCGGCTGCAGAACACGTCAAATTCATAACTCGTCACATTATGACAACTGGAAAATGTTTTGGTATTTGGCGCATACTTGGAACCCGACGCCGACTCTCCAACGATGAAACTTCAGTATCACGGTAAAACAGATGCATGAAGAGTCTCATGTTACTGTAGCTCACGAACAGTGTAACAGAATGCCCTCCAAAACGTTCTCGTTTGTGTTTTCTGAGCATTTTAAGGTACATATAGGTAGTAAAATGGTTCAAAAGGCTAACAAGAACATTAAAAAGGACAGAGCAACAATAGAAGTGAAAAAAGAGATGATAGGCAAGTATGAGGGCACTCGAGTACCGACGAGTACCGAGATACTGCCGGATTTGAAGCACACAAATATATAAGAGGACTTTGTATACTGTAGCATTCAAATTTCCCTTCTTCAGTGAAGGCCAAAGAATTTTCTAACATGACAACCCCAGAAAAATGAGATTAAACAGAAACAAAAAAAAAAAACATCAAGTGATTGGTTCTATGGGCAAAAACGGCTGTTAGAGAGATCACAAGCTGTTTTAAGCCCAAAGGTAACTCGCATTACAACTCTATACATCCTCAGCAAGCAGAAAAGCATCTCAGAATGCACAATACCTTGACATTTTGGGTTGGATCAGCCGCAAGCGCAGAAGACCACGTCAAAGATGATATTCTGTCAGAAAAAAACAGGAATATGAAGCTCACTGAAGCTGGCGAGGGGAAGATTGGGGGGGACAAGGTAAAATCGTTTTGTTTTTTTTAAAGCTATATTAAATAAAAAGCATATATATATATATATATATATATATATATATATATATATATGTGTGTGTGTGTGTATATATATATATATGTGTGTGTGTATATATATATATATATATGTGTGTGTGTGTATATATATATATATATGTGTGTGTGTGTGTATATATATATATATATATGTGTGTGTGTGTGTATATATATATATATGTGTGTGTGTATATATATATATATGTGTGTGTGTGTATATATATATATATATGTGTGTGTGTGTGTATATATATATATATATATGTGTGTGTGTGTGTGTGTGTGTGTGTGTGTGTGTGTGTGAGTTATATATATATATATATATATATATATATATATATATATATATATATATATATATATTTATATAAATATACATATATAAATAAATGTATATCTTATTTTATAAACTTTCTTTAAATCATTTAAGGTTGTATAAAAATATTTTTTTATTATTATTATTATTATTATTAGTTATTCTTATGCTCTTGCTATTATTATTATTATTACTCATTTTTAGCTGCTTAAAACTACTGACATTTTTTTTTATATTTATGTTCAGGCCTAACGTTACACTATGATTTACACTGTAATATTACTTAAACTGTAGTGTTTAATTATTATTATTATTATTATTGAATTTTTTGCTTTACTATTAGTAGAAGTAGTACAACCATTACAGTAATATTACTGTTATTCCACTCGGTATTATTATTGCCATCGTTATTTTTATTATTATTCATTTTAGCTGATTAAACTAGTAATTATCCCCCTATTTTGTTCAGATGTCACACTGAGATTCATCCAACATTACTCCTGTAGCGCTTAAGAAAATATCCACAAAATCGTTCTCACTCCAATGATCTAATCCGGATAATCTGGTTAATATGGGGGTCTTTAATGCAGGTAAACGTGACAGCTGTCTGGACTGGAAGCTCTTGTTTCGAACCGCATTAACTGATTAGATTTTTATTCATTAACGTCGCTGATCAGCCCTCACGCAGGCCAATTTACTACCATTAAGGAGTGACATCTCATTTAACACTGCCTTGTTACCTATTGGGATCTTTTAAACGGCTTAAAACGTTCAGCTCCGGCACTTTAGGTGTCACTAAATCTATGAGTAATTGGTGGAATGGACACTTGTGCAACAGACTCTGCTATTTCTGCATTGTTGGCTCGGTGCCTCAACGGCCAGAAGGAACCGCAATTCCATCTTCTGACTCCTGCCAGCATTCACATTGGCAACTGGCAAGAATGTTCACGTGTATGTATCTTGTGAGCACGCCAGAAAAATCTGTCCTAAAAAAAAAGTCACGTGCACGTTTAAGCAGCAGATCAGGAACTGCGTCAAAATGTCGAACTTGCTAATTCTCCCGCTGTCACGTATCCACACAGCCAAAACACTCAGAGACTGGGATTATCGCCGGAGACGAGAAAGACATTTTTGGACATGAAAATAAAACTCATTCATCTTTATAAACTGTAAATGTTATAAACGTTATACTGTCTAGTTTTAAAGGAGCTGAGGCAGAAAATTTGCATTTGAGTATTAGTGCTGTAGAATGTCAATAACAAATCACTAATAAATCCATTTAGTGCTCACAATTATCAGTTACTGGTCTAATCAACAAACGCTTTTTATTTTCTGGTGATGCTGTTCCTAAGTAGTGCAGTAATGATTCCTTTGAATGGACGTCAATTTATTGTATAGTATATACAAATACCAATGTTCCCAAGTGCTAAATATTTTTTTAATGTAATATATATATATTTAAATTTAGAATAATCCATAAAATTAGTATTGAATTATTGATCGATATCAATTAATCAATCAATCTTTTAATATCAGTCAATAATTTTTCCTGATCACATTTAATTTGAATCACATTTAGTTCTATAACATCAATAAGTATGAGAGAAATATATATATATATATTATATTTACAGTACAGACCAAAAGTTTGGACACACCTTCTCATTCGAAGAGTTTTCTTTATTTTCATGACTATGAAAATTGTAGAGTCACACTGAAGGCATCAAGGGCTATTTGACCAAGAAGGAGAGTGATGGGGTGCTGCGCCAGATGACCTGGCCTCCACAGTCACCGGACCTGAACCCAATCGAGATGGTTTAGGGGTGAGCTGGACCGCAGAGTGAAGGCAAAAGGGCCAACAAGTGCCAAGCATCTCTCGGGGAACTCCTTCAAGACTGTTGGAAGACCATTTCAGGTGACTACCTCTTGAAGCTCATCAAGAGAATGCCAAGAGTGTGCAAAGCAGTAATCAAAGCAAAAGGTGGCTACTTTGAAGAACCTACAATATGACATTTTTCAGTTGTTTCACACTTTTTTGTTATGTATATAATTCCATATATAATTCCACATGTGTTAATTCATAGTTTTGATGCCTTCAGTGTGAATCTACAATTTTCATAGTCATGAAAATAAAGAAAACTCTTTGAATGAGAAGGTGTGTCCAAAATTTTGGTCTGTACTGTATATATATATATATATATATATATATATATATATATATATATATATATATATATATATATATATAGATATATATATAGATATAGATAGATAGATAGATAGATAGATAGATAGATAGATAGATAGATAGATAGATAGATAGATAGATAGATAGATAGATAGATAGATAGATAGATAGATAGATAAAGATATAGATATAAATATAGATATATAGATTGTAAGAAACTGATTTATTTATATATAATGAAATTTAAGGTTATAAATGATGTACTACAACAGTCTGTGCAGGAGTTGTGAAAGTGTAGAGAAACAGGTGACAACCAAGTGTTGTGATCTCCTGAGCATTGAATCACATTGTGTTGATTTAAATGGAAATCGGATGGCACTGCATCGCAATAAGGGCGAATCGTATCGCATCGCATCAGTAGCTGCTTCATGTGTATCTTTAATTTAGCGTATTGTTAACTATGCATCGAGATACGAATCACTGTTTTGGAGATACACATCCATAATATATATACATTTAGGTATATAAAAAAGACAAACGTCCGTCTAAGACAAAGTTTACTTCTATGCCTTTTTCTAAATCCTCCTCAGCACCTTCATTGTCTCGTCCAGCTCAAGCTACAAGCTACAAAATATGGTTTTCAGGCAGTGACTCGATAAAACAGCTCATTAATGTGTCCAGTTCAGCGTCTGTAGATCAGATTAAAAACCTACAAGCCTTGACAAATGCACACTGACGTTCCAAACCCTACATCACGTTAAGGGTTTAACTCAAGAAGAGAAGTAAATTCAGTTCTAATAAAGTTTAAAAACGGACACCAATGGCGAACAGCTGAAGAGTTGAGGGGTTTCTCATTGAACCATCGCATCCTGGATAATAAGGAGGCTTTCATGCTTCCTACAAGTCTTCACTCTAAAGCTATACCCTGCCTCGCTTCCTGTTAAAGGCCCCGATGAGCCTATACATCAGCTGCTTAGTGTGAAGATGATGATCTCAGGCTGCGTTTGTGCCTTTTCAGTGCGCCACTTTGGTATTTGAGGTAATTTGAACCCTTAGTAAAACGCCTGCACTTCTAAAAGGCATCGGTGCGAAGTGAATGAGTGATGAGGCAGCGATGAACCGCAGGACAGGAAGGCTAAATCAAAACCACACACGCGCGGCGTGTAACCGTTAGCCCTTTCACATCGCCGGCGGAAAATCTGCGACGTGATAATGTAGAGCGAAAAATTAACCTTTACCCTTGTACGTGCGGCGGATTACAAATTTCATCGACCGATCATTTTAGTCATTTCACAATATATTTTAAAAAAAGACGAAAAGGATGAGGGGAATTTTATCAACTCGTTATCTGGAGGTAGTTCTTTTTTTTATAAAGTCATCTCAAATTGAGACATTTCTGCACATAGAAACATCAGGTACAGTGTACACGAATAAATTATCCCTTTTCCAGACTGCACGATTTCAGCAATGCTTGCAATAGAAATCACGGTCGTCGCTGACTCTCTCTAATCAGAGATAAACCTTTAGGAACCATGAATAGTCCAAGATTCAATGCTTCGATGGGAGGAGCCTAATTCGACTAGCAATCTCACAGTCGGATTTTCACAGAGGTGATATTATCAAACGAGGATCGCGCCATTTTATATGGGGGTGTTCAATTTCTGATTTGACATAGAACTACCAGTTTTCTCCCAAAAAGTTCATATACAGCCTATTATGATCATGCTGTAAATACAAATTTGAAAAGAAAGAAGCTTTTATATGCATATATTTAACGTGCGTAAATAAATCAAACCCCCTACGAATACCTAGACACGCACATACATGGTTCGTCTGTCAGTCGGCTTGACAATTTTGATTCAACTATGTAAATACTTAGACAGAAAACCCCCTAATAGGAACTTAATTTAGGCACTAACACATAAATAAAATTTTTACTACCTTTTTATCTCTTTGAATCTGCTTTGGGACCATGTCAATTGTCAAAAGTGCTTTAAAAGTACAAATATATTTAATTTATATATTTCCCACATGTAATGTACAACATAGTGATAGTGATCAGCCATAATACAGAGCCCCTGGAGCAAAAAGGGTTAAGGGCCTCACTTAAGGGCCCAATAGTGGCAACTTGGCAAAAGTGTGCTTTAAACCACGGACTGTCTGATCAGTAACCCCTGAGCCACCACTTCCCACATATAGACTGTATGATGATGTTACTTACTGAATCATAGGCTACAAAACAAGTTAGTACAGAAGATTGAAATGTCATCAGCATGCATTATTAGTATAGCACACCATCAGAATGGGCTGGTGGTAAACAAATAGAGCAAGATGAATCACACTTTGCCAATTGTGTGTTTTATGTGTACAGAAGAAAAGAGGAGGAGGAGGCAGAGGAAAAAAATAAGAGGCCTTAAGACAAAGCATACATAAACATAAGCCTTACCAAAACATAAGCCTAGCCTACATGTACAGTCCAACTGATATTCATGCTAACTATTACACAGTGGTGGATGAAGAACCCAAACTATGTACTTAAGTTAGAGTGGCGATACAGTAGGTAAAATGTTACTCGAGTAAAAGTAAAAGAGCTCCCTTTAAACTTTCACTTGAGTAAAGGTACAAAAGTATTCGACTTCAAATGTGCCCTGATTGGTGGAAGTTTTTATCCTCATAAATAAAAAGGAACGACTGTTTTTGAATGTAGTTGAGTAAAAAGTGAGCTATTTGACTTTGAAATGTAGTGAAGTTAAATTAAAAGTCTCCCCAAATGGAAATACTTCAGTAAATTACAGACATGTAAAAAAGCTACTTAAGTACAGTAGCAAGTTAAATTTACTTCATTGCTCTCCACCACCGCTATTGCAATGAAACTCAGCTATTACTTTACCGAAATGGTATTTACGATTTAGTGCCTGATCGCGATGACTGATGAGTCATTTCAGGCTGCATTTTTATTGGCTAGTGAGTTGAAGGTCGTCGCTGCAACACTCTATAAGATTGCAACCCAAAATGGATGGGTTTTTTTTGACGTAGGACCACCGTCAAAGAAACCGCCATGATTGTTTCATGTTGGTCATCTTTCCTCTCAGACAGCACACAATCGGACAATTAAATAAGATCGTACAATTACATTTAATTAGATTCTATTTTATATTGTACTTTAGATTTAATACATTCGATCAGGTATTAATGCATAAGATTTAACCGGAGATCGAACCCAGGCCGCAGCAGTGACAAATCTTTGCAGCTTACATAGCAAAATGTTTAGTGATTGCTCCGATAATGAAGCAATTCGAATCTCTTTGGCGTTTCTTCTTTCAGACTGACTCCGCCCTCAATCCATAGGGCACGAGTGCTCACTTAAATGATTTGACCCAAGTCATCAATTATAGGTTATGGTTTTCACATTCAACAAAGCAGTTAAGGAGTATCGGTGCAATTTTAGACCTCCGTTATCAAAAACACCATGTTAGAACCTTCTAGAAGAACTGTGTTCTTGTTCTTCTAGACAAGGATTGTCTAGAAGAACAAAAACAAATGACTCGTTCTTCTAGACAAGGATTGTCCATTGTTAGCCATCTCCGGTGTGGGTGGAGATGTAGGTTTTAATTTCACAACAAAACAGAAACCACACCCAACAGACTATTAAAAGCCACAATCAACTAAATAAACAGGTGGAGTCAGGTGTGGCTCTTGCTTGATTGGAATGAACGCTTGCACCCACACCTGTTCTTTCCGGATACGATCGGAAAACCTGGTCCACTTCCAGAATGCAAATAGTTCCAGTGTGTATTGAAGCTGTTGTGGCAGTTCGTGGCGGCCTAAACAAGTTATTTATCTTTTTATAAGAAATTACACTGTCACTATGAAATATGCATATTAATAAGTATATTATATAAAAAAGAAATCGCCTAAATATAATTATTTTTACCACAATACCAAAAAATACAATAAAAATAAATAAAAATAGCTAAATACTGTAGAAGCACAAATGTTATATCTAGAAATAATGAATAAAAAAATATAATAAACGTAATAAAATTCATGATCATTTATTCCTTAATCAGATTTATAAATAAATAAAAAGGTTTTTTTTATGTGTTTGTTTCATTTTTTTGTCTTAAAAAATGTCCAAATCCTTCTGTATTTATTTTTTTTTATTTTTTTATTTTTTTTAACAAACCAGGAACATGTTCAGCGTTTCTTATGACAAGCCGAGTCACTACCAATTATCATTTCATCCTTGCCCATTTCCAAGGTTACAAAAAAAATATCCATTTAAACAAAAACTATTTCCGTCCTCTCGCATTACTGGGTCTGGTCTTCCGAACTGATCGCTGTACTATAATATATAACAAGATAAAACACAATAATGTGAGTAGCTCTGCACTCTCTGGTTGATTAATTTCTTATAATAGTGGAAACTATCATATTATATTGATTTCTTTTTCGAAAAAATTAATCCGAGTTTATACAATTATTATTCACCGAGCAGTTGAATGCATACACATGTTGCATGTTGTTTGTGCATAATAAAACTGGTGTTCAATTAGAAGAGGTATAACTTACAATTAGAGCTGCTATAGTGAATGTGATAATTGGTCATTCCTCCCCATTAGATGTAATTATAAACTGGTAAAAAGTACATAAACTACTTCTGAACAGGAACTGACTTGTTTTATGATCATGACATAAGACGAATAAATATGAAAGCAATGCCACACATGTACTGCATTTGGCAGATGCCCTTATTCAGAGCGACTTACATTTATCTAATTCATACAAATGAGCAGTTTTAGTGTTAAGGGCCTTGCTTAGGGGCCCAGGAGTGGCAGCTAGGATTTGACCTCACAGCCTTCAGATCCAAAGTTTAATGCTTCAACCACTAAGCTCCCCATAAACACACTGAAAAGTGGTTGCTCAGCGGTTAAGGCTTTGGGATCCTGATCTAATAGTTTTAGGTTTAGAGCCCCAGTACTGCCCAGCTGCCACTGTTGGGCCCTTAAGCAAGGCCCTTAACCCTTTGTACTTTCTGTTCATTTTAAGCTGAAATATACAAAGAACGATTTTCACTGTGCTGTAATGAATTCGTGACATCAGTACAAAAAACATCACCACACACACACACACACACACACACACACACACAATTAAAATTACCACCCTCATTGAAAATTCTGCACAAATACCTGCTGCTAAAGCACCGATGTTGACAAGTACATAATTTACTATTATATGGACAATTTATTAGCACTAACACGCACTTAATTTACTGATCAGTGTTCACTGTCACGGTGTTGTCGTGTTTTTTGCATTATTTATGTTGGTTTATGTTGCATTTTGGCCTTGGAGGAATGTTTAATTTCACTGTATTTGGCTTAACGTGACCTTGAAGGTACAAAATGGTAGAAAACGCTGCGATGTATTTGTGATATAATTGTCTTGCTGTGGTAACCGTGTCCGATTATTTTCCTACAACCCCAATCCTTATTCCCCCTAGAAAATCCCTAGGTAGGGCTTATATAAAGCTTCATTCACCGAGAAGTTGCACACATACAGACGTGTGTTGTTTGGTGCCTTCAAATTAGGAGAGGGAAGAGTGATGAAGGTGTGCCTTGATATACTTTTTAGAACTCAGTCTGTCAATGACTCACGGTATAACCGTTTCAGTACAGTGAATACCAACAAGTTTTAACAGGAGGATAGGATAAGAAACAAGTCCAGATTCTCAAAGAAAGAAAAATTAGAGAAAGTTCTGGCGTGTTTGAAACTCTACAGAGCAAAAGTCCATCATTTCTCACTGAGCCACAAAAAAAAGTGCAGATCCAGTAGCAGGCAGCAATCTATAAAGTAGAGACAGTCATTTTTTTTACTTTCTTTTCTCACATGCTAGCTTCCCTAGACTAAAGCTGATGTATACATAGCAGTCTTATAAATAAATCTCTGAATAATCTCAAAAGCTACATCAAAGCACAATGCACAATGAGTCTGTTTAGATTTGCTGTATATATCGCACGAGTGCAGTGCTCCAACACACACACACACACACATTTTTCCTAATGATTATCATCACGACATGTTTACATTATGCATACAAAAAAAATTGCTACGTTCTTCTTATCCAACTTAAAAAATTCCAGGTGAGAAAATGCTTACAAATTGAAATGCACATTTTATGCAAAGACTAAAAGCAAGACTTTGTTACTTCACATTTTCCCCCCCGCCTTCTCTGTTTCTGGATTCTTAATAAAAAGATAAGCTGGCTTTTTGACAGAATTATAAGAGAAAGAAGGAAAAGGGGGAAGAGGCCTATGAACTACAAGCTAACAGGAACTAACGTGCCAGAGCTCTGCCTTTTGGAAACTGCAGGAAATGGAACAATATTTCGCAGGAAACTTGTGAGTGAATGTTTATTTTTTAATAAGCAGCTTGGAGAGTTTGAGCGAGAGAGTGTGTGGTCTAGGAGTTTGACTTCCCAGCAACCACTGGGGCCAAATATGGCCGCTGTGAATGAAGCCTTGCATTTTATCTAACCTGTGATACTGCTAGGAATTACACTCTGTATAAATTATACTGTTTGGTTAAGTAAAGACAGGTTTTTCTGCATGCTGGATTGACAGGTGATGTGTAAACAGTGTGTGTGTGTGTGTGTGTGTGTGTGTGTGTGTGTGTGTGTGGTCACTGTATGTGGAGTTGAAGTTCACAGAAGACATATTTTGAGGCCTCAATGGTCATTGGGAAGTGGAGTTTTCAACTGATTTAGATCTGCCATTGTCATTCCACACCTATAATATAATGAAGTAGAACTTTCACTACTCCTTAACAACTTGTTTTAGTATCATGACCCTGACTAACTCTACAGTATAGACTCATAAACTGATCAGCTGTCAGCCTACTGAACTCCCAACTCAGACTCTGAAGTACACATCACCATTATGACCCTATTCAGATCTCAGACACTCATCTGTACATTTCCACTTTGCTCTGTGTTAAAAAAAAAAAAAAAAAACTGCACTGTACATTAAATAATGCTGTTTGCACATCTGCTATTTGCGCCACCATGTTACTCGCTTTATAACTCATTTCCTACTTGCTTCTTTGAACATTTCGCTCCTTGGTCACTACAGAATCTCAGTATAACCATCTGTTGGTCACTGGAAAATTTTTTCTACTTCATTTCTCTGCATAATGCATATATGCGTCTCATTTGTTTAGCTGGTCTCTTCTCATTAGCACATACCTGCCGTTTTTTTATACAACATAATTTGTGGGAAGGGGTAGCTCAGTGGTAATGGTAATTGGACTTGGTTTAAAAGGATCAAAAGTTCAAATCCAAGCACCACCCAGCTGCCATTGCTGGAACCCTTAAACAACACCCTCAACCCCTACTCAGTTGTGTCAATAAGGTAAGTATAATTTGCTCTGGGTAAGGGTGTCTGCTAAATGCCATGAATGTAAATGTATATATAATATACCATATGTACATATTTAAATTGCAATTTGCATTTTAGCTTAGCTGCTAACAGCATTTCATCGGCTTTGTGCTTGTACTTTGTGCCCAATGACGATAAAGCTGAATCTGAAAATGGTACAAAATGGTTAAAAATGCTGGGATGTATTTGTGATATAATTGCCCTACCAGGTTAACTGTGATCAATTTCCTATAGTAACATCCCTCAAGATGTTTCATTTCCTACTTATTTCCACTAGAATAACATTGGTGCGTTTTGTAGCATCTTGTCAGGGTTACATTCCATAATGCTTGCTTGCTTGCCAACACTGCACCAAAGTCATTCGAGTAGATGTTTTTATTTGCCGTTATTTTTTTTTAATAAAGGGAAAGAAATAGGTCATTGTAGAATGACATTGATTTTGCTGTAAATATTCATAAAAGGGAATAAGAAACGCATTCACTCATCCTGAATCTTAACCAAACTCATTAACGCTCCACCTCAAGCCTTTTTTATAATTTAGTGCCAGCTGGACGCTGACCCAGCCAGATTTCCTGAAGCATTAAAAAAACTAATTTCCTTCCTATTCACGAACAAATAAAGAAAGTTTTTACTTCACCTGAAACTTATTAATCTATCTCTGTAATATTTTAAGCAATTTAAAATAAAAGGTTACTCCATCCGTCCAGATATTTGGTGTCTGTAAATTTCAGATATCAGAGTCACACGAAGGCGTCCTACTGTGGTCCAGACTAACAACTAGACGTCTCTAATGTCCGAGACCACATCCTGAGGTGCTACTTGTCAGACGCTGGGTGTTCTCACAGCTGCCGTCTCTCCACACGGAATAGCACCTGATTGGAGGTCAGGGCCTTGTCAAACATTCTGAGAAATCAGACATACAAGCTCGAGCTGATAAAAAGTGCGATATGAAGCGTAACGCAAGATCATTCAAAGGTGAATTGGGAAATTATTAAATTATTTTGTTGCAGAAATAAAAATAGGCACAGGCTGAGGGGTATTCTAAAAGGAGTGGTTAGTGTAGCTTAAAAAAGTAGCTTAAGTTAGCCTAGGGCCAATTTGTTGAAGACTTTTAGGGAGGATGGTAAGTTAAACCACAGAAGAGTTGGGTTCATTCTTCAGTGCGACTAGTAAAGTTTTGCTCTGGAACTTTCTTTTTTTTGAAGTAATGCACAGCGATCTTAACACATTCTTGAAAACATTAATATTTTCTTCAGATTTGTTAGTACATTATGAAAAAGAGACAACGCAACTAAAAATACAGCAAATGACATCAACCAAACTAGCTAGCAAATTGCTGTTTAGTCTGTTTTGTAAATAACAAAGAAAGAATGACACTAGAAACTGGAGAACTCTTCTTGGATTATTCACATTTTCCTCAGATTTGTTGTTAAACTTTAAAAAAGACCCTATGTGACTAAAACTAAACTGCGATTACAGTTTAGCATGCATAGATTAGCCTCTGTCTATAAGAGAATGCACTAAATGTACTAAGTATAGTATTTGCTATTTGAGCATCGTATTCCACATTTAGTCCCAATTTGCTTTTATAATTCCCTCCACTCTTCTGTGAAGATGGTACACTGGATTTTTGAGTGTGCTTGTGGACATTTGTGTTCATCAGCCACAAGGGTGTTAGTAAAGTCAGGTAGTGATGTAGGTGAAGTAAGGAGGCCTGGGGTCAGGGTTCACATTCATCCCAAAAGTGATATCAGAGTAGGGGTCAGGGTTCACATTCATCCCAAAAGTGATATCAGAGTAGGGCTGAAACGATTCTCTGAGTACCTCGAGTAATTCAAATACAAAAATACATCCAGGCCCAATTCAGACTTTTTTCTCGCAATTACGACTTTATTTCTTGCAATTCCAACCTTTTCTTGCCAAACGGACATCATCACCCCCTCTGTAGTGCCAGAAAGTTTTACACATTTACCTTTTTTAAAGTAATTAGAAATTTTTATAGGTTTTTTTTAATATATCTGTATTTGCATTTTTATGTAATATGGCAATCAAATGCATTAATTGAGTTTAGTTCTTACATATATTCTTGTAGGCAATTTCAGCAATAAAAATGTAAATTTTTCTAAAAAGTAAACAACTTACTTGTTCATTTTAAGAGACCTGTTCTATTTTCTCTTGTATATTTAGTGTCGCTCTTTAATAAAGGGTAGTTCTTATCCGATTACTTAATTAATCGTTGGAATCATCGGTAGAATACTCGATTACTTTAATAATTTATAGCTGCAGCCCTCCAGTACATCAGAGCTCTATAGCAGGTCACTCAAGATCTTCCTCTCCAAACCATGTCAACCAGATGTCCAAGGAGCTTTTGTGATCAGGGACATTGCCATGCTGGAACAGGTTTGGGTTTCCAAGTACAAGTAAATGCTAAATTTGAATAAACCACATCCAAAGGCACCATACAACATACCATACCACACCATACACATATATATATATATATATATATATATATATATATATATATATATATATATATATATATATATATATATTTGTTCTTCTTTTTTTAGTTGCTCCCATTAGGGGGAGCCGCAGCAGACCATTTGTCTCCATACTACATCTGCTTTTTACAAACCAACTACCTGAATGTCGTTCCTCACCACATCCATAAACCCCCTCCCTGGCCTCTTTTCCTCCTTCCTGGTGGCTCCATCCTCAGCATTCTCCTACCGAAATATACCCCATGTCCCTCCTCATGTCCAAACCATCTCAATCTCGTCTCCCTCACCTTGTCTCCAAAACGTCCTACATGCACTGTCCCGCTAATAAACTAATTTCTAATCCTTTCCATCGTCGTTACTCCCAACAAAAACCTCAACATCTTCAGCTCTGCTACCTCCAGCTCCACCTCCTGTCTTTTACTCAATGCCACTGTCTCTAAACCTACAACATCTCAGGTCTCACCACAGTCCTATAAACTTTCCCTTTCACTCTCACAGATACTCTTCTATCACAAATCACTCCTGCTATCACTCATCTCCACCCACTCCACCCTGCCTGCACTCTTTTCTTCACTTCTCTAACACACTCTCTATTACTGTGCACTGTTTACCTCAAGGAACCTGAACTTTTCCACCTTCTCCACCTCTTCTCCCTGCAACCGCATCACTCCATAGCAGTGTATGTATATATATCAAGTCAAGTCAAGTCAAGTTTATTTCTATAGCGCTTTTCACAACAGACATTGTCTCAAAGCAGCTTTACAGAAATCAACAGTTAGGGGGAACGATGTGTATTTATCCCTGAGGAGCAGCCGTGGCGACTGTGGCAAGGAAAAACTCCCTTAGATGTAATGAGGAAGAAACATTGAGAGGAACCAGACTCAAAAGTGGAACCCATCCTCATTTGGGTGACATCAAGAGTTTGATCATAAATCTTTCAACAATACAGAACACTGGAGAGTGAGAACTAACATAAGCACTGGAATATAAGATTATAAGAAATGTTCTTTCTACAGTCTTTGGTATAAAAGTAGGAGCTACTGAGCTCAACATTTGTGATCATCACAGATCCAGCATCAGCTTCTCCATGCCAGAGCCTTTAAACACTTCAGGAAGTCCAATGTTAAACTCCACACATGCAGTGGGATCCAATTGGAACTGGTACATCTCTAGATGGTTCAGGATGTTTGCGAGTTTGGCATCTACTTTTTTAAAGTCCATAATCTTCATGAGGAGGGACGTGACTGGAGCTGGCCAAACCTCAGGAAGCCTCGGGATTGGGAGAGAAAGAGAAGCAGTGGAGAGGAATTAGCGTAGCTGCTGTTAATGATATTAACAGCACAAGTTGATAATGTGCATGTGATCAGATGTTCTGGAGCACAAAGTTATGATATGTGATGTGTGTTATGTGTAGGCTTTGCTAAAAAGATATGTTTTTAATCTGCACTTAAACTGGGTGAGTGTGTCTGAGCCCCGAACACTGTCAGGAAAACTATTCCAGAACTTAGGAGCTAAATGTGAAAACGCTCTACCACCTTTAGTGGACTTTGCTATTCTAGGAACTACTAGAAGCCCAGAGTTTTGAGATCTCAGGGAGCGTGACGGATTGTAGCGTGTTAGAGGACTGGAGAGATACATGGGAGCCAATCCATTTAGTGCTTTATAAGTGAATATATATATATATATATATATATATATATATATATATATATATATATATATATATATATATATATATATATATATATATATATATATATATAAGGAATTAGAAATAACCATCCAGAGTTGATCTAAGACTGTTTCTTGCTATGTGAACAAACCCAGAGTTAATGGGCTGTCATTGAAGCAATCAATGACCTTCTGGTCTGTACAAGTATTTGTATTTCAAGAAAAGAATAATGCCTGGTCAGTAGCGACACTGTTCTTTGTGACAAGCAGCAACAAGGAAAGAACGATTGCAAGAAAAGGATGGGAAGAGAGAGGGAGATATATAAATTAGAGAGAAAGAGAGAGAAAGAGGCATCATGTTAATTACATGTTGCAACAATGGATCTAAATGGAGATTAGGCACAAAATTGCTATTAAGTTTCGAGTAACTGCATATCGATTCCAGAAGTGAAACCGGCTTCTACAATCCATCTTATGTTGTGTGGTGCACAAAACAAGCCGACGCCATCGTCCATTTAAACGTCGTGTTGGTCGCTTCGTTTGTCACAATGGAATATTTCCAGCTCTGAAAACAGAACGCCAGGGCAGACCAGGCCTCCCATTGATTCTGCACTTCCTCTGATTTGAAAGGCTCTGGCATGGAAATAAACTGAAACCCAGAGAAAAAAAAAACACTTTCAGCCTACTGGATTGAGAAGAGAAAGTTCATGCAGCGGATGCAAATAGTGCTTCACTAACCATAAACTGCACATCATCCCAGTTGCTGTGGAAACCGCCCAGCGGAGATTGTTCATCCTGCCACTCAAAGACCAGATAAGGCTTACTCAATTTGCTGTTAGGGGCTAAGTGTATAATGTGTATGCGAGTCTAATCATATCTCATACCACTGAGATGCAAAGCTGGAAAATCACAGAGTCTCATAGAACAGGGATTCAGATAAAACAATTAGTGTATCACACCGGGCCTGATATTCAGAAGGCTGTAAAATGTATTATCCAGCAAACAAACATAGAGGCGGGTCTGCGGTAGTACTTGTAACAGTACATATTGAAACAAGGGTGATGTTATACAGATACAATTATTTTGTTAATGTTTAAAGACTAAAATTGTGTAATTCACAGTGTCTTATGTTCCTTAATTTTTTTCATGTTAAGGCAATTCCTCACTATGCCTGTTTCATTCTTAGTCCAGCTACAACCTTATAATATTGAGTTCAATACCAGAAAATAATGATCTCGGTGGTTCAGGCTCTGGTTTACTAATTGGAAGCCTTTACTAATTGGAACTTTACCCTTATTAACCCGACAATGAAACATAGTCAATTTATACTGACAGGATATCCCAGTTGAGATTTGATTCTACATTCAAAGCTCTGTTGTGCCTCTTCACAACTTACAACTATACAACTTTACACAGAAACATTGTTTAAAAACGTACTGAAGTCTGGTTTCACACTGGACAGATGAGACAAGCTTTCTGGCAAGTCACATCAGCTCTATGTTCGCATACGTAAAAATGAAGCTTACAAAGAAAAGAACACTGTACCTACTGTAAAACATGGTGGAGGCTCAGTTATGTTCTGGGGCTGCTTTTCTGAATCTGTGCACGGTCAAATGAAATCTCAAGACTATCAAGGCATTCTGGAGTGAAATGTGTTGCCCAGTTTTAGAAAGCTTGGTCTCAGTCGCAGGTCATGGGTCCTCCAACATAATGACCCAAAACACACCTAAAAACACCAAAGAATGGCTAAGACCAAAACATAAGACTATTCTGAAGTGGCCTTCTATGAGACCTGTTCTAAATCCTATTGAACATCTGTGGAAAGAGCTGAAATGCAATCTGAAGAAGGCACCGTTCAAACCTAGCACAGCTCTTTCAAGTAGTTCACGAGGAGTGGGCCAAAATACCTGTCAACAGGTGCAGACGTCTCATTGAGAATTTCAGAAATCACTTGATTGCAATGATCAAAACCTTAAAAAGGTATGCAACAAAATATTTAGTTAAGTGTACAAGCTTTTTTGTCCAGGCTAGATTTATTTATTTATTTTTTTTTTAATGCTTCTGTTGAACCACAATTCAAAAGCACGGTCTGATTTTCATTAGTTAATTTTTAGTAATTTTTTATTTGTTATTACTTTCAAGTTATTTCAGTGACAATTGTGGGTTTTTCTTTATTGGAAGAAAAAATTTGGTCCACGATATATATATATATATATATATATATATATATATATATATATATATATATATATATATATATATATATATATATATTATAATATTGCAATAATTGTAACAGTGGCTTATAGTCGATTTAAAGCTTTAAATCTCCAGTGGAGGTTATTTCGCACATGAGCAGGTCACACTGGTTATTATTTTGAAAGGAAACACTGTGGCTTTTAGGACACAAAAACAAACAGGCGCATTTTTAAACAGCAAATGACTTCATTGCTCGGTGCCGAGTGCGGTATCTTGTACAGAAAAGACAAGTCAGAAGAAAAGAAAAACCTGTTTGCCTGTTCAGCTGTTCCTGCACAGTCATTAATTTTAAGGTAACCATAATTAAGGTCTGTCACATCTGTTGCAAATGTCTTGCTCTAGAAAACAAAAAACAAACTCCTAGCGAAATTCAGACGTAGCATGGATTAGAGTGAATAAAAGGTATGTTGTCAAAATGACACCGTGTTAATTGGACGCTTCATCATGAACCACATTAGCGCTGTTGCTCTGGTAATCAACAGTGTCAGCTCTAAAAAAATTAGCTATTGTTTGTTGGAAAAATCGTCGCTGCAACGGTGTTAGGAATTAATTACCGAGTTCCTTTAAAGAAAAGCTCAAGAAGTGCTTCCTGTGAGTAAATCAGACACAGGAAACAACAAGAACCAAGCTAGAACAACATGCTAGAACAACAGGACTTGACCATTATGTTCACCGAGGTGAAGTCATTCATCAACAGTGCAAATGAGAACATTTTAGAATGTACAGAGAAAAATCTACAGAAACCTGTAAAAGAAACAAATGCACATCTTTTACTTTATTTCCCTTTCAGTGAATTTCAATGACGTTTTTTTTTAAAAAAGGAACACACCTGAGTGACGATCATCACTGATTCGATTCCTCTGCATCATTGATCTTGCTTTATCTTCAGCACTAGTCATGTTCAATTACCATAAAATATATCGCTAATTCCTTCGTTGTTGAACTGCTGGTTGCTTTGGTTTGTTTTTTTACACTGATATTTGATTGCTGGAACTATTGGCTATTGGCAAAAATCCATACCGATAGTTTTTCCGGCTTCCAGTAGCTAGCATTAGAAGAGCGGCCACTACAGGTTAATCACTGACACCACATGCTGTTTGTATTTACTAGTGAGGCTACGTGCAGCAAGGAGAGCGCTATATTATATTTATGATATATAATTTTTTAATTGTATAATTATACTTATTCATTCATATATTTATATTTATTTCATTTAGCATATTTTTATGATTCAGTACTGATTTTTTTGTATTTTTGTAATAATTTTCGGTACTATTTCACATGAAGTGTTACGTTTGGTTATCGGCAAGCACGATCACAACCTAGCTATCAGTATCGGTAAAATCATCGGTTGACCTCTAGTCGATGATGATGACGACTTTGCTTTTGGAAAAATCTAACAGAATCGCAATCCAATTTAAGTCACAGTCCCCACAAACCAATCCACATACATGCCCTTGTTCAAAACAACTTTCAATGACCTTATTTATTCAATTTAGCAACTAAGGACCTTGTTCAAGACCCCACAAGTGCCAATTTGGTTGTGCTGGGATTTGAACATCATACTGTAACCACTAAGCTACCAGGTCACATACTGTACAAAAGTGGCTGAGATTTGATGTGAAAATATCAAATTTTTGTATCCACCTAATTCCTGCCAATAAAAACAGACCTTTGAGACATATGTGTCAATGAAACCTGATAAACTAAGCCAGTTTTTCCACCTCAGTAAGCAGCAATAACAGCGCTATAAAATATATAAATAAACACACAAACAGTGGATTTGTTTTGATGGGCAGAGCTAGTTTTTAGACATGGTGCCTCTAACTGGCACATGGTTCCTCTCCAAGCAGAGATCCTGTCATGGAGAGAAATATGGCAAAAAAAAAAAAACAATGAGTTCTTTACACTGAGCCTGTCATTACTTGACAGGCACTTAAGAGCTTCTTACGCAAGCAGGAAAAAAAAGACGTTCCTCCCCACTGGCACTCGTTTAGCAGGAGAGAGCAAACGAGGGGTAAAAGTGAAGGAAATCGAGATTGTCGTTTACAGCCATGTTATTTTAGTCGCTCTCCCAATTTTCCACTGTGTCCTTGTTGCCTTTCCCATTACTGACCATTTTAGCAGGCAGCAGTGGTGCCACATGGGACCTGGTCAGGATTCTCTGAGAGAGTCCAGGCCTTTGCTACTTTGAGAAAGAAACCCACACAGAAAAAAAAGCATGAGATATACAGAAAGGGATCCAAAGACACTGTAAATGAGAAGAAGAGGGACAAGCATCCATTACTGAAACGCTCTCAGTATAAGTGTGAGTGTGTGTGTGTGTGTATGAGTGCGTAATGGGCGGCGTTCCAGTGCCTCCTCGGGTCTGTCTTCTGTTTGTATGGAACTATTCATGCCCTTATTAGGCTCAGTGTCACAGACAGAAAGTTCATCGCTCCTACTCGTGGGCAACAAAACAGCACAACAGCTGGAACTGTTTACTTTACAGCTTTATTTTAAGAGTGTTCAAATATCTGCAAGGTGGCATCAGTGATTCGTGAACTTGTTGAATTTCTAAAAAAACGTATCAGAGAGACTCATTTAAAAGGCCAGTGCTCTTAAATATGCATGACTATGCAAAGTACACCCCCATGTGCTGATGCAAACATGAAATATAGCACACTTAGCCAGGTGACTTAGCCAATCAAACTAGTTAAGCTAGCTCATGTTTGTCTCACATTTACAGATTTTTTATGTGATTTATTTAACTAGTAAAAATGCAAAATATATGTTACCCCTAAACCTTAGCACTAAACACTAGCAAAGATACCCAGCTAGCTAATTGATAAGTAATGTAACTAGCTTGCGTTACAGGTTTGGGAAATGTGTGCAAATGCACAGGTTCTTTTTGACTAGTCAAAAGTTGGATAGGATAGAACCAGGATTCAATAGTTTTTCTTTCACTTTTGTGTGTCAAACTGTGAACAGTAACATTAAGAACTAACTGTGGGTAGGAATTAAATTTGAATAAGATTGGTCTAAAAAATATGATTTGAGCCTTAACTTACTTGTTTTTTTAATGGTATTTTTTGTCACTTTATTTGTTTATTTATTTTTTTATTGGAGAAGAATTTACTAGTATGTTTTATATACTTTATACAGTGGTGTGAAAAAGTTTCTTGATTCTTATTGTTTTGCAACTTTAATGTTTCAAACTAATTTAAATATTAGTAAAAGATAAGCAGTTTAAAATTAAGGTTTTTATTACTAAGGGAAAACAAAATCCAAAACTACATGGTCATGTGTGAAAATTTCTTTGCCACCCTGATAAAACTGTGGTTTATCACACCTAAGTTCAATTTCTCTATCCACACCCAGGCCTGATTACTGCCACACCTGTTCACAATCAAGAAAAATCTTAATTAGGACCTGCCTGACAAATTGAAGTAAACCAAAAGATCCTCAAAAGCTAGACATCATGCCAAGATCCAAAGAAATTCCGAAACAAATGAGAAATAAAGTAATTGAGATCTATCAGTCTGGAAAAGGTTATAAAGCCATTTCTAAAGCTCTGGGACTCCAGCGAACCACAGTGAGAGCCATTATTCACAAATGGCTAAAACATGAAACAGTGGAGAACCTTCCCAAGAGTAACCGGCCGACCAAAATTGCCCCAAGAACACAGGGACGACTCAAAAGACCACAACAACATCCAAAGACCTGCAGGCTTTACTTATGTGAGCTCCATGAAGATATGGTTTACATTAGTAAGAAGTGTGTGAAAGATCTTGAGTGGCCTACAATAAAGTGCTGACCTTTACCACATTAACCACCACATCGGAACGCTGACTGCACCCTGGGCATCAATACTGGAATGTAATGACACCCTTATGGCTCAATGAATGCAAATCTTCACAAGCACACTCTAAAAACTAGTGGAACATTCTTCCAGAGGAGTGGAGGATATTATTACAGCAAATGGGGACTAAATGTAAAATAAGATACAAAAAAAAAAAACACATAGCAATCTAATGATCAGGTGTCCACAAACTTCAGTGTATATACAGTGTATAAAATAACACACATACTGAGGCAAAAGTGTAATGCAGTGTAGTTGCCCAAGGCTCCTGCAAGCTTTCGATTAAAAATGTATGCATTACATCTCAGCAGGAGCCGGTTTACTGCCGGGGCGGTGCGTGTGTTTAGAGGATTCGCAGTGTGCCGCAGTACAGAGTGATACACGTTAATTTGAGGGCAGAGACTATGTTTTTAAAGAAAGCTTTCGGGTATAACCTGCAGGTGCTCAAACGAGGAGGGTCTGGTTTAACAACGTGGAAAACCACAACCGCAACAACAACAGCAGATGACACATGAGTGAGCAAACATGAAGATTTATGTTGAAGACTGTCTTGTTCGTTTTTCGTTTTTTTTTTTATTGGGATCAAAACATGAGATGGGAAAAACCTTTTCAATAAGTGTACTGGGTAGAATCAGTGTAATGGTTACACTCTAGAAATCCCTGAAGATCGCTGTTAATGGAGTCCTGAGCAAGACACTCTGGCCCAAGTTCTTAATTGCGATCGTAAAAGGCTGAGAAAGCACTGACGAATCGCAGGGGTTCGTATAATCAATAAATTATATCCAGAGAACACTTTAAACTGGAATCGTAGAAAAATATAGTGCATAATTCACTGGACAATGCAAACATAATGTTTAGTAGCATAAAAAAAAAGTGCAATGCTTGTGGAAACGATTTCAGATCATGTTAATGCACTTACATACAACAAGCTGCAGCTGATACCTGTTTCTATAAAGCGTAAATAAATGTGTTTGTGTTTGCACAGAACGAGTCAGGCCAGTTTTTTCGAAGCACAAGCCCTGAGGGATAGGGAGGAGGCTCAGGTTCACTCAAACACCAAATATTACTCAGACTTCATACTAGAGCCGGTTCCCAAAAAAGGCCTTCCTAGCCTAGCCGGCTTTATCGACAGGGCTTAAAAAAAGGAAATCAAACCCACTTCAAAATACTCCTCCAATTATCCCTGCGCTTGAAGGAACACCTCTGAGTAAGCTCTGAAGAGATTCGGTTGCTTTGGAGTGAGCTCTGAAGAGATACAAACAGCAGACTATGAAACGTGTCTTTTCTTTTACACTCCGAGGTTAAACTGATGGTGAGGTAACACCGTGAAACTTCGAGAGATCTGAAGGATTCGAAAGCCTCGCTACAACGTCTGTCAACACGTCCGTTCTGAGACGGGCTGTAAATATGTTCTCAGCCTGAGTCATTCTCACAGCTTGGTCTTGCAACTTTCAGTGCGGGATTAATCAAAGGCCAACGGCTTTCCCCTAAAATACACTATTGAAAAAAAAGTGTTTATTGTCTGACATAAATCATGCTGTGTACTAGAGGTGTTACGGGTAGAAGATTTAACAATACGACACCCCAGCTTTTGATAACATAAAAAAAAAATTTATGGTCTTGTACCTTCATATATACACTACATGGCAAAAAAAAAGCATTGGGGCACATGAACTGGCCAGCACTGGGGCCATATGTGGTTCTTCCCCAAATAGTTACCACAAAATTAGAGGCAGACAATTGTATAGGTCGTCTCTGGATGCAGTAGAATTACATTTTCCCTTCACTTGAACTAGGAGACCTAAACCTGTCCCAGCATGACAATGCCCCTGTGCACAAAACCAGCTTTACAAAGATATGGTTTACATGGGTTGAAATGGAAGCTCATGTGTGGCCTGCTATAGAAACTTTTAGGACGAATAGGAACGCTGCACCCCAGGCCTCCTCACCTCACCTACAACAATACCTGACTTTACTAAAACCCTTGCTGGTGAATGACAATGCCAACTCTTCACAAGCACACTCCAAAATCTAGTAGAACATCTTTAAAAGAGTGAAATGTTATTATAAGAGCAAATTGGGACTAAATATGAAATGGGATATTCATTCAAGCACATAGCAATCTGATGATCAGGTGTCCACAAATTATACTGGAGGTGAGAGGAAACCAGAGAACCCGTAACCTACACAAACATACAGAGAACATAGAGATCTCCAAACAGATAGTAACACAAGCTTGGGATTGAACCAGGGACTATGTAGGTATAAGTTTGCAACATTAAAATAATTATTAATTAAATGCGTAAACTATGCAGTTGTATTCCAGTCGTGCACTTAAAAAAGTCCTACAGGTCCTTCAGACTTCATCCTGGTCCGTTCTGCAAGCACACCTCATGTTGTGAAGGTAGCAAAACTGGCACTACCAAATAAACACCAACAACAGCAGCTCACAAATCACAACTCTGATTCACACGTCTCTTCCCACAATTGGCCTAGCACTGAAATGCATTCCCCAGGCAACAAGGATGGAAGAGATGAAAAACCAAGTGTTGATGCTGAGGAGGGATGGATGAGGGTTAAAAGCCTCCCAGCTTTCCGAATGCGCTGACTCACTGCAATCACAGTGAGAGCTGCAGCTCACCAGAAAATCCCGACTCATACAGCATACCATCTCGTTTCCTCGTTGCAATGCCTAAAGCTGTCAACTAGGATGTTAAACAAAAACAGCATCGGTAACGTGGACATTTTCATAACTAGCCCCCACCCCCTCACCCCCAATAATAAGGGATAAAAACAGGTATGTAGGTGCATGCTTTTAGATTAACAGAATGCATTTAAACTCTGAAAATAAGTGGACTAAGAACTGAGCCCTGAGGGACGCCTCGAGTAACATACGTCAAAACTGAATTGTGTTTATTGATTGGGCACTCTAGTGTAGTTTCCTCTCACATAATGCTAAGTCATAAAGTAAGGAAGGCCTCAGGGTGTACTGTTATAATTGTAAAGTTTTAATAAAACGAAGAAGAGCACAAAAAGTATAAACTTTTGTTCTAAAAAGTCTATTATTGGAATAAGTTTAGATTTACAGCGTTAAATCGGTATGTTAATAAAGCAAACCAGTAAGGCAAAGGTCACTACTAGTGCTTGTATAAAATATACAACGTGTGGGTAATAGAAACCATGAAATTGAGTTAAAGGTAAAATATGACTCCGGTTAAAGTAAAATTTAACTTGAGTAAAAGTACAAAAGTTTTTGCCTTCAGATGTACCTAAGTATTCAAAGTACTATGATTTATTACGGCTATAATGTTCCTATTATTATTTTTGTCATGAGACTCTTTGCCTGATCACCTCAGTTCATGTGAAACAACTCTACCATCAAAACGATGATGGGTTAATGTTAAAGCCAGAACTGCTTTTTGAGTATAGCAATCTTTTCTAACCAATCGGATTCGAGAATGCAACCTCGCAGAGCTTATTGCACGGCGAGGGCAAGGGACCGTGCCTTGAGTAACTAAAGCAGTCAAAACACCGCAGAAGGGTCAGCCAAAAGAACACACTTAGTCATGCTAGAAAATGGCTTGTTTAGAGACAGAGAGCAGAATGAAGCACCTTCTTTGCTTTGTGTCTTCTTACCATGCAACCATGAATGTAACAGGCCTGATAAAATATTAAGATAATTGGCTCACCCCGGGAGGTTTCCATTAACTTACTAGGTCTTTTTAAAAATGTCAAGCTAATTGCTTTTGCCTCTTATTTGTCATTAAGTGTGCGGTCATGATTAATACAGGATGTGTGCAAAGGGGCTGTGGGTCGAGCGGAGAATCCACCACGGATGTGGATTCACAGCGTGTTGAATAGACGCCGATGATGTCACAAAATGCGTTCATTACCATCTACTCGACCCTCTTAAAATTACCATGGCAACAGAGTAGCCCCCATGTCCCATAATCAGCCGTGCTTGTTCCAGGGCTGACGTGGCACCACAAGGGCCGAGATCGAGCTTTGAAAAGGGTGAATTGGATGCATTAGTCTTTTAAAACGCGCCGTTTTTCTTGCATTAATGTCGCCAAAGGAATCCGGTCATGTACAGAAATGAAGACAGCTGCAGGCGGACGCCTCGTGCAAATTGGTTGTAAATGCTTAACTTCTCTTTTAGAGCTTTATAGAGCTCTGGATTCTGTTATAGTTGTGTAGGTTTTTTTAAGGAAACGAATGTGTTACTCAAAATCAAGCCACATTTTGTCCATATTCAGTGATGCATGAAGACAGAACCGCATGTACCTCACATGTCTCCATCTTCGACTCCACATTCTTCATGAGAATGGATGATTTCTGTGATGATTTCTACATTGGACATGACCGCATTTGCCCTTTGGCTAGAAAAAACAGTAAGCTTGGGAACATTCCACACAGATTGAGCGAGACCACCGGCTTTAGCTCTATACACACACACACACACACACACACACACACACACACACACACACACACACACACACATTCACTAACATTACAGAAGCAGGACAACAAGCCCCAAAAGACACGTGGGTAATGATGGTAACATTTGCAGACCTCTAATGTGCTCTAATGTGCAAACAAGCGATGAGAACCTGAGAGCAGTGGTGGTAGAGCAGAGCTTCTACAACAGCACTCTGACGTGTTCTCACTGGCTCTCAAATAAAGCAAACTGCTGCCTCGTGGATTTGAGTTGCAAATAAAAGCTCTGTTGCAAATCGATCTGCAGGTCTCACACACACACACACACACACACACACACACACACACACACACACACACACACACACAAATGTCAGCTTCTAACCCTGCCACACCTCCCACACCTTGAACACACACTCACGCTGATATTTCGAGAATCCTGGGACAGGAACAGGTTTAAACAGGTTCTAATCAATCAAGAGATCAACTTTTCCACAATTTTAGGTTTGCATGAGGTTTTATGAGCATTTGGCTTTTAGAACCAAAACAGTCATCATTGTTTTCTCCTGCGATGCATCTATAGATCGTTTATATTACTCTGTAAATTACAATGGACTTTTTTCTTCTGCTTGAATATTAAAAGCTGCACTATAAGAAATAACTGTGTTCATAAACAGTGCTGAAATGGTGCGAAGTTGAACACACACTATAGTAACAAAAGTATTGGGACGCACCACTTTTCCAGCCATATGTTGTTCTTCTTCAAAATGTTACCTCAGAGTTAGAGGCACGAATTATATAGGATGCTTTTGGATCCTGGAGCATTAAACTGTCACGCCACTTTAACTATGAAGCCCAAACCTGTTCCAGCATGACAGTGCTCATGTGCACAAAGCGAACTCCATGAAGATATGGTGTTGAAAGTGTGTGGAAGATTGTGAGTGGCCTGCTATAAAGCTCTGACCTCAACCCTGTTGAACACCTTTGGGGTGAATGTGAACACTGACTGCACCCCAGGCCTCTTCATCTCACCTACATCATACCCTGACTTTTGGATGAATGAGGAAAAATCTCCACAACTCTCCAAAATGTATGCATACATATACTATGAAGTCCATTCCAAAAGTTCATGAGGAAATGAAAATGTATGTACAGTAGATATCATCTAAGAGTATTATTGTGTAAAAACGTCTTCACTCCAATAACAATACATTTTTTTATAAACTAACCTTGGCTCATATTTGAAACATCACTGATGCAGGTTGTAATTTTTTACAAAAAATAAGAATCAAAGTTTCCAAAACGTGTGATTTCTTTATAAAAAATATTAACAGCTTGCTTGAGAGAAAAATGCAAGCTTTTTTTTTTTTCATTCAAATTCCCTTTAGTTCAATTCTATTAAAGGAATCTTTGCTTTTCAGAAAGTCCTTCAGCACAGAACTGTTCGAAATGCTCTGTACATATTTTCGGAATAATTAAGCTGAAGTTTTATCAATCTGATTTCAGGAAGTCAAAGCCATTGTAAAAATTCATACAGAGGTCAGGCCATTTACGAAGTCGTTTCATTTGACTCAAATAAGTCACACACTTACACTATTTGAAAGATGGTTGAAAGGAAAAAAAAGGTCATAAAGCCACATGCCGACCTGCTCAGTCTTAAACAATCGCAATTACAACTGAAATATTCATACGATTGCAAGAACAAATGATAATTTTTTTTTTAAATGACAGAATGAGTCATTAAAACCCGTGTTGCAAGTGAATGTACTCTTCCAAATCCAGGAATGGCCAAACGCGATAAGAGAAAAAAACGGGACCCAAGAAATGATTAACAGCTAACTAAATAGGGACGGCTAATGAATAATTAAATGAATAAATACGTGTGCAAGCGCGGTCTGCTTTCCTCGGACAATAGGATTTATTTCGGAGGGGAAACACAAAAGACAAAGTGACGTCAGGGCTTTTGTGGGGAAAGAAATAAAACAACGGTGCCATAGTCGCGGTTGCTCTCGTACAAAACAGAGGGAAAAAACAGTGTGAGGCTTTAAAAAAAGGACAAAGAAAAGACGGGACACCGGTTCTTCTAAGTGTGTGTATGTGTGGATGTGTTTAGACACGTCTGTGTAGGCTGTTTGAATACTAAAACAAGGATGGCTTGAGGTTCTGGCATGGTGGCATTCTGCAATACGTTAAAAAATTAATCATATCAATGAGAGTCAACACCCTGTACACTTAAACATACTGTGCTCCAGTGCGAACGTCAACCTGAGCTGTCCTCCCTCTTTTGAGGTGTTTGTTGAAGCGAGAGCAAGCGTGTGTGTGTGTGTGTGTGTGTGTGTGTGTGTGTGTGTGTGTGCATCTGTGAGTATGTGTGGTGATACAGTGATGTAAACACTAGAGTGTGTTTACATGGAGAGGCTCGGCTCCTTCCCTTCCCTTCCCTTCCTTCTTTAACCCCGTAAATATCTTCGTACAAAATTACATAAGCTAGGCCTTTCGAAAAAAAACCTGACAGTGATTTCCTTTTGAAATATTCTGAAAGCAGAAGAAAAGAAAAAGCCAAAAATCCAGCAAGGGATTATTCACAATTTCCTCATTGTGGAACTGACTTTAGACATCCTCATGTCACACTCTGTAGCAGGGTTTCTGCAGGTTTCACAAAGTCCCATTTAAAACCTTTTTAAGACCATTTATAAATAATACAGACGCTCCCCACCTTACGAACGAGTTACGACCGTTCGTAGCATGAATTTGTTCGTAAGTTGTTACTGTGTTTATTATTGACGCATATCTCCTAATGATGTAAGAGCTATAAATACTATAAAACAAGCAATAAAATATACTAAAGGCTCTGGCATGGAGAAGCTGGTGTTGGATCTGTGATGATCACAAATGTTGAGCTCAGTAGCTCCTAATTTATTATAACCATAAAAACTGTAGAAAGAACATTACTTATAATCTTATACTCAAGTACTCATGTTAGTTCTCACTCTCCAGTGTTCTGTATTGTTGAAAGATTTATGATCAAACTCTTGATGTCACCCAAATGAGGATGAGGTTCCCCTTTTGAGTCTGGTTCCTCTCAAGGTTTCCTCCTCATAACATCTAAGGGAGTTTTTCCTTGACACAGTCGCCATGGCTGCTCATCAGGGATAAATACACATCGTTCCCCCTAACTGTTGATTTCTGTAAAGCTGCTTTGAGACAATGTCTGTTGTGAAAAGCGCTATACAAATAAACTTGACAAAAATAATAATTTCAAATATAAATTGCACTTCCCCATAACTGAAAAATAAATGTGGTCTGAGAGAGATTCGTGCCAATAACAGAAAGCTGATTGGCTGTTGCATGTTGGTCTCATTCGTAGTCGTAACGCTGCGAATTATATTTGCACAACACCGTGGAAAATAACAAACAAAAACTAAATTGTGCACTTTTGTTTTTTACTTTTTAAAACCCTGCAGAAACCCTGTGTAGCTGCAGGAGATGATAAGCAAATCTTGTCCAAATTCTATAACGTGTGAACTGATGATAGGTATGTTATTTTATTTAGCTATTGTATTAGATTAGATTTTTATAGGTAGAAGATTTTCTCAAGCGATGCGTCGATTCGGTCAAAAAGTTCGTCGATAACCCTAACGAGATTGTGTTCCACCCTAGGATTGTGTTACACAAACTACATGAGGTTAAAGCTGATAAATGAGGTGGAATTCAACATATAAAAATCATTGATGACTGATGCATTTCTACGATTTAGTGCTGTTGTATATCTATCTATATCTGTTGTGGTCTAACAGCTGGACTGAAATGTTTTCCAGCTGTCGAGGAAGAAAGGGGATCAAATCTACGCTGTCGGGGATCTCGGAATAGTCTTGCATCAGCTTCGGCTACATTCTTCTGCAAAAGGTGAGATGAAAGGAGGAAAGATCAAAAGGCAGTGATGAGGATTTCAGCACCTACTGACCTGCAGCCACAGGCCTTGTCCAAACTAATACAGATTATATTAATAAACATTACTTTAGGCCTGCAAACCAAACTCGAACGCTGCTCTCAGGGCAGGCTATATTTGAAAATGTCACTTTCAGATTGCAGTGTGAATGGAAATCACTGTGTATCATCTGGTGACTGGTTCGTGATGGTCATGTGATCGTAGACCACATACCAAACACGAGTTCATGTGAGTGTTTCTTATTTTTATTATTATTATTATTTATCAATTCAATAGTATTAGCAGAAAACCCTCTTTTCCTACATATTCACTGTGATCATGAGTATAATCGCTGTTCGGAATGACCTCACACACACACACACACACACACACACACACACACACACACACAAACGTAAAGCTCGGTAAGAATACACAATCAGATAAGCAAAGAAAACATCAGAATGCCATGAGCTCACCTGCTCATTCATGCAATGATCTGAGCAGCCAGTCATGTGTGAGCATCTTAATAAAATCCTGCGAATAAAGTCAATGTTCAAACACCAAACATCGGTGTGTCATTGTGAGTATCTCAGAAATGGCTGATCTTCTGAAAATTTCACAATCAAAGAAGACTTTTTGAGTTTTAGACAAAGTGGTCAGAAACCCCTTGAGAAAAATGAAGCTGATGATAATTCACATGCCCACTTTTTACAACCACGGTGAGCAGAAAAGCAGCTCAAAAAAACACAGACATCAAACCTTGAGGGTGATGAGCTACAAAATAAGAGGACCAAAGCCAAGTCAAAATTTGAGGGTACAGGATTTCCAAAGCTGTGTAGTACAAGACCATGTTCCTTGGTCTTCTTTAGATTTCCACCTGTCCATTTTATTAAAGGATCCTTATTCATGATGTTTCAGGGAGTTTTTTTCTTTTGCCACTGTTGCACTAGGCTTACTGGAAATAGGCAATACAGTATAAAAAACAAAAATATCAAACAAACCCCCCAATGGTTCTTTGTTAGTGTCCAAACATGGACTTATTTCAGTGCTGGTGCAAAAGGATACACATTACATATGTATAAATAGAGGCTTTGCTGGTGCAAAATGCACACTGCTTATTGTTTTGCTCCCAAAGCCATTTGTATGTTAACATCATCTTTTTTTTAATTTGTAAATTATGTTCACATGTAAATGAGAATAACCTTTTCCAAAACAAAGCAGAACAACAATATGAGAGTGATCAAAGCTACAGGATGTAAATGAGAAGTCATTTTCCAGGCATGCCTTTGGCTTCACAATACGAGGTGCGAAATGCAACAGGGGGTCGAATATCGGTATCGTTTTTTTTCAGGGTTTCTTCTGTAAAATTAAGGAACACCTGTTTCACTTTTTGCACCCATCTGCCACTGCACTGCCCCTTTATCGCTCCTTATGCGGAACCATGCGGAACAAAAACAAGCTGATAATTGCCTGCATGCTGAATTGTGCATCAAATTCTCTCGAGGCGAGGTGAGGCGAGGCGAGGCAGAATGTAGTCGTGGAGTGGAAACGTCAAGAATGTCTCACGTCTAACGTGGTGCATTTGGGTGAAATTCTTTCGTTGGAACGATAAGGGTCCGGCTGACACTATTGTCATTTCGAGAATTAAAAAGTTCAACAGCATAACAAATTAATAATAAATAGCATTAACTTCGGAGTAACTCTGGACATCGTTACGCTGTAACAGCAGCGCATTGTAAATGAACTCGTTTTAGATTAAAGCTGAGGGAGGCAAAAGTGCATCTCGACTGCAGCTATGAAAGAACAATTTATTTTTCAATTTCCGGTAAGATTTTGCTTCCTGAGCATTCATTTCAGAAGGTATAGAGGGAATTGGTGCGCAATGAATCTTCCCAACTTCTTCTCATCTGCAACCGCCCTCATCAATAATACCAAGGACCAACCATCATCCGTCGCCTGCTTCCATAAACACTAACATTACAGGAATGTAAAACCCACAGTTTGTTTCATGTGTGTTACATTAATACAAGAAAAAGGACCACTATAGTGCAACAATACACCTTGAATTTATTCCGGAAAAAATTTTTCATTGCACTGCCTCACTTTGCACAAAATGTATAGTTAATGTCTTTATCTTTACTTAGAATTGTATTATTTCATTTCATTATTGAAACTAATTGTGATGATACAATACTATTTTGATTCGCAATTTTAATACCTTTATATTATATACCATTGAAATAACTATGATGTCATATGATTCGATAGTTCAGTAGCCGGGAACCATTTAGTTTAATAGCGGAACAATTAAAAAATTCAACAAAATTTCTGATGTTTTATTATATTCCTGTTAATTCCAATGAAAAGTAAAAAAAAATTCTTGGAATTTCGCAACCCTAGTTAAACCCATTATTATTATTTACCTTCAAAATCAATTCGTCCAATCGTTACGCTTCGTGCTAAGCTACTAGCCAATTGTAGCACAGGTGGTGGGTTTGGTGACAAACTGGATAAAATAAATATTGACTGTAATCCTTTAAAACATACCTCGACTTCCAATATCTATAAGGAACAGTGAATTTAATAGAGAAATATTGTCATAATCTTTACCCTGTTCCACCTGTAATCATGCCAGAGAGAGAGAGAGAGAGAGAGAGAGAGAGAGAGATCGATCGATCTGTTACAAGAGCCACAATCCTCTCACGTACCCACATCTGGAAGAAGTGAAGTTGACACCAGTGCAGTGATGTTATTGGAAATGAGACGATCCTTATCTTTTTTTTTTCTTTTTTAGATACGATATCAGTGTCCGAGCTCTAAATAAGGGCCTGAATATCGATCCCACAATGACATGCTCCTAGCAGGCAGGCAGATTCTCTGGAAGCACGAGAATTGCTGTGATGCTTCTGTGTTCATTTGTATAATAACGTAACACATATCCATGGCACAAGAACATGCCAGCTGTTGATTCAGTGACGTTTTTGCACATGTTTGATTAGAAGAAGACAAGCTAAAAGAGAAAGAAGAAGAAGAAGAAGAAGAGGAATTCCAATGGATCACATATAATAACAGTATACTTCCTTCAGATCTTTAATTATCAAATCGAAACACAATATCTCATAGAACATCTCCGATTACAATCAGACCTGATCAATATATCTGTATATCCTACATCTTGTACTGTACATTCCTCAGTGATTCCTTACTATATTGCCTAAAGTATTGGATCACCTGGTCATAAGTACGGTATGTGATTTTTGAGCATTGCATTCCACATTGAGTTACAATTCCCTCTTATGATTTCCTTCACTCTTCTGGGAAGATGTTCCACTAGATTTTGGAGTGTGCCTGTGGATATTTTGTGTTCATCAGCCACAAGCATGTTATGAAAGGCAGGTACTGATGTAGGTGAGGAGACCTGGGGTGCAGTCAGCGTTCACATTCATCCCAAAGGTGTTCAGTAGGGATGAGATCAGAGCTCTATAGCAGCAAGATCTTCCTCTCCAAAGCATGTAAACCAGATCTTCAACTTGCTCACTCAAGGCAATATAGTGTGTGTGTGTGTGTGTGTGTGTGTGTGTGTGTGTGTGTGTGTGTGTGTGTGTGTGTGTGTGTGTGTGTATGTATAAAATATATATATGTGTGTGTGTGTGTGTATATGTATATACACATATATATATATATGTGTGTGTGTGTGTGTGTGTGTGTGTGTGTTTGTGTGTGTGTGTGTGTGTGTGTGTGTGTGTGTGTGTGTATATATGCATTTAAACTATGTCATAAATGATATTTAATACAACACTGGGAAAGCAGCCAAACTAATGTGATCAGTAAAGCAGTGTTCCAAAGAGCATCATATTCCTCAGATACTCCAGTACACTTTATGGGCGGATGCCTGGGAAACAATACTTTTTAATATAAAATATCAAATTTTGTCAGATAATAATGAAGATAATTGCACAACAAGTTTCCCAGAAGCACCTTTAACAGGAATGTACAAGTCTGTATGAGATCGCTAACCAGGAAGCTAATGTGCTTCAAATCTACAGTAACAATAGGGATCTATTTCTGGGGACGGAGCAAAAATAAGCAGGACATTTGGGCAAATTGTGTTCAAAATGTGATTTTAAAGCATTCTGAAATTATCCTGAGCAAATTACTAATGTATACACCAGATCAGTTTAGGGTTAAAGCCCAGGTGTACGAATGTGGTGGTAGTGGGATTAGAACTCATGACCTCTGCGATCAGAATTCTAATTTCATATTCACTTTCATATGATCCAATAAAAAGAGCTGGTGAATAGGGTTAAAATGCATTAAGGCATTTCTACGATAAGCAATATGCATCACGATACACAGTGTTTGTTCACTAACAGGAAAGCACCAATGCTGTGCGTCATGCCATGAACGCTGGACAGATGCGAATGCAGGTTCAGAAAGATTCAATAAACACGCAGGCACAATGACACTCTCGGAAATTAGGAAACCGTCAAACAATCAACAATAAGAACAGAATCAAGACGAGGTACAAAACAGGTTTGTGGCAAGCGTAGCTAAAAGGATACAAAAGGCTTCGGTTAGCAAAAGAGACGAGGATAACTGAGCGTAAACGTCACTTTGAGCTGAATGAATCGAAGGGGCAGTGAGTGAGGGTGTAACTGAGAACAGGTGTGACGAATATGCATGAGGGGGATTGTGAACATGCAAATGTGTGCTGAGGATTGGAGTCCAGGGCGGCCATTATTTGAGCCACGTCTGATGGGAAATAGAGTTCAAGTGTAATCGCTGTAAGAATTGCTTGAAAAAGGCTTTAAATGTGAAAATTATACATTTTTGATAAGTTTCAGTATTTCAGGATTCACTTAATTTACAAAAAGGGAAAAATCTCAAAGCACGAGAAGAATTCACTTTTTAGCATCCAGTATCAGATGCACTAAACCTGAAGAAAACTGGATTATGAGATCATCGATTACAATGTTGATCCTACATCGTCATAGTGCCCAGCCTTCCCCAAAAAGACAGTACTTAATAAATAAATAAATAAATAAATAAATAAATAAATTAATTAATTTCCAAGTGACTGTGGTTTTTTTACTTCCTTAATTTCTGACAATTGCACGTGCAAAACCCCTTTCCAAAAAATGCTGCATTGATTATTAAGAATTATGCACGTGCATTTCATATGTTTCACTGTTTCTGCATTACATAAGTTACTACAGAAAGTCACCGTGCATTGGATATTATTCTAACCGAGGCAAAAGTGTGATCAACACAGGCTCTGTAAACACACACACACACACACACACACACACACACGTCAGGGTTAAACTGCATTAGGGGAATACCGCAGAAATACTAGTGACTGCTGATTCCAGAACATTACTTCATTTTCCAGTGTATAGGACAAGGACTTGATGACGCTCGCGCACTTGGATCACCAGGGTTTTGATGCAGGAGCGCTTCTGTCGGTTGTCTTGTTTGGTGCGTGTGTGTTTGTGTGTGTGTCAATTCCTAAACGCGCTATTATGTGCATAGTGCAGCATACATTGTTGTCTTCCAGGCAGGACGGGAGATGCGACATGCAAACACGCCGACATCCTGAACATGACATAATATACAAATGCGCGACTTCACCAACCAGCGAATTCTCACAAACGTTACAAAATGAATTGCAAAATGCAACAACAAAAAAACAGATCAAACAGACAGACAAGAAGAAAAACTAGCAGCAAATATTAGAATGAGATATGCATTAGGATTTAGTGGACCTACCCTGATATCACGCGCTCCACCGACCGACCGACCAGATTACTGGAGCGGCTTGTGCGCCAGACGCATAAGAACGCGCGCGCTCTCGTTCGCTTGCTCGCCCGCCTACCGAGCTCCCGACCACCGGAGGAGGAGCAGATCAGAGAGAGAGAGAGAGAGAGAGAGACTGGTAGGATGGAGGAGGGAGGATATACAGTAGGAGGGATGAATTGTTCTCTCTTTTTCCTGCGCCCGATCGATTTTATGCAACAACCATCTGGCGCAATCATCCAATCGATGGAGCCCCAGACTGCAAACCGACTTCTATAACTCACAGCTTCTCCTAATGCACTACAGAGCAACCCAAAGAACCTATAAAGGTCATGGTTCATTTCTTCCTGATATCTTCAAACAGCAAATTAGAAACATTCAATGCAATATAATTCCTTTTATTTATATAGAAATTGATATATTATTATTATAAAGTTGTATACAATAATGTAAAGTTTAGTGCCCTTAAGTTTGTTCTTTATCATCTCAACTGGACCCTAATGAGCGAGGCCGTGGTGACTGTGGAAAGGGAAAAAACCCCCGAGATGGCATGAGGAAGAAACCTTGAGAGGAACCAGATCCCAAAGGGAATAGCGAATGTCCATTCATTACAGTTCCATCATTGCTGAAGTGTTCTGTTCAAATTCAGAACTGTTCCTGCAAACGGTGCTCCTGAGCCATTGTGTAGCAGACTGTTGATTTTAATTACAATCCAAATACATGCTCGAGGTTCTTGAGTTGCTCATGTCCACACATACATTTTTATTTGAATATGCTGAGACGGCGTTTTCAGTCACGTACCTTTTTGAAAAACGTTCTCTAAAGTGGATTCATTTAAAAACTTGTGGACTTCAAATATTGAGGCTTTCGAAAACGATAAAGCATCTGTAGTCATTGCGACAACGCTTCAAACATTCGCTCATCGACAGTACGGGGGCCTAATCGTTTTTTAGACGTTTTAGTGTGGATGAGCAACTTTTAGGAAACGTTTGAAAACAAAAGTGTGGACGCTGTGCCTTTTTAGATGAAAATAATGTTTTTTAAATTTGGTGTTAATGGACCTCTAGGCCGTTGATCTGGAACCATCCCCAGCTGCAGAAACTGGTCTCCAGTTGAAGATAACTCCATCCAGAGGTTGCATCAGGCAGATCCGAAGAAATGAAAAAGACAGGAACACTGGTCACCTCAACCTTCCAAGCCAACATATCTAAATTTTCAGTCCTAAAAATCATACTTCTCTTCTTCTTCTTTCGGCTGCTCCCATTAGGGGTCACCACAGCAGATCATTCATCTCCATACCCCCCTGTCCTCTACATCTGCCTCTTTCACACCAACTACCTGCATGTCTTCCCTCACCACATCCATGAACCTCCTCCTTGGTCTTCCTCTTTTCCTCCTTCCTGGTGGCTCCATCCTCAGCATTCTTCTACCGATATACCCCATGTCCCTCCTCTGCACATGTCCAAACCATCTCAATCTCGCCTCCCTCACCTTGTCACCAAAACATCCTACATTGGCTGTCCCTCTAAGAAATCATACTGATGTGCAAATTATTGTCCATAAAAGAAGTTATTTATCTCTACCTCTGCCATGAGGTTAAAGATGCTTGATTTGAAAAGTTGATCCCAATACCGGCATGTGCACTCAAAAGCATGACATTCTTTGTATTTGGATTGAAGGATTCCTCTGGATTGTATACATTTGTAGTTTTTTCACTGTCCTGGTACCAAGACATCATGTAGGATGCCCCCAAAATGCCAGCACAAGATGGGGTTTTTTAAACAATTTCCAAGCAGAAAAAGGAAGCAATGAAAGTGGTCAGCTTCCACAGCGGATGCAGGCGGGGCTGTGGTTCAGAAGTGAAACTCAGGCTAAAAGAACTAAGGATCATAGGAGGAAATATTGTATTAAATGTATGGAATCGAAACCTTTTCAGACCACATGTGTCAAAAACCAAAATCCAGAACTTTCTGTACAATATTTGACAAGCTGGCAATAATTCTGAGGTAGCTACTGTACAGTTGTGTTGCTAAATTCAGCCACTGACTCACACTTATGAACGAAAAAAACATCCTTATTACATTTCCATCACACTGATTGCTGATGCAGGCAGAACGTAGTCATTTCCTTTAATTGCAGGTTTATCGTTTGAGGCTTGTCATCGTATAATCTGTCATGGAGAACGCACATTATAGTACAGACAGTTATAGGAATCAGCTATGATGTTATTGGGGTCTCATAAAGTGCGACAGGTAATAATCTGAATAGACCTCCATGTCTAATACTGGCTTCAATGTCCAGGAGTTTTGTAAATCTTTGTGACAGAAATATATCACAATATTTAAAGACCTTTCTACAATATGCATTCTGTATCACAATGTTTAGCACTATTTCATATACCAACTATATTTTTTTAAAGTGTATCGCGTAAAAATGTATCACCATATTCATATTATATCGATATATCGACCAGCCTTTCAATATAATGGTGGGGAAAACACACAATAACGCAAATACATAAACAATATTCTATGTTGTTATCAGACATGAGCAAAATAAAGCTATTTCGGTTGAAAACACTTATAGAAAAAAGAAAGAAAAGCATAAAAGAAAAAGCCAAATGTAAAAGACTGTATATATATGGATCGAATGGATGAATAGACATATGGATTGATGAATAGAAGTTGCTTCATGATGCTCCAGTGCCTTCTGTTAAGCCTTATGGAATCATCAGACGTGCCACGTAGCAGGCTATTTTAGCGCAAAATGTTGTGGATCTTAAAAAAAAAAAAAAAAAAGAGATGCCCAAAAAATACACCATATCAACAGAGAAATGGTTGTAAGCAGAAATTTATCTCGGTTTCTGGATTTAAATTCCCCCACGGATAATAAAAGCTGAGATCTGAATAGAATAGAAAGAATTACTCCTCATGTACAATATATTTAGACCTGGAATTAAAAGAAAATGCTCTAATGCTCTAGAAAGCATTTACAAGTGTTTCCAATCTTGCTTGAGTAGTACTTCTGATACTCTCCCAGGGTGCCAATATTGTTTAAAAATGAATATCTATGGTTTATTCTATATCTATGGAACATTTTTCTTCCAGATTTCAAAAGTCATTGTCGAATCATTGCATGTGCTCAGTCATTATCAATGTAATGTTTTATACTTATTGTCCCTTCATTTGAACTAGGAGACCTCAAACCTTTTCCAGGATGACAATACCCCTGTGCTAATTTACATGGGTTGAAGTGAAAGATCTCCTGCTATGGAGCTCTGACCTCAACCGCATTAAACACCTTTGGGATGAATAGGAATGCTGACTGCATCCCAGAACTCTTTATCAGTACCTGAATTTACTAACACCCTTGGGACAAATCTCCACAATTAAACTCCCAAATCTAGTGGAACATCTTCCCAGAAGAGTGGAGGGTAATTATTATTATAACGGGGACTAAATGTGGAATTTATTGTTCAAAAAGCATATTGTATATAGAGCCCAGTCTCACAGCAGTTCACAAAATTGAATTTATTACACGATTTCCCCACTTTTTTCATGCCATGAACATTCTTTGACATTATATCACATTCGTCTTTCTGCCACTTGCTACCACAGAGGCTGTATTATCTTTTTCTCAATTGGTATTGATTTTTTTAATCTTCAAGCACTATTACTCAACAGGGGATTTTGTCCTTGTTTAATAAACCATCGTCAGTCTTCCAGTCAAAATACAGTAAATATTTTCTCCTGGGTATTTAAGGAGACTGCGTTATATAACCGTACCCGTAACCCTGACCCTAACCCTATATTTTCTTCCTTATTCTCTGATAAAAATGGGTAGAAAAGATTTCATTTGGCATTTCTGTCAGCATTACCCATGATCCTTAGCGTCCATTGCTGTTTGTAAAAGAGGGAAATGTTGATAAACATGAATCGGTAGATTTGTAACTATATTACGAAATGCAGTGAGACAGTGTTGATATACACGTTCTTTTACACACACACACACACACACACACACACACACACACACACACACACACACACACACACATATGTATATGTATATGTATGTATGTATGTATGTATGTATGTATGTATGCATGCAGGGTCCTAACATTGTAAAGTTCATACCTGATTCACGTCTGTTCGAATTTTTCTATCTCTCGGACCTGACTTTTCCTTGGGACAACAGCTTGGGCTTTGAGCAAACAGTATCAAGTGCCTGTTGATACTTTAGTGCGGTTTAGCCTCCATGCGTCACTGCGTGTTTACCTACAGATGGGCCTTCAGTGGAAAAGTACATCATCCTGAGCGTCCAGACGAGACACACGGAAAATCTTTCTTTATACAAGAAACAATATTTGTAGTTTAAACAAATGCTCATTTGCTCATGTTTTGACCAGACTGCTTACTTTTAGATCTATGGGTTTAAAATGAACACTCCAAATATAGACAAACTTTACCAGAGAAGATAACTGTAGTATAGATTTGGCAGGAAATGCTCTACTAAAAGTTAGACCCTAATCAGTGTTGTATCAACACAATCGAATCAGAATTTTATATATTTTTATATCATTTATTTGCATATTATACCACAGCAATACTACATTTTCTATCATTTACTATTGCAGCAGTTCCTGCAGAAGGGCATCTGAAGATCACAGGTTTTTTCAATGCACCTTTGCTAATATGTCGCTATAGAAATGTCTTTGGAATATTACTATAGAAACAGCTCATTCACAGTTAATTCAATAGAAAATGATTAACAAATTCGTCATTTAGAAAAAAATTACCGTAATTTCTGGACTATAAAGCGCACCCATATATAAGCCTCACCCACTGAATTTTACAAATATTTTAAATTTTTAACATGAATAAGCCGCACCTGTCTATAAGTCTACACTGAAACCAATGTACTTTACACAGGCTTTAATGAAAGACACGTTACACACGGTGTAACGGGGTGAAATATGTTGAGCTTCCTTTAGGAGCATAGCGGTATTTTGGGAATAGCCTGCCACTGCATTTTCCCCGGTATTACTGCATGTGTGCAAGACCGAGGATTATGTCCTTATTATTTTCTGATGCTCATTTCTAAGTTTCTTTGACTAACCCGTAACGCTGTTGCCAAGAAAAATAAAAAAGCACGAGTTTTGGAAACCTGTCTGTGCTTATATGATTTCTGTTGTAACTGGAGTTAGCGAGCTCTCCCTTCACCCAGACTCAACGCGCTACAACGGCTTGATTCTAAACAGTAGCCGACCAAGAAAGTCATTGTTCACTGTCTTCCTCCTTCCTTTCACAACTATTTCTCTCGGGAGTTTATCTTTTGGCATTGTCGTGCGTTTTTAAAAAAAAACGTTTTTTCTCCCGATGCCGTGCAGCTCAGAACACAGGTGAGGTGCATTTTTTTGTTTCCGTTCGGACATTTTATTGGTCTAATGTTATGGGGTTCAGTTTTTTTGCTTGAAGTTTGTGAAACCGGGAAAAACCCAGGAAAAATGTATAAATAAGCCGCTTTGTTGTTTAAGGGTTCAAAACGTGGGAAAAAAGTAGCGGTTTATAGTCCGAAAAATACGGTATGTGTAATTGCTAAACCCTTGAAGACAAGCTTTGTGTTCAGAGTTTTACTGAAGGAGTCTCCGGTTTCAGTGCTTGTCACAGTCTTAACTCATTTCCAGTTTCTTTGTAACATATTACATGACCAAGAGTGATCTTATTGGGTAAAACATTACATTCAACAACATGAAGTCTATGTTAAAGAAGCCCGGAGTTGCTGACTCTGCTGGCCCTACACCAGATACTTTTGTACCACGGCGACATGTGATGTTACAACTGAAATCTGATTGGATAGAAACTCTAACATGCATCGACATTCAACTCAGTGGTTAAGGCATTGGACTTTGGATCGGAAGGTCACAGGTTCAAATCCACAACCGAGTTTCCACTGCTGGGCCCTTGAGCAAGGCCCTTACCCCTGCTTAGTTGTAAGTCACTCTGGATGAGGGAATCTGCCAAATGCCATACATGTAAATATACACACTCACACACACAGAAAGACACAGTAACTGTCTCTTTTTCCAAAGAAGCACCTGATACACACTGAATATCTCATTATCTAAGCCCTGGGTACTAATGTTTGCTTTCTTTAATGTGGGAAGTGACAACCAAATATATCTCTGTTCCTACACACACACACACACACACACACACACACACACACACACACACACACACACAGCAGAGCTAGTATTAAATAGATAAATGTTACCAAACTGGAGAAGACCACTAAACTTCTTCAGCACTAAATCATCCTGTCAGTCTGGTGTTTGATTTCTGTAGCCCCTCAGTACATCCTAACCAGGTCTGATTCTCTAATCCCAAACCCTGTGAGAGGTGGCAGAGGTCGGGTTTTAGAAGAGCAGAAAGCAGACCCAGTTTGAGCTGCACACAGATCAATGCTCATCAGATCACAGAGGAAGATCTTCGACGTTTCCCCGAGCATCACAGTCACGTTATCGTTGCTGTCTGGAAAGCGAAGGCTGACGTATGGCAGATTTCACCTTCGCCTGGTAGAAAAACTGTTGCGGTCTACTTGTGGAAGACCTTTTTGCAACACGAAGTCGCGCTGTGTGTGAGACTCGCTGATGCTGGAAATGGATTTATATAGAGAAAATAATGATGCAAAATACATTTAGCAAATCGTTAAAAGCACACTGCATAATTGAGAACATCAGAACCGCATTCGCTTCTCCAAGCCAGAAAATGTGAGTCTGACAGGAAGCATAACTATGAGCCAAGGGAGCAAAACTGATTGTGTAGCCTGGGAGGGAGGGGCAAACTCACTCTGTTCAGCCAATCAGCAGAATCTGTGAGCTAAGGGATTAGGAAGAGGGCAGATAGCACTTTCCTCCAAGGGTGTAACTCAGCCCTGTGATGCAGCATGAGCAACAGTTTGAAATGATGCGTTTGGTTCGCTTTAGGTGTCTTGGAGAAAGCTTTAACCACACCCTGTTTTTGAAAGCTTTTACTGGGGTTCCCGCACATTTTGGAAAGGTATGAAAAAGTAGGGAATTTGAATGATTTCCAGGTCTGGATTAGTATAATAAAAAAAACACAGAGTATTGAAAATTATTTGTGTTTCCATACTATTGCCCTCTTCACTTTTCGAAAATATACTATTTTAAATTCTAAATTAATAATGTTGTAAATTATAAATATTTTGTATAAAACAATGGCTCCGTCTGCAGTATTCCGGATAAATTTGAAAAAACGGCTTTTGTATCAAAAAAAGATCTGCAATCACGCTTTCGTTTTTTTATCGTTTCCCAAAAGTTGCTCATCCACAATGAAACATCTGGAAACTCTGTCCCTGCACACCGCATGAGCAAAAACGCCATTTCCGCTTGCCGTTTATTAACTTTCCGGCTCCTTGAAGCGTCACAGCAATGTCGGGAAAAAGGCATCATCACAAGATTAGAGAGTCTTCATGATAGGCTAAATTTTCAAAGTCCACACTTTGACACGAAAACAGCGCTTTCAAACGTACCCACGTTTTCGAAAAGCTACATGACTGAAAACGCCGTCTCAGCGAGAAAAATATACTTTTCCAAACGAAACACATGGAAAACAATAGAGATTCTGACTCTGACGTACATCAGAGATTGTAACGTTATGCATGTTATAATTGTAAATTATATTTAATATTTCAGATGTTAAATGTGGTCTTCAAAATCTTCAGGGAAATCTGAGTATTTGAGGCTGGAAAAATCGAATTTTGTGTTTTATCTGTTTGGTCCATGCAAATCTGGAAAACCAAACCAGAGAGAAAATGGCATGATATCAGTGATCGCGCACAGATTGTTTAAAGAAATCGAACGCAAGCTACTTAGATACTATTAGTTGTCAATGACAAAAAGACAGGAGGTGGCAGAGTTGAAGATGCTGCGATTTTTATTGGGAGGGATGAGGATGGACAGGATTAAAAATGAGTTTATTTATTAGGTAAGACATTATGGAGACAAGATGAGAAAGACGTGATTCAGACGGATTGGTCATGTTAGAGAAGGTACATGTTGTATCTCATGGGGAAGAAGAATGCTAAGGATGGAGGTACCAGGCAGGAGGAAAAGAGGAGGGTCGAGGAGAAGGTTTATGGATGTTGTGAAGTAAAACATGCAGATGGTTGGTTTAAAAGAGGTAGATGTGGAGGACAGGAGATGAATGATCCACAGTGGTGATCCCTAATGGGGATAGATACTTAGATTTAGATAGGTTGGACTTTTAGCTAGCTAGCAAAAAAACAAGCCCATGTTGATGAGGCTCTTTTTCGGATGATTTTTGCGCGTATCTGAGCCGAAAAAAAAAAAAAAAAACCTTAGCAAGCTCAGCAGCACTCACTGTGTATTACTATTTCAGGATTGTCAGGTGACTCAGCAGCCTCGGGAACTTCATGTTTTAGGAGACTTATATTTTTCTCCCCTGACTTTCGGAAATGTTTTATGCAAGACAGCTTTGGGACACCGAGGTTCAACTCACTATTACGGTTTTACACTGATCTTGGACTTAAACCTTTACCTTATCAATAATGAATAAGATGGCAGACAGGTGACAGATCAGTGTAAACGGACAACTTTTATTTTTTGGCAAGGTTGCGTGCAGTGCAGCACGAAGAAGTGCTGAAGTAAGGTGAATGCTGATTAAATGGAAGTCTCCCTCGTGTTTTCTCTCTCTCTCTCTCTCTCTCTCTCTCTCTCTCTCTCACTCTCTCCAGCCCTATACCACACACACCTTTAATATTTCTCCAGCAAAGCCTTTTCGCTCAAACCTGATGACTCTCGATTGCAAGCGTAGATGAATAGTCGATCGATGGCGTACCCTTCAGTGGGTTTGGAAAACAATTCACGTGCTGTTTAGAATCAAGCACACAAGAACGGAAAAGGTCTTTCAGCTTGGAGGAACAAACCCGGCGGCGTCATGCTGTTCAAAATAAACGGTTATTACACCAAATCGGCTTAATTAAGATGATGATTTGCTTAATATTAACCCAGTGTCCTGGTCAGAGTAAATTAATCAACGATGATACACTGACGTTTTTTTTTTTTTTTTTAAATAGCCACTGAATGTGGTATAATAACTGGAAGTAATAATGCAATTATAAGCTTTTCTATTTGGCTTTTTACATAAAAAAAAAAAAAAACATACAAGCAGTCATTTTCTTCCCTTCATTCTCTACAAGATTGATGCAAATCATTTCTTCCATTTGCATTTCTGTTTGTCCATTTTTATTCAAAAATAGAAATAAATATATTAGCGGCTCAATTAAACCTTTAGCTTAACACACATTAATTCACCACGTCCGTTCTTTACTCAGATATAAAAAAAAATGGTTTTAAATCAAACACCAAAAAGAGCGATAATGCAACACATCCGTCCGTGTGGAAATGATGTCTTGATGATTTACATTATTTGTACAAGTTTGGTTTCACTAATAATAAACATACATTTGCATAAAGCATCAATATTTGTCCATGCGCATTAATTTAGAGTATTAAAAGCTTAAGTATAAATTGAAGGCACATTTAAACTGTTAAAAATGTGCGATTAAGTTGCGATCAATCGCGAGTCAACTCGTGACAATCATGCGATTGATTGCGATTAAATATTTCAATCGATTGACAGCCCTAATGTACAGTATATACAAAGCCTGTTAAATGTTTAAAAACCTGGTCTTTTATGTTTTTTGACAAACACATGCACGATTTGGTTCTTCACTAGTTGAAGATTTCTTTCTGACCTTGTGATCCACTTCATCCCAGAGCAGTTCAGGATTTGGGTGCGGTGACTGGGCAGGTCATTCCATGACAGATAAGACTCCAGACGACTGTCTGGTCTCTAAATAACGCTCATCGTCTTGTTGTATGGTGAAGTCGGTTCCAATGAGCCTCAGTCAGATGGAATTGCATGGAGTTGAATTATGGAATGGTCACCATTGGTTCAGAATTCCTTTCATTATTTAACCTACATGCATATAAACTTCTAGAAAATATAAACAGAAATTTGTGAAGAATATGACAGTTACTGTTCAAAACCTACTGCTATTGTTTAAGGTGACAGTTTAATGAATAATAATATTGTTGAATCACCTGGTTTGTTTGAAATCAAAATCAAAATCCATAAGACTATGTGAAGAATGCCCTTGAGATCTTTTGAGAACTTTTACAGAGTTAAGCTTCAGGGTTCTCAGTCACACATGTCCTATTAGTTGTACTGAAATTACTAAATAGGAAGTGCTGTTTTAGGAAAATAATAAATGGAGCCACAAAGCAAAGTTACTGTAACCAGGCCGAAAAAGAGGTAAAGGTGCTTCTATGAACTTTACAACAACGTGAAATTCGTATTTATTTGCGAATATCCCAGCAATGTTAGGAAACTGGGGTTAGCCATGATACAGCATCTGTGGGGCACAGTGGGTTAAGGGCCTTGCCCAAGGGCCCAAGAGTGGCAGCTTAGGGATTCTGGGGCTTAAACCTCCAACTTGCCGATCAGGAACACAAAGCCTTAACCACTGAGCTCCCATCTCCACAAATACCCACTTCTCAAAAACAGAACAAGTCCTTTTGTACCACAGAAATTTGCCAATGTGAGGTACATTTAAGTACTTTCTATCCAATTATTGTTACATAAATTTAACACAACGGTATTATCACTTAGCTGTAAATCCACCACCTTTCCTGTTCATTAAAAATAAAACGATATAGCACTGTGCGGTAATAAAGTCATGAGGCATAACATGAAAAGTCTGTACACTTTCACGCTCTGACCTTTAAAAGCAGATCTTTTTTTAAGGAAAACCTCAGAGATTAGAATATTATATCAAAAGGTTTTTAAATCGGAAATTTCCCTGGCAACGGGATCCAGCCGGATGACATTGCGCCGTCCCGACCGTCAGCTGACGTGCATCGATTGGCTCTAATCCAATGCTGCTGCTGTGTTTGGGAATTTTTCAGGAACCTGGCAGCCGCCGATAAGGACAGCTGGGTCTGCTCATTTGTAATGTTTTCAAAAGACTTAAACGCAGCCTGTCTGCTCTCCTGCTCTCCTCTGCCTCCTGACTTGGAAATAAGTGCTGTGATGTCGCACTTCTCTACCTGGGCATCTCTGTTTCGCAGTCCTCAGAACAATGTCCAGTTCACACATTCTTGCTATCGTGAGAAGACGTTTTTTTACCTTATGGCCTTAAGACAGTGAAAAATCATGGGAAGACTGTTTAAAGCTGCTATATTATAGGTAATAAGAGATACTCTTTGCTTCACGGTTGTTTTGAAAGAATAAACGTAGCCATGAATAAATAAAATGTAGGTTCACTTGTACATTATACAGTTAAAAATTGTAATTTTGATGAGTTGCTTTGGTACAAAAGGAATAAACTATGTCAGGATCTGCTTTTCTAAAAAAATTATTAACTAAATACATTACAAAAATCAAACAGACAGGACTTTAAGAGAGCTGCGGCGCCTCCCACATCGAGGTCACGTCAGGAGCGTGGGTGTGTACTGCTCTCCACAGATACAGGGACACACCCTATCGTGCACTATCGCCCATGTGTGACCCTGCAGCGGCCATGTTTCCGCACGATGGCCCTCGAGGCCTCGCAGCTGAACAGGAAGTGAGCTCGTTCATCCTGAATTTGGTCGTCTCACATCAGCTCGCATTACACGCCCAGTCTGGAGCCGTTACGCGGATTAGGAATACTGAAGCGGATTAAAAATAGGACATTGTTCAGCCAGAAATATGAACACTGCCAAGACTGGACCTTCAACACAACAAAATTTAGAAAGACAGTCCAAAACTAACGAATACATCATGAAAACGTTTGGTTCCAAAAATAAATCCATGCGGTCAAAGACTAGAGATGAGTGATAGTGACGTGCGATTACTATATTAAACGTCACGATCACTCATCTCCAGCTGGGTTTTCAGCTTATTTTAAAATATTACGTCAAGATAATTGCTGTTTAGGCATGTAGCCAAGCTTTTAATGAAATTTTAAGTATGTTCACTTGATGTATTTCGTAGAACTCATGAGAACTCACATTGATCTGATTGTGTGTGTGTGTGTGTGTGTGTGTGTGTGTGTGTGTGTGTGTGTGTGTGTGTGTGTGTGTGTGTGTATGTGCTCATTGACTCACACAAACATATCAATACAATAAACATTATAGATGAAGATACGCTAATTGGATAGATAGATAGATAGATAGATAGATAGATAGATAGATAGATAGATAGATAGATAGATAGATAGATAGATAGATAGATAGATAGATAGATAAACATATGTTTTATGAATCTAGCTAGCTAGATAAAATTTTGCTAATTTTACAGTTGACTGTTAAAGACGATTTCCCTCGAACTCCTCTTGCACAGGATCAAGCGTTACTTACCGTTCTGTGAATATAGGATTTTTTTTAAGCACTAATGTAGGATTGAAGACGTCCATGTTTGCAAGCTGCATCTTGATCAATTTGGAATGCAAATCCAGAATAAGAGATGTAGTGTGTCTCAGAGCTCGTAATTAATTAATTTAGCAGGGCGTCTGCTCTCTGATGTGCCGTGTCTTCTGTCCAGCTTCCATCCCTCCAATTTACTCTTCTTCTGAGGAACCACAAAGCTCTTTGAGCTGACTACTGAAGTACAGAGCAATGCTGTGTTAATAATCCTCTCTGGCATCATCTGCACTCGTAAGCATCATTAATCAGATCTCTTCCTCAAGAACTGCTTGAGTTGGTAAATTTGATGTGTATGTTAGTTTGGTTGTGCAACATGTTATATATTCTGTATGTACAGTGTATACTGTTTAGATCAGAAGATTTGTGTGGTTTTTGTTCGTTCCATTCCACATTTAGTCTCCATTTGCTGTTAATAATAAACTCCCCTCTTTTGAGAAGATGTTATTTAGATTTCTAGATGTTTTGGAGATTTGTGCTTAATCATATACAAGTAAAGTCAGGTAGTGATGTAGGTGAGATGAAGAGGGCTGGGGTGCAGTCATAATTCACATTCATCCCAAAGGTGTTCGATAGGTTTGGGGTCAGAGCTCTATAGCAGGATATCTTCCACTCCAACCCATGTAAAGCATACTGAATTTTCATGAAGCTGGCTTGGTACACAGGCTTGCTAGAAAAGGGTTTGGGTTTCATACATAAAGTAAAGGTAAAACTTTATGCTACTGCTTCCAAAGACCTCTTATACAATTGTGCGCCTCCAAATTTGTGGTAACAGTTTGAGGAAAAAACACATATAGCTGGAAATGTAAGGTGTCCCAATACTTTTGTGCATATTTAATATACATTAGTATACTGTATATACTCACTGGCATTTAACAATGTTACAGCCCTGCTGAATTCTTGATTCTGATTGGTAATAGTTTGTGTATATTTGTGCACTTTCCAGTATGTTATTTCCATCGTTCACAGGAAATGTTTAATGTTGGAATGGTAACATTTTCTTGTATGGAGTCTCCAGTGTCTGCGCTATGGAACACTTGTATTACCTTCAAGAGAGTGGACAGAATAAAGTCTGGTGAGTGAGTTTATCGCTCCTAGAAAGGGAACACGCAGAAACTAAATTGCATCATGGACGATCCACAAAAGTGAATGTAAATGAAATGAATTATGAAATCATGAGTAAAGTGTTTGATTTTGCAAACTGCCAGAGGTGGCAAAAGTACACACATCCTTTACTTAAGTAGAAGTACAGATCCTCATGTTTTAAAATACTCGGGTAAAAGTTGAAGTACTGATTATACTTTTTTACTTAAGTGAAAGTAAAGAAGTCTTGGCTCTGACATGTACTTAAGTAAAAAGTAGTTATTACTGCTACCTGTTTTAGATAGATGTTTTGGTAAATAAAACTTCTGGACCTTGTCCCCTCTGAAAACATTTCAATTCTGTCCTTTCTGTGTTGGATTAATTTCTTGATTTCCTGGTCTTTAATGAAAGATAACTCTACCAAATAAAAGGCACTTCTGTGGTAGCTCAGTGGGTTAAGACTTGTGCCTGAACATGGTCCTTAATATAGTCCACGCTGGTGATACGGTTTCAAAGCCAGTCCTACATGCCTTCTTTCTTACTGCACTGGCATGAAACAAAGTATGAACCCTCCAAAAAGTACACATGCTTTTCAGCAGTGGTCGCTGAGTGGGTTAAGGTTGAGTGGGTTAAGGTTGGTGCCTTGCTGATGGTGAGGATCAGGGTTTGAATCCTGCTTTCTGCCTGCTATTTGCGATGTAGGTTCTTATGTTCCTGCTTCCTAAATCTTTCTTTAGCTATATATTCTTGTGTTGATGGTTTAAAGGTAGATAGACCTGCTCCAAACAACCGTCCTGGCCTGTCTTCCCTGATGGTTCAGTGGGTTAAATCAGGTTTCTTGCTTTTGGTGGGGTTCAGGGTTCGAATCCTGCTTTCTGTCTGCCAGTCATGATCAGGATTCACTTCCTACATCTTTCTTTAGCAATATATTTTAGTTTTTAATGGGTTGAAAAGAAAGATAGACCTGCTCAATATAAGCTTCCTAGCCTGTCCTCACCAATGGTTCAACGGGTTAAGGTTGGTAGCTCACTGGTGGTGGGGATCATGGTTCGAATCCTGCTTTCTTCCTGTTATTTACAATGTGGGTTCAACTTGTGCTACTTACATCTGTATTTGCTTCCTACATCTTTCTTTACCGTTAAATTCTTGTGCTGATGGTTTAAAAAGAATGAAAAGAATCAAGCTTCCCATCCTGTTTTTTTCTGATGACTTAGTGGGTTAAGGCTGGTACTTTGCTAATGTTGGTGGTCAGGGTTCAAACCTGGCTTTCTGTCTGCTAGTCATGAGGTAGGTTAAATTTCTGATTCCTACATCTTCATATTCTTGTTTTGATGGGTTAAAAAGAAAGATAGACCTGCTCTAAACAAGCTCCGAAGCATGTCCTTCCTGATAGGTCAGTGGGTTAATGCTGGTGCCTTGCTAATAGTGTGAGTCAGGGTTCGATTTCTGCTTTGTCCCTGCTAGTCATGATATGGGTTTGCTTCCTATGTCTGTCTTTAGCATTATATTCTTGTGTTGATGGTTTGATAGAAAAGATAGACCTGCTCTAAACAATCATTGCAGCCGGACCTTCCCGATGGTTCAGTGGGTTAAGACTGGTATTTTGCTGTTGGTGGGGTTCAGGGTTCGAATCCTGCTTTCTGTTTTTCTGTCTGGTCTGAGTTTCTTGCTTTGAAGTCTGAAACAAACGATATTCTCCCACTTAGGAATCATGGAGGGGTCTGAAATTGTCATCGTAGGTGCATGTCCACTGGGAGAGACATAATCTAAAAAAAAAATCCAGAAATCACAATATATGATTTTTAAACGATTTATTTGTATGATACAGCTGCAAATAAGTATTTGAACACCTGTCTATCAGCTAGAATTCTGACCCTCAAAGACCTGTTAGTCTGCCTTTAAAATGTCCACCTCCACTACATTTATTATCCTAAATTAGATGCACCTGTTTGAGGTCGTTATCTGCATAAAGACACCTGTCCACCCCATACAATCAGTAAGAATCCAACTACTAACATGGCCAAGACCAAAGAGCTGTCCAAAGACACTAGAGACAAAATTGTACACCTCCACAAGGCTGGAAAGGGCTACGGGGAAATTGCCAAGCAGCTTGGTGAAAAAAGGTCCACTGTTGGAGCAATCATTAGAAAATGGAAGAAGCTAAACATGACTGTCAATCTCCCTCGGACTGGGGCTCCATGCAAGATCTCACCTCGTAGGGTCTCAATAATCCTAAGGAAGGTGAGAAATCAGCCCAGAACTACACAGGAGAAGCTGGTCAATGACCTGAAAAGAGCTGGGACCACCGTTTCCAAGGTTACTGTTGGTAATACACTAAGACGTCATGGTTTGAAATCATGCATGGCACGGAAGGTTCCCCTGCTTAAACCAGCACATGTCCAGGCACGTCTTAAGTTTGCCAATGACCATTTGGATGATCCAGAGGAGTCATGGGAGAAAGTCATGTGGTCAGATGAGACCAAAATAGAACTTTTGGGTCATAATTCCACTAAACGTGTTTGGAGGAAGAAGAATGATGAGTACCATCCCAAGAACACCCAAGGGGTGTTTTTCTGCACATGGGACAGGGCGACTGCACTGTATTAAGGAGAGGATGACCGGGGCCATGTATTGAGAGATTTTGGGGAACAACCTCCTTCCCTCAGTTAGAGCATTGAAGATGGGTCGAGGCTGGGTCTTCCAACATGACAATGACCCGAAGCACACAGCCAGGATAACCAAGGAGTGGCTCTGTAAGAAGCATATCAAGATTCTGGTGTGGCCTAGCCAGTCTCCAGACCTAAACCCAATAGAGAATCTTTGGAGGGAGCTCAAACTCGGTGTTTCTCAGCGACAGGCCAGAAACCTGACTGATCCAGAGAAGATCTGTGTGGAGGAGTGGGCCAAAATCCTTCCTGTAGTGTGTGCAAACCTGGTGAAAAACTACAGGAAACGTTTGACCTCTGTAATTGCAAACAAAGGCTACTGTACCAAATATTAACATTGACTTTCTCAGGTGTTCAAATACTTATTTGCAGCTGTATCATACAAATAAATAGTTAAAAAATCATACATTGTGATTTCTGGATTTTTTTTTTAGATTATGTCTCTCACAGTGGACATGCACCTACGATGACAATTTTAGACCCCTCCATGATTTCCAAGTGGGAGAACTTGCAAAATAGCAGGGTGTTTAAATACTTATTTTCCTCACTGTATATATTAATACAAAACTAATAAAAAATGTTGTTACCTAATGAATGTATCCAGGCTGAAGATCCACATATAGAACACAAGCAGAGAAAAGATGATGATGATCAGTAATGTGTCTGTTCTCAGTCATGTTTACATCACTGACTCCCTCTGTCTCATCCACGTTAACCCCAAACTTCTTACTTCCTTCTGTGGTGAGTGAGAGACAGGACTTTATACACCAGTGGATTGAACGCGCAGTAACAGGAAATCGGTTGTTCGGCTGAAATCGGCGCGCAGTGAAAATAAAAAAATAATATTTCACCAAATCAATGGATTAAAACTAAAGTAACGAGTCTGTTTTGAAAATGTAAGAAGTAAAAAGTACAGATATTTGTGTAAAAATGTAATGAGTGAAAGTAAAAAGTTGTCTGAAAAATAAATAGTGGAGTAAAATACTGATACCGAAAAAATCTACTTAAATACAGTAACGAAGTATTTGTACTCCGTTACTTCCCACCTCTGCAAACTGCTGTGGTATGAGGCGTCACATTAGGATCTGCTTTTACAGGAATGTTATAAACTTGAAGGTGATCATTTTAAATCCATCAATTATCCATCGATTCCTTGGATTATTTAAAGTATCTATAACATGATGCCCCTCATTATTTCTCACATAAAAGGCAGTTGTTAAGCATTAAAACTCTTTCAAGGTGAACTCTTAAAACTTGAATAAATACACAGATCTTTTTCAGTGACTCAGGAAAACTGTTTGGTTTGCTTGTTGAAATGGAAAAAGAAAAAGGCCACAGGGACTGAAAAAGGAAGAGGAAGAAAGACAGGATGCAGTTAAGGAAGAGGAAGAAAAGGAGTAGCTCTTAAAGGGGAATCGGTGCTTTAAAAAAAATAATAAAACAGGATATCATTTCTGAGGGTGGCTGTTGTAAAAAAGAGCCTCTTTTGTGCACGTGTGTGTTTGTGACCATGTGTGAGTGCGTGTGTGTGTGTGTGTGTGTGTGTGTGTGTGTGTGTGTGTGTGTGTGTGTGTGTGTGTGTGTGTGTGTGTGTGTGTGTGGCACAGTCTGAATCCATTGCATTCTTCACACGAGTCTCTCACCTCCCCTTTAACTGGTGACAGGTGGCCTTGTGCATTCACTAGGAACCTGAAATCCCAGCGGGGTGTGTTTCTCTTTCTTTCTCTCTCACACACACATACACACTCACACAAACACTCTCTCACACAACACTATGCCCTCGCCATCTCCATATCCAGCTACCTCAATTTTTCTCCAAGTGTTATTTCTCCATTTTGGCCTGCACTCTTTCATCTCATCTCATCTCCATTTTGGATGTAGCAGAGAACCAGAAGCCTCAGCCAAGTGCAGGACACAGGCACAGAAAAGCCTTTACCAACACACACATTGCTCTCTTTATCCTCAGCACACTGAGGCATTGATCACGGGTCCACGTGGTAACGCTGCACAATTCAGTGCATCTTGTTTAAGAAAAAAAAAAAACACGACTGAATGAAAAGGGTCATATTTAATATTCATAGATTTGATTACGGAGATTAGCCAATGCTGGCGAGGCAAGAAATGTGCAGATCAGAGCAAATCAATGGCTATGAGGAGGCTAAGGAATAACAAATTGTGTTGCTTTTGTCAGTCGAGTTTAATAGACTCTGTTGCTCATGAAATCTAGATTGTTTCTGCTGGTTATGTTTATGCATCTGTTTCTCTATAAAGCTCTTATTAAAACGAATGTATCCTGTTATCTCTTGTATACATTGTACGATTTAGGGCAGTATTCCAAATGAAAAAAAAAATAACTAGCGTGACACAATTGTAGTGATTTTTGTTTCGGTTATGACTCTAAAAATGGTCTGTCGTACTCTGAGAATGGATCAAATACGGCTGTTGGCCTGGTCTTATGACCAAAGATATCCTGATGGCACTAAATCTTAAATTCCATGGAGGTGAAGATCTACAAAGAATAGAAGGAGGAAAATCTTGTGAAGTTGTGGCAGCAGAGGTCTTGCCTATATGCTATGGATGGCATAAAAGTTAACAACGCAATGTATCGCGATGCTTTAAAATGTGTGCATCGCATAAAAGTTGGCATTTGTATCACGATGCATTGTTTACAACATATTTGGATTGTAAAAACTTTATATATAATACATAGTAAATGCTCTATACTTTTATTATTTAGAAAATGACCAATCATTTGTAACCAAAATTTGATATGTAGATCGATTTCTCGTCGCTAAACCGTTTCTCGAGCGCGTTCTCTCAGCACCACTGCTGCTACGTGAGCATGACGTATCGCAACACTACGGAGGCCGAGGCACTGAGAGTCACATACAATACAGATTAACATGGCAGATGTAGAGCTGCGTCTTCCTGGAGACAGAACAGGAAAAAAAACATCTGGTTTTATTTCAGTCAGATGGCACTTAAGTAAATTGATGATTTGCTGTCTGTCTGAACCAAAGAAATATAGGCAAACTATCTGTACCACACTGAAGTATGATATTTTTTTCCATTGCACTGTAGAATATTGAATCGCATTGTGTTAAGTCAAATCCAAATCGGATCACGCTGCATCATAATAGGGGGGAATCGTATCGCATCGTATCAGTAGCTGCTTCATATGTATCGGTAATCTATTGTATCGTTGACTATGCATCGAGATGTGAATCACACCGGCCTCAGTTATGGAGATACACATCCCTAGTGTATGACATGTCCTCTAGCTATTACCATGACCGTTTCAAGAAGAATACTGCATGGAAGCAAATATAAAAGGGAACTGTGGTTTCCAGGACTTTTCCCAACTCATGACCGGTTCTCTTCCTCCGCCACCTCTTGTTCTTTTTTCAGCACACATAAAATGCACAATGGCCAAATCATGATTTATTTTAGTTTATCTGATTTCCACTATCTACTATCCACTAGTGCATGTTGATGGTGTCTGGGGTGGGCCAGGGGCACTGGAGTATGGGGAGGTGGTACCAAAAGTCATGGTCCCACACCAAGCTGACACTCCTGGAACAGTGGAGATCATGAATGAGATGACTGTAAGTTGTTCTGAATAAGGGAGTCTCCAGAATGCCATTAATGTCAATCTGCAATAATGATGCATGCTGAGGACGTTTTATTCCTCGATACTACCAGTCAGTAGGTGTCATCATTGTACAGTCTATACGGTGCAACTGTTAATCATATAGGATTGCTGAAATCGCAGACATAGAGACATGATATCAGTTGGACATTAGAAATAATAATAATAATAATAATAATAATAATAATAATAATAATAATAAAGCTAATGTTCAGGTGAAGTCTAATTTCAATATTCATTGTTTTCAATTGGATTCATTGTAAATCTGAGGTGTTATCAAAAGCTAGTTTTGTAATATGCCAACAGATGGCACAACTAAGCTGCATAGACAGTCACAGGGATCACCCGAAGATGAAGATCCAGCTCAGAGGTCGCTGTTCTGACACCATTGCAGAGAATCGCAGAAGATGCCTGACACGCTTCAGAAAGAAGACTTCCAGGACACGTTCCAGAAGAGGGAGGAACGCTGGGAGTGCCGTATTGTTGTGCAAGGGGGCTAATTTGAAAGTGATAGTGTGTAAACGTAGATAAATAAAGTACTTTTCTTTAAACAAAGCTAGACTCCAAACCTTTTGATTTTTTTTTTTATGATTTTTCTGATTCTGAATAAAATTACCCCCCAGATTATTTACTTTTTTTTGACAACTCTGTCATTTCAACCCTTTACTCATTGATATTACTCACACCCATCAGATGGTACAAAAAGACCACAAAAAACAAAGAATGGTGCCATAAAACATCCGATCATTCCTGAAAAAAAAAAAAATCCTTTCCAATTATGTAGAATCCTGACCTTTATACTGTACATCTACTAGTTAGCTGCACGTGTTTGAAATGCTAGCATGCTAGCTAGTAAGCCACCTATCAGAGTAGCTTGTGCAGGTTTTGCCAATTCATTGTATCCTGTCTCATTTGTATAAAAGCTCCAGCCAAATAAATAAATGTAAATGTTTGGCGTTTTTTTATGTAATGATTTAAATATTTGCAGGCTCCTGCAGGCAGAGGAGTGACATTAATACACAAACACACCAGAACAAACCAAACACGTACTTTGCCATGGGGTGGCCCTGATTATACACCCTGATTACTGAAGCAGCAAGTGGCCAGTCTCTTTCGCTATCTGTCCATTTCACTGAGTTTATTTAATCTCCAATAGCAGACGGATGCTGAACTCTGGAGTCTGATTGGTCAGAGCGTGCCGATGAGTTTCGCACCATTGTTATAAATCACATCACGCAGATGCGATGCTCCACATAATCCTAAGGTTGATAAATAAACACAAGCATATTGTTATTTATTTACGCTTTTCATGTGTTAATAGCGTAATTGTTGACATGGGAACGTTTTTGAAATGTTGAAGAGACGCTTATTTAAAGGAGTCTCCAGTGTCAGCACTTTGTAGCAATTGGATTTCAGAGAAGGGCAGGTTGATAGAGGAATAAACCTCGAGCATTCTGATGTTTGATAGATTTGTTTGATAATAAATTTTAAAGTGACAAATATAATTTAAAAAAAGAATAATTTGGAGGGGTGGCAATCTTTATAAATGCTCAGTTTCAGTAGGCAGGTCAAATAAGTACAAATATGTATTGCAACTTGACAAAAAGAAGACAAAGGTGTGTGTGTGTGTGTGTGTGTGTGTGTGTGTGTGTGTGTGTGTGTGTGTGTGTGTGTGTGTGTGTGTGTGTGTGTGTGTGAGATAACAGGAACATAAGTTTGTGGACACCCAACTTTGATTCGTATTTGCATTTTGAACATCTCAATCCACATTCAGTCGCCACTTCTCGAAATAATAACCTCCACTCTTCTGGGAAGATGTTCCACTAGTGGGGATTTGTACTCATTCAACCACAATGCCATTAATAAATCCATGTACTGATGAAGGTGAGGAGACCTGGGGTGCAGTCAACATGTTCAATGGGGTTGAGTTCAGAGCTCTATAGAAAGAAGATCTTCCAGGTTTGGGCCTCCTAGTTGAAATGAAGGAGAAATTTGATGCCAATTTGTCTTTGGGGGAACAGTTTGAGGAAGAACCACATACTTAGAGTTGTAAAAACGTCCCAATCCATTTTTCCATACAGCGTCTTTTCCGTTACATCATTCGTGTTTAATTACACAGCACAGCTGACACAATGTCTAATAAAAGTGCGTATGATGCAATGCTGTTTGCAGTGGTGTTTTGACTTGATAAACAGCACCACGCCGTGTCCCAGCATCCCCGCCCCTGTGGCATTCCTCTACTGTAATGACCCTGCACCATCCATCAATATGGCTGCTGTTCCTCTGCAGTGCTGTCTATTAACGCCGACTGAGAGATAAAACCGCGGCAAAGACTCCATCGTGCACTTATCTTTAATGCTGCACTTTAACATCAATCAATTGCCAAGAATCACCGGGAGCATCGATTACGTCGCACTCGGGTCCCAACGTTGAGTGTGTTTTAGGCAGTTAAGTCAGGATGTAGGCTTAAAAGCCATTTGGCCTATCTAACCTGTTTAATATTCTGCTGTTGTTTAGAAGCACCTGGAGCACCACAGGAGTCTGTTCCGGTGACTGGGGTAATGGCTTTTTAACAAGCCACGTGGAGCCTGAGACTGTGAAATGTCTCTACTGTCATCTGGTGGTGAGGTAATGCTTTTACCTCACGTGTCTTTCGGGTATAGTGAGAGTGAGAGTGCGACAGCTGTTGCTACAGCTTGCCTCTTGGATCAAAGTGAAATAATAAATAATAAACAGGGCTCCATACAGACGCATGTCTTCTTCTGGGGTTAAAAGAATCATCTCCATCCTGCTAAACCTGGCACTGGTCTGGCGTGAATTATCAGGTATTATTTTCAGATGAAATAATCGTATGTTGAATTGTTAGACGTCTATTTAACTGCTTGCACAAGATCAAGTTAGATTTTCATACTTTTAATTATTTTCAGTTCAGGGACTACAAGCTGCTCCAAACATAGCGTTTAAAAGGTTGAAATGGTACACATTTCCTTTTACAGTTTACACTCATGGTATTTGATAGACGCCTTTGTTTCAGAATGACATAAAGTGCTTCGAATCCTCCATCAGTAAATGCGTCCTGATATGGATTCATTATAACCAAAACTATAAATGCAATCAATCAGATCGGGGAAGTTTTACGGTTTGATGTTTATCTGTTCATCTATGTTCATATATTTTCTTTGTTCATAACAGAAGTGCTGATTTGAATAGTGCTGGTGGAAGTAAGACTTTACAGACTGAAGATTGTTTCCAGAAAAGTGTACATAAGACATAAGTGTCCACCGTGGATGAAATGTTTGGCAGAATTTATTTATACTCGAGTTAAATTCGAGATCCACTCGGTACTCCAGTATAAGTAAAAGTGTATTTGCTTTCAAATGTACTTAAGTATCCAAAGTACTATGATTCATTATAACTATAATGTTCCTATAATCATTTTTGTCACAAGACTCTTCACTTAATCAACTTAGTTCATGTGAAAAGACTCTGTTACTCTCAGCACACTGATCTATTAATAGAATGATATTAATGAGTCAACATTGATTGATATCTATTACAATTATCATGAGCGCAAAACCTCAAAGAAAAAAAACCTACTTAGCCTCTAATCGGGCGGTTTGTGTTTATTCAATAATAACTTTTATCTATTAAATATTTTAATATTTACATTCACATTTCTCTAGAGTGACTTATAGGGATCTCATGCACAAAGCTAAGAAGGTTGATGGTTAAGGGATTTGCACTCATGACCTTGTGATCAGAAGATCAACATCTTAACAAGCTCTAACTCAAATAAGTAACTATGCATAAATATCTGAAGTGAAGTTTAAATAGAGGGTTGTGCTAATAATCATAATACTAATAAACGACTTGCCATCAAAACAAGTAGACCAATTTCACGTTCTTCAGGTTTTAAGTTTGTCATAACCTCGCAAGCTGGTTGGAGTCGCTTCTAGTCATGTGATACATGAGGTTTTTCCAGGTCTGCCACACCCACTTTTTTTGCACTTTTGACTGTTGGTATGTGTCTTTTTCGTTTGTAACGAGAGTTGGATATTACCCGAGTGTTTCATTAGGGTAAAAAACATGAGCTAGGCATTCAATGCATTCTGGTTCCTGGTTTGAACACGAGGAACTTACGAGCTGTAAGTCAATTTGCAAACAGTCTCTTCCTGGTGAATTAGAAGCCCCAAGTTTCACTTCCCTCATTCACACCAGCTCAGGAGCTGCTCCTTTCCTGTGAAACAGAGAAGCAGACACAGAGAACACAGGCTTTACTGAGACACTTTGAGGTAAATCCACATACAAATCTTTAGAGCGTATTATTAGAAAAAAAGGTTTTATTTAAGAAAACGTTTTGACTGTTCTTTTATATTTAAATCAAACATTTTAGGTTTTATGCAACTTTATGCACTTGTAAAGTATGTTGCTTTTTAATTGAAATGAAATGACAGTGCAATTGTTCATTCTAAGTAAAAAGAGAAAACTGTTCTTGTCTCTGATTAGTTTTTTTTTTTTATGTACACCTGTGCTAAATATTTAATTTATATATTCTTGTAAGGAGGAAATCCGAATCAGAAAATGATTTGTTGCCAGGTACAGCAGAGTTCAGCAAAAAACACTTTACAGTACTAGGAATTTGTCTTGGTGTTAAGTGCAGACACATACACAGATATGAAATGTGTACACAGTTTTCAAATAAACTATAATTAATTAAATAAATACTGTATACAGAAAGAGGCTTTGCAGGAGAAGTAGTGCAATTCAGAATGTAAAAGTGAAAGTGACTCTCCACACATATATACAGACATGAAGTATGTACAAAATCTAGAATGGTTTTTCGGCGATATAAATTCTGCAAGAAAATCGTAAATTGTTAACATTTTGCGACAAATTCTAAAACCTTTATGAGCTCTGCTTGACAAAGATGCAAACAATCATGTTGATGCACTCTCTTGTACATCGGTTCCTTTAGTCCAGGCTTAATTTTAATCTCGTGGTTTGACTCCAGTCATGTGTTTTTTTTTTTTTTTTTTAACAAACACACAACTCTTTTTCAGCTTCAGAAATAAAAATCTCAAACGTCGCTAAAACATGTCAGATGATTTGTGTTTGTGTACAGCGGCAGTTTAGACAAGATCCTCAAGATCCTCAAGCTGTAATCATGAATCTTGTATCTCTTATGAAAATTGCAATTTTGTTTGCAAATTGTACCTTTTAGTTCATGCCTGGCTGCAGCAGGTGAGCTGAAAAAGAATCTCGGAAGTTACCCTTGTACGAGGAAGTCCCTTCATTTCTCATTAATCACATGCTGAAATGGTAAAGGTACATGAATATGATACAGTTAAAGGTCTTGTATGAGAAATGAAAAGGAATTAAAACGCTTAAATGAACATTTTAAAATAAAATGCAATTACTTTCGCTCAACTCTAAACTCTTTTTTATGTCTCACTGTATTTCTCGCTGAGGTAAATAAACATAAATGTTTTTATCAGTGGCGGGCCGTGCATTTGGTACCTGGGCCTTCAGTGGGGACGTACCCAACTTAACTCACCTCTTAATACCACCACTATCACGTCGCAATTAGAGAACGCACCAATACTATAAAATAACGCATTTTAACAACGCGTGGCATTAAAGAGAGAGAGGCATTTCACATATGGAGGGTGAATACCATTTTGCCTAAAGCAAGAAACCCAGTTAAGACTCCAATCCTCTACACTACAACCACAACTGTGCACCTACATTATCTGGAGCAGTTCAGAATCAATATTCATTTAATAACATGACAAACACATTAAAAATGTTAATAAAATACAACCTACTTACCAGAGATGCAGACTCATAATTTGTAGCTCTCCTCAGAGGCTAGAGGCAAGCTAGCTAGCTTCGGGGTTGGCCGACCTCCTCACGATGTCGTCATGTGTGCAGAACAACAGACATGTTTTCCCAGTTGAACTTGGCTGTAACAGTTTCCCTCTGACCAACCAATCAGAGGACGGAAAAATGCTGACGCTGTTCTGGCCCAGCGAGCTTACAGGGGTGAGGCAAATATGAAATTTGATTGGTAAAGAAACAGATCCATTGCTAATATTCTCTGAGGTAAAAAAGTCCAGCAGTTCTGACTTTAAAGGCTCTGGGCAGATTAGATTGAGATGGCAGCACATAGAGGCTGAAATCTGATTGGACAAAAAAATCTAACATCCACATACACGTACTGGAAGCAGTGCAGCCGAGAGAAACGCTACGAAATAAAGAGAATAAACTGTTGGGAAAAATGTATACAATTTTATTGAACAAATATTAGAATTTAGGTTGTAAATGTAGGTCAGTGCTTCTGATAGTGTTTAGACCAGCAGAGAAGACTTTACTGGCCCTGACCGCAAGCCACTGGTTTTTATCAGCACAGGTCAGAGAAATGCCTGACTGAGAAGTATGTGTAAATGTTTGAATGTTTTCCAAAATAGCACAATGGGTTGTTCCACAGGGGAACAGATTACACACACACACTCACACACACGTGACTGATCTGGCCTGGTGCCCACTTCTCAGTGTGTGTGTGTGTGTGTGTGTGTGTGTGTGTGTGTCTCAGGTCAGGGTGGACATGCTGTCTCTGTGGTATGTGTTGGCTCCTCTGAGCTTAACTAATCCCGGAGTTAAAGTAAGACTCACTGAAAAGGGGCTCGAGTATGGTGAGTACAATATTATTAAGTCTGAATTGTTCAAATAGCAAACAGAATGCAGTAATTATGCTTTATATATATATATATATATATATATATATATATATATATATATATATATATATATATATATATATATATATATAATAAAAAAAAATTCTACCTTGATCGTTGTACAGTGTCATATTTCTTTTTTATTCTTTTTTTTTTTCCCACAAGGCCGTCAGATTGGCCTCGATGCTCTACAGGCCAAGTTTAAAACCATCAAAATCCCAGATATGAGTGGCTCGGAGGAAGTGTCTCCCATCGGCAAGGTCTCATACAGTCTAACAGAGTGAGACAGCAAATCTACATGGTTTCTATTTGAAAAAAATCTGAATCAGAAAAATATATTGAAGGCGGATAATGATTATTTTAAAATGTGAGCATTTTTGTGAACTACGTTTTATTAATAATGTATTTAAATAGTTTTATATATATTTAAATATATATATATATATATACAGTGAACAAATCTAAAGGACATACTTTCAGAAAACACGATAATAATATCTCCTTCATTTTCTTTTATTTTTATAAAATCTACAACGATATACACAGATCAGGCATAACTTTATAACATTATGATATGATATTATAATATGTATTATAACACTGAATTTTCTCTTCATCATGTCACTTGTTAGTGTGTAGGATATATTTGGCAGCAAGTGAACATTTTTGTCCTCAAAGTTGATTAGAAGCAGGAAAAATAGACAAGAGAAAGGATTTGAGTTTGACGGGGGACAAATTGTGACGTGTAGACGATTTGCTCAGAACATCTTCAAAACTGCAGTTCTTGTGGGGTGTTCCTGGATCTATCAAAAGTGGTCCAAGAAAGGAAACTAGTGAACCGGTGACGGTCATTGGCGGCCGAGGCTCGTTGATGCACGTGGGGAGCAAAGGCTGACCCGTGTGGTCCGATACAACAAACGAGCTCCTGTAGCTCAAATTGCTGAAGAAGTTCATGCTGTTAATGATCGATGGGTCACGACTGTTTTAGCACCAAAATAGGGGACCAACACCATATTAGGCAGGTGGTTATAATGTTATGCCTGTGTATGTTTGTATATATATATATATATATATATATATATATATATATATATATATATATATATATATATATATATATATATATATATACAACATAATTTGGACAGTTGATGACGTTATAAAACATGAGGTATTTATCTTTATTATTACTTTATTTACTACAGTATTCTTTTATTTAACACATAATTTGAAGGTTACTATCTAAAGAGTGAACTCATTTGAGGTGCCAGTAATTATGAAACCTGTATATACAGTAATTCTGCAAAAAAGAAAAGTAAGATGGAGCTAGCTAAAGATCATTAAATGTGATACATTATTTGATTTGTCATAATCATCCTTTTTACTGTATTTCATTTTGTCTTTTCCCACCAGCATACAGATCATAAATCTGGGGTTGCCCAAATCAGCCGTAGGGTTGGTCCCCGGCACAGGGGTGAGTCTGTCTATCGGCGACGCCTTCATTAACCTGCACGGCAACTGGAGAGTCAAATACCTCAAAATCATGTAGGCAAAAATGTCCCGTGACTGTGCACTTTCAGTGTAATGTAAGATATTTGTAGTGAACGTGATATACGTTGTGTAGAAAGGACAGTGGCTCGTTCGATTTGGCTGTTAGTGGACTCAGTATCAGCGCCACCATCGGGGTCACAGGCGATGAAACGGGCCGTCCCATGGTCAGCAGTGTTAACTGTGCAGCTTCTGTTGGCCAGGTCGAGATCAAGTTTCATGGAGGTGCCAGGTAATCTGTTATTATCAAATTGCAAACAGAACAATTTATGAAACGAGTTCTGCTTTGTTGATTTTGCACTTCAGACGATAATATGATACGACCACAACTCAGAAAATCCAACCACATAAACCATAAATAAAGCAACACTACACAAAGATTAGGCTGAGATCCATAAAGACGGTTGAGATACACAAAAACACATGCGGACATTAATATAGCAATATGTGCTAATTGAGGGTGACCAGATGTGACCAGGTGTGAACGATCTAGTCACATGAGTAATTTGTGACTAGGACATGTGACGTGCTAATCGGTAATCCGTAGTCCGTGTACCGATTTCTGCATAATACAACAGTAGCTCATCAGCTTACCTGCAGAATAATTCAGTATAAAATTCAGATGTTATCTTTATGCACCAATTATATGTTTGCTATTTACATTTGCATTTAAATTAATGGCAAAAGGGCGGTCGCCCTTATCCAGAGCGACTTAAATTTTAGCAGTTGAGGGTTAAGGGCCTTACTCAAGGGCCCATCAGTAGCAGCTTGGTGGTGTTGGGATTTAACCTTCCTGTGACCTTCTGATCCACCAGCCAATGCCTTAACCACTGAGCTACCACACCTCCCACATCTGATATCAGGCTGGACGATTTGTGTATTTCTGTAGTCTTTACATCTGAATGGTGCGCAAAACAAAAAACATGCAGTGAGCATCAGTTCTAAGGCACAATTGCCTGTTTGATGAGAAAGAGTTCAGTGGTGAATGAGCAGATTTATCTTGAAAATCTAATCTATGTAATTCCTTTTGCTTTGAGACGTCATGACCTCAGACTTGGTTAGAGTAATGGGTATTTACGAAATAGCAATTTAATTCTGTTGCCTTTCGCACTCAGCTGGCTGTATAATCTGTTTAAAGACTACATCGATAAAGCTCTGCGCAGTGCTCTACAGAAACAGGTATCAACACACCAAAGAAATAAAAAGATATCTTTTCAGGTGCTTTTCTTTTCATCTCATACAAAATGCTTGTTGTTTCAGATCTGCCCTCTTGTAACAGAAGTCATAGACGAGATAAATCCGCATCTGAAAACTCTAAATAGTAACCTCAATACATACACTGTATCTCTAACATAACGAACCCCGGAAGACTGATCTGACATGCTTTAATCGGTTTTTAGTTCTCGCTCAAGTTGACAAGTACGCCGAGATCGAGTATTCCATGGTGGAGTCTCCGCTCATTTCAGATTCCAGCATTGATCTCAGTTTAAAGGTGAGATAAAGGAGAATTCTTCCTTTTAAAATATTCCGTAATATTGATCTTTTTGATCGTTTTTACACTTTCTACAGGGGGAGTTCTACAACATCGGGCAGCATAAAGAGCCACCGTTCACCCCGACCCCCTTCACCCTGCCCTCTCAGGATGACAACATGCTGTATATCGGATTATCAGCGTTCACCTTGAACTCAGCCGGCTTTGTGTACTACAACGCTGGAGTGCTCAGTCTGTATGTAACAGACGACATGGTGAGTTACAGCCGCTGTAGGTGGTTTTTATGAAAAATTAACACCACATCATTAATACTATAGGCTTAGAAATATGTGTACCCTTTAGAAATGGGTGCCTCAAAACCTGCCGATTAGTCCAGACCACAAAAACACACCAGGTCTAATAGTTACATAATACAAATCCAACATTTTGCATCATTAACTGTATTTTCCCTCTCATTATTCATCTAATTTAATTTGAGCCATTTTTGGCCTATCAACCAGCTCCCCCCGTCACATGACAGTCACAAACCAAAGAGGATAAAGTCTGACATGCTTCCTCTCATACCTGTCCACCTTCTGAGATTCTCCCAAATCAATGTATTGCTACATTACTGTGCTTTTTACTGGTCACATGTATATTGCATCTTCACATATCCCAGTGTTGTTAGGAAGCTGGGGTCAAAGCACAGGTTCAGCCATGATGCAGCGACCCTGGAGCACTGAGGGTTAGGAGCTTGGTGGTGCTGAGATTTGAACTCATAACCTTCCATTAACCACTTATCTACCACCCCTACCTATTATGTTCCTCCACTGGCTTTCTGTAGCTGCTGCATCAGATTTAAAACATTGATGCATGCCGACAAAGCCAAAAACATACCAGCATCCCTTTACCTCATCCTAGATGTCTCTCACCCTGTGCTACACCACACTCCCTCATAACCCCAACCACTGCTTGATTAGTCCCAACATCTCTCAAGACTCTTTTCTGTTCTGGCACCAAAGAAGATGGAATGAACCTCCACTTGATATATGAACAGAGTCTCTAGCAGTCTTCACACAACATCTAAACTCTGTGAAGGTGTTTTAGTGGCGTGTTAAAAAAAAAAGTACGATTACAAGAATAAAGTCGTAGCAATTATCAAATATTTTGAGAAAATCTTATGAGAATAACTCAAAGTCAAAATTATGAGCTTATCATATGAATCCATATGCCACAACGCAACACGTTGGGACCCTGGCTGAAGTACTGGCGATGTCGAAGACGTCGATTTCTTTGATCATTATTCTCATAGTCTCTTGAGAAGCGACATCTCCTCTTCGAACAGACGTAACCATCGATATCCTTGCATTCTCCCAATAGTCTCCATTTCAGGCCGCACAAAAGAGGCAATTTTCTCAATGTCTGTCTGAATTTTAGTTCTAAATAAATAACGTTTCCTACAGAATCACTGCCGTGTCCGTTTACTAATTATAACTCCGTACTGATGCGGCAAAAGGCAAAGATCATTTTGCAAAACAGTGAAACGTTTCTATTCTGTGATTTTTCTCAAAACATTAGCACTTAATTCTCACATTGCTACTCCTTTTATTCTCGTAATTGTATTTTATTTTGTTTTGACGTGGCACTAAAACGCCGTCGTAAAACACCTCCCTCTTCCAGCAGTACCTGAATCCTCTCAGAGTTTAATACCAGCAGTATTTATTGATATAGATTTTTAAAAGCCAAACACTTAGCCAAATGCCATAAATGTGAATCTGAAAACGAAATCGAGCTTCAAAAGTTTTGCATGGTCCAAGAAGATTAGTGCAAAAATGTCTATAGGTGTCTTAAACAATTTATTTTTCTTTTTTTTTTAGAAAGATTGCCACTAATTCTCTGGTTGCATTTTCAATTCTTTTTCCAGATCCCTTCCAGTTTTCCTTTTAGACTGAACACAAAGACATTTGGGACCTTCATTCCACAAGTAAGAAAAAAAAAAAATACACTGGTTATTATTTCCCCTTATTTTTTCTTACAAACAAAAAGATATTCTGCCTCTGACAGCGTATTAAAAGCCACTAAGTCAGTTAATGTATTAATAGAAATATTTGTTTGGAAGCTTTTATTTACTTCGACATATATCACAAATATCTTCAATATTATAATTAGTTTGTTTAGCAAAGATCTCTTTAATGCGCTACTCCAGATTGCTAAGCAGTACCCTGGATTGATGATGAAGCTCCTTGTGAAGGCTGCAAAGGAGCCGAACCTCTCATTTGAGCCCAACAATGTGACAGTGCAGGCGAGCAGCACCATTACAGCCTACGCTATTCAGCCCAACGCCACGCTGACGCCTCTGTTCATCCTCAATGTGGTGAGTATCACGGATATGACATGACATTGAAGAAGTTAAATATTTGTTGACACACGCGATGTATGTATTTTGTGATCAGAACGCCAGCGTGAGCGCCAAGATTTACGTCAGTGGCATGAAAGTTGCTGGAGATGTGACCCTTGATGAGTAAGTAAAGGAAGTGAATATTCTGTTGGAACATTACTTGATTTTTCACACTGTATAATCATTCATATATTTCTATAGAATGGACATGACGTTAGGGACGAGCTACGTGGGACCGTTTCAGGTACGACAACCAGACCTCATTGGAAAGAGATCTAATGAAGGAAATAGGCACAAATGTAATGTTCATTTTCCTATCCAACAGGTGAAATCACTCGACAGTGTTTTCAAGATGGTCTTGAATGCTGTCGTGATACCCACTGTGAACGGTGAGGACATGATCTGATCCATTGTGACTTGTTTACTGTTTTGAAACATGTCTCAAATCTCTGAATTGCTTTTAACAGCTTATTTAAAGCAGGGTTATCCTCTGCCTGCCATCGGAAAAATGAATCTGGTCAACACTCAGCTTCAAATACTGAAGGTATGAGGATTAAAATCCGAGGAATGTTATAACAGATACAGCTATATTTAACCTGAACCTGATCCTCGATTCTAAACTTCTTTCCAGGATTATGTGTTAATTGGGACAGATGTCCAATTCACTGGACAGAGCCTTCACTGATGTCTACTAAAAATGGAGGTCCTTTCACAACAAAAACTTGCTTTCTTTTCTTGCTTTTTTACAATCCAATGACGTTTGTATGAGTTTGTGTCTAAATAAACATGTTGTTTCAATGTCTGCTTTGATTTTTACACCAACCATTTTATTCGAAGCATATGGAACACAAGGAGGTTAAAGTTAATTATTATAGGGAATGTGGTTAGTTAAGTGTCAGAGCCGAGGTTCAAACCAAGGTCAATAATGTGACAGGTTTTTTTAAATGGCAAACTAGAAGGAAGCAGGAGATGGCAAAGTGCAAAGGTTGAAGGTTCCATTTGTATTTATTAGAATGTTCCAAACACAAAATTGGGGGGAAAAAAAAGGTTAAACAAAAACCGAGGAGTCTAAAAAACAAATGCGATAAAAGTAATTCACTCAAAAAAGAAAATCTTCTCAAAAACTCAGTAAAAAAGGCTTAAGCAAAGACTTTCTCTAGGAAAACAACGAGCAGAGCACAGCAAATTGAATCAAAAACTTATCACAAGTCAAGGCTGGGGATGTTGGGGGGGAAACGGGGAAACAAATACAAAATGCAGACCACATAACACTAAGAAGCAAGCAAAGAAACTCAAAAACTAGGGGAACTTAAACACTGGTGGTGACTGATCACAAGAGACACTGAGTAATCAGGGAAGGTCACAGAAACACACTGGAGACATCTGGTGGATAAACGTAAGAACAACAATGACAGGAGGAAAAAAATGGCTGAATCCTGACAGGACTACCAAATCCTAACAAAACTCCCCATGTACAGTAATTCATAGCCCCCATTGGGCAAAGGTTCACTCCATTTGTAGTGATCCTGGGTGGGTTGAGAGAAAGCCCCCCCGCCCCACAGATCTTTGGAAGCAATGATAGTAGTAAGGACTCGGGGGCAACAACAACGGTGAGGCCAAAGGGGATATCGATGTCAGGAGCAAAGAGAATAGGCTGAGTGACATTATCAGCTGAGCAATCATGGTGAAGAGCGAAAACTATGCTGCATTTTTAGTCATGTGACGATGCGTTCCTTCACATTTTACGTTTTACTCATTCGTAGTAATGGGGCGTGAACGTTTTCAGACGTTTTAGTGCGGATGGTAACGTTTGGGAAACGATTGAAAACCCAAGTGATGCAGAACATTTTTAGACTTTAGATTTTACACAAAATGTATCTGGATTAGTGTAGATTTAGCCTGAGACACGAGAGAAATGTATACACTCGGGGTTAGTGATTACAGGAGACAATGAGTCAGGGAAACTCAAAGGAGCACACTGGCGACATCTGGTGGTTAAAAGAGAGAAAGACAAAGACAGGAAATTGGCAGAATTACTATATGACCCTAAAATCCTGACTGTTAAGTATCTGGATTTAAAGGGTTTGTGGAACATGTTAACAAACAGTGCTCCAGTGTGGCTGTGTGTGTATGCACCCAGGTAGATGAGATGTAAATGTAGATTTGGATGTTTAGGAATGCTGAGATTGGATTTGTAAAAACTGTAGTCCTTCACTGTTCCTTTAGTGGTGATTTTCTTTTCTTTAATGTATGCATGCAGCATGTATGGAGTTTCGGTTGTGAATCAGACAATACTTGGGATTTTTGTTTTTGTTTAAAAAAAATTCTGGGTACCTCAGAGGGTTTCTCAGCCCTGATTTGCCAGTCAAGTGAGACTTACTATTTTTTGTTTGTGTAGTTTGGAGTTTTTGCTTGAAGGGTTTTATTTATTTATTTTTTGTTTATTTATGAAGATTTTTGATGAAAAGGTTGTGATCTCAGTAAGAGATTCAAGTTAATGTTGGAAAGTATGTATTTTCATAGACTTTTTTATTAATTCATCAAGAAACATTCAACAAGTACAAGAATAAACTTCTAATAATAATTTAATAATAATAATAATAATAATAATAATAATAATTTACTTTCTGAGCCAATTTTACATTGAATCATTTTGACTTTTTTTCTTGTTCTTAGGAAAACAATTATGCATCTCTTTCAATCATTATTTAATGAAAATCATGTCATATTATTATAACAACAAAATCTATTTCCTGTTGAACCACAATGGTTGATATAGACTCACCGGCCACTTTATTAGGTACACCTTACTAGTACCGGGTTGGACTCCCTTTTGCCTACAGAACTGCCTTAATCCTTCGTGGCATAGATTCAACAAGGTACTGGAAACATTCCTCAGAGATTTTGGTCCATATTGATATGATAGCATCACGCAGTTGCTGCAGATTTGTCGGCTGCAAATCCATGATGCGAATCTCCCATTCTACCACAATGGTTTTCGGACCATTCTCTGTAAACCTTAGAGATGGTTGTGCGTGAAAATCCCAGTAGATCAGCAGTTTCTGAAATACTCAGACCAGCCCGTCTGGCACCAACAACCTTGCCACGTTCAAAGTCACTTTATTCACCTTTCTTCCCCATTTTGACGCTCGGTTTGAACTGCAGAAGATCGTCTTGACCATGTCTACATGCCTAAATTCATTGAGTTGCTGCCATGTGTTTGGCTGATTAGAAATTTGCGTTAACGAGCAGTTGGACAGGTGTACCTAATAAAGTGGCCGGTGAGTGTATATAATAATTGTTAGGTATATCTATCAAAAAGAAATTTGACAATTTTCTCCATATCCCGGTGTATCCTTCGTCACCATACAACCTGGTAAAAATGTGTACAAATAAGACCCTGATTGTAAAAAAAAGTATTAGTATTATAGATAAAATAATGCACATATAATTAATATAATATCTTGTTATATAAAAAAAAGAAAGTTCAGATTCACTTTTATTGAAGACAAATGCGATATACCAGAAGAATGCAATAAGTGTTTAAAATCAAATGAAATAACCACACACACACACACACACACACACACACACACACACACACAAACCAAAAATATTTACATAGGACATAAATAAAAGTTTACATTGCTGAAATAGAGGCAACTGCAGTAATGATCAGTCACAGTAGCAGACAAACAGTAAGATGTAATAGAAAAAAATGGTAATTCTTCACTGTCCAATTTTTTTTGGGGACATTAAGTAATTGTTGCCATTTGACAATATATATATATATATATATAAAACAGCTGATTGATCTTTCTTTTAAAACCGTGTTAAACAACTCCTGTGTCCATTTTCGCTCTTCAGCTGATGTCATTCTTGTGTATTAAATTCTTGTGTGTCTGCTGCTCAACTGCTGCTCAATAAAGCTACAAAATGTGATCACAAATTTTTTTTCTTATGCTGATCAGGCTTAAATATCACAACAAAAATGTACATAACATTTTTTACAGCTATTGAAGAATATTTTTGGAATATTTCATGTTTAATGATCCAAAGATTGCTTGGAAGTACTTTACTGTACTTGATTGCAATCCCAGTAACGCTAAGCCGCCACTGGTGGGCCCTTGAGCAAGGCCCTTAACAAACAAGTGCTTAGTTGTATTAAATGCTCTGGATAAGGGCAAAATGTGTTAAATAAAGTTTCTGCCTCATAACTTTGATTTTGAGCTTCTTCCATGGTCCTGTTATCACTGCATTTTGATATACTTTAAATAATGTGCATCAACAGTGTGCTCTTTCTGTGGTACAATGTTAAGAGCAGATGGACCAGCTTTCATTTTATCTTTGATTTTATGGCTTTGCCTCTCTCAATCCACCATCATTTCACAGCTTGCTTCTGCTGTTGTTTTAACATGATTTCCTCAAATAGGTTGGTCTTACAATCTGGTCTAAATCCTCTTCAGTTCTTCCTCTCCACCCAATCTCTCATTAAGGTCATGTTCTCACATAGATTTATTTGCTGATGGCACCCAACATTCTCTCATTTCCTCACTCAGACACTCTTGTTTCTTACCACACAAACCACATGGACATCACACATGCATATTATTTTGGAAAATACAATAGGTCAGATTTAGTCTCATTTTGCTTTAATAATCTCCACTTTTTCTTGAGGGCGAGATTTTAAATTTGTCTATTTAGCCACCAGATTTATCACCACTTTAACACCACCAGTGAAGAACGATGCCAAGCAACAATGTTCCACCTTAACATGTTTAGTGGTGTTGAGAGTCAGGTTTCTTTGAAACAGCATACAATGAGATCCTAATAAATTATATGCCTTTGATACGTGGTCAAGTGTGCATGTTTGTGTGTTTTTTATGACTAAAACAATGATAAAAAGCATTAAAGTACAACCCCAATTCTAAAAAGCTGGGATCTTAAAAATAAAAAAATAAGAACTGTACAGAGGCAAAGTGGAAAGCTGTCTTGTGGTCAGATGAATTGACATTTTAATTTCTGTTTGCAAAATATGGACACCACATCCTCAGGACTAAAGAGGAGAGGGACCATCTGGCTGTTAGACAATGCTAACTGCGTACTGCATCTATTAAAATAGCGTGACTGTTCCTTACAATCCATATATGTGTGTCTTAAGTCAGAGTGGACATGGTGTATCTGTGGTGTGTGTTAGCTCTGCTAACCTTCCTCTCTCTGGAGGGTTTAGAAACTAACCCCGGAGTGAAAGTGAGAGTCACTCAAAAAGGGCTTGACTATGGTGAGTACAGAATGGTGTAAAATTCAAAATATCTAAAATTGTAAACAGATAAATAGGATAATATGAAAAACAGAAATCAGATAAAATACATAATATAATGGTCAAAGTGACAACAAAACAAAAAGTTCTGCTTTTCTTTCTTTAAATAATCGTAGTATAAAGTATAATATATAACAGCAGTCCTAATTCTGAAAGTTTTTTCACGTGCAGAAAGTCGGATTAGCACCATCCCCTTGCAGGAGAAGCTGAAATCCATCAGCATTCCAGACCAGAAAGGAGGAGGGGGAAGGTTTTTTTTTTTGAGTACACATACTGGATAACAGAGTGAGATCTATATTTTTTCCTATCTTACCTATAACTGTATGGTGGATGTTATTACTGAGAAATAATTGTACTCCTAGTTACTATTAAACATAACATTTAAGACATTAAACTAGCAAAATCTTAAATTGTGCTTCAATAATATTACATGCGTCAATGATGAGGAAGGAGAATGTCTGCATTTATTTTGCATGCTCTGGGTTCACATAACCTACTATACAATTGTAATTTAAGTTTTTTTCATCATTTTTATTCCTGACAGCATGCAGATTGATCAAGTCTCCTTGCCCCTGTCTGCAAAGTTGATTCCTGGCACTGGGCTGATGCTGTACATCAATGAAGGCTAAATTCGTCTGAACGGCTTCTGGAAATATAGCACTTTTGTTTTGTAAGTCCGGTCATTTCGTATGTTCTGTGCATTGTTACAAATTAGTGCTGAACACAGTGTAAATTGTTTAGAGACGACGATGGCACGTTCGATGTGCGTATTGATGGACTAGAAATCAGCGTCACCATCAACGTAAATAACGATGGACGTGGCCGTCCTATAGTCAGACCTGCTAACTGTGCATCCTTTATCAGCTCTGTCAGAGTCTATCTTCATGGAGGTTTAAGGTATTCATCCATTCTTCCTACACACCAAGCAAGGCATCAATTATCATTATAAATTCGAGTTGACTTTTTCTTGGTGTATTTCCTTTGCCCACTCAGCTGGCTTTATCAGCTGTTTGACAGCTCCATCAATTCAGCCGTGAATGATGCTTTAGAGCCACAGGTATCTCCAACACCCCAATTACATCACAAGGTGCTATTTGTTTATCAGGGCTGTTTATTAAATAAATAATGCCTCTTGTTTCAGATCTGTTCTATGGTGTATGAAGCCATTTCTAAGTTGAATACACATCTGAAAACTATAGAAAGTATGATCAAGACACATACACACATTATCACACATACACAAAGATACATTTAAATACATTTCATCTAATTAAATGTATATTTAATTGAATATACAGTTAATCTCTCACACTTTTACACAAACACCCCCCCAAATAATGTCTTATTAATGTCTGTTTTAGTTCTTAAACAAGTTGACCAGTACGCTGAAATCGACTATTCCATGGTGGGGATGCCATATCTTAATTATTACGGCGTTGATCTCGGTTTAAAGGTGAGCTAAAGCTGAATTCTCTGTTCATAAAATTGTTTGTTTTGTTTGTTTATTTATTTATTATTTCATGCGTCTCTATACAGGGGGAGTATTACAACATCGGGCATCACGAGGAGCCTCCATTCTACCCAACACCATTCAACTTTCCCCCACTGAACAGCAAAATGCTGTATATCGGATTATCAGCCTTCAACCTCAACTCAGCCAACTTCGTGTACAGCAAAGCTGGATTGTACAACTGTTATGTAACAGATGACATGGTGAGTTACATCCACTGTAAACTGGTTCTTATTGAAAAAGAAATATAATTAGGTGTAGTCCTCCCAGTTTTCTTTAATAAGCCTCATCAGTTTATAGAACCTAATAAATCAACAAATCAGCACAGAAATTATTTGAATTGAAAAGTACCTGAAAGGTTCTAGATCTTCTACTATTATCTTTTTGTTGTTCTCTGCAAACTGTAACTGACAACAACTTCACATTTTCTCCTTCCAGATTCCTTCCTCTTATCACTTTCGACTGGACACAAAGTCATTTGGGATGATCATTCCAGAAGTATGAGTTTTTTTTCCGCTTTGCTTTTTAATCTCACAGACACAACTGAATATGATCAATGCCTTAAAGGTGCACAATATTTCCAGTCTAACATCGAAATTTGGAAGTACAAGGGAATTTCATTCAGTATTATTTTAGGAAGAAATGTCCACTCTGGAGCCATTTCAACAAATGATATATAATATGATACAAACTAGAGCAACATATTTAGAGATCACAGACACTGTGGTAGCAAATGCTGTAAGGCGGGGCAGGCCAGGGCGGGGTTGCTCTGAAACGAGTATGAGAAGATTTTGTTAATAAAATTACAGTGTAAGAAGAAGAAGAAGACGTGTGGAATTCCATTTCCTGTCCATCTCTTGTTGTTTTTGAAAAGTACCTAGTGATGCATATGAACTCCTCAGAGTGAAGCTAGCATGTTGAATGAAGCCACTGATGGATTCTGTGCTGATTGTTGATCAGTTATTTTACAGGTTGTTTAAGAGTCGCACAACCCTAAATAACTCAAAGTCAAAAGATAAGACGGCAGGAAACTATGAGTATTTAAAATATTTAACATTTTGCATGAAAAAATCGTTCCCATTGTTATTTCACCAAAAAAAAAAACCCACAAAAGTATGCATCATACATGGGCGTGACTTTATAACGAATAAATTGCATCTTCAACATTTCTGATATAATGACCTTATATTTCCAAGCTCAATTTTTACTGCCTACAATACTTTTTCAATGTGCTACTCCAGATTGCTAAGCAGTACCCTGGCCTAAAGATGAAGCTCCTAGTGGAGGCCCTGAAGGAGCCATACATCTCACTTGAGCCCAACAATGTGACAGTGCAGGCGAGCAGCAACATTACAGCCTTCGCTATTCAGCCCAACGCCACTCTGACTCCTCTGTTCATTCTCAACGTGGTGAGTAGCACAGATGTGATATGAAGTGAATTTGTGGGAGGAGTTTAAATGCTTGTCGACACGTAGCGTGCTTGTTTTGTGTTCAGAATGCCAGCGTAAGCGGTCAGATTTACGTTAAAGTAACTGGAGCTGTGACTCTTAACAAGTAAGACACAATGTAATGCAAATATAACTATAATGTATTACAAATAATGCATAAAACAGTTTATCTGTGTATCTTACTTATTAATGCATGAATCATTTGTATAGAATGGACGTGGCATTACAGACCAGCTACGTGGGACCGATTCTGGTATGAGGACGAACCAACCAATTTGATACATTTGCTAATAAAATTGAGCACATATCAAAATAATCATTTCACATCCAACAGGTAAAAGTACTTGGCATATTTCTAACGCCTGTCGTGAATGCTACTGTGATACACTCAGTGAACGGTGAGCACCCAATCTAATAAAATGTGATTTCTGTAATTATTTGAGGAACCAATTTTTTTTAGTTATTTCTTAAATTCTGCTCTTGGCAGCACGTCTACAACAAGGCTATCCTCTGCCTACCATCAAAGAAATGAAGCCGATCAACACAGAGCTTCAAGTCCTGAAGGTATGAGAATTCAGTGTGGCCTTTATAATAATTTAGAAGATATACAATGTTTGATCTAATTCTCAATTTCTAATCTTAAATCCAGGATTACATTTTGATTGGGACAGATGTCCACTACGATGGATTGGATAAACCTGATGTCCTCTGAAAGTGGATTCATGTTACAAACAATTTAATTATATTTTATAATGCATTGATTTCATTTGATAATATACAAGGGATGTTCAAGTCAATCTGGGACTTTTAATTGTACAGGTATAAAAATGAATGCTAGCGTGGCGTGTGGTGATGACATGTCTTGTGAACAAAGGCATAAAACGTGTGGATATCTACAGAAGACATTAAGCACAGTACGGTGATGAGACGTTCAGCCACAGTAAGACACGTGAAAGGTGTAAACATTTCAAAGATGGCCAAAGTGAAGCAGGTTGTCCTAGGATGGTTCAGGTGTACCGACAAATCTTCGTATGCCGAATCTTTCCAGACGTTAGTTAAACACTGTGATGGGTGTATAAATGTAGCAGGGGACAACAAATGCAGTTTCCACTCCTTGAAATATTTTTTTTCTTTCATAAACTCAAAAGTCCCGGTTTGACTTGAACACCCTTCACATATCCGCTTTGCAAAGTACAAAGTGTGGATTAATGAGAAAGGGGTCTAAATACAGTACGTTTCAAACCCACCGTATATCACCTGGGACACGGAAAAACTGCAGATCAATAAACACACGATGCACGATGAAAAACTGCGAGAGAGTAAGAAAAACGCACTCGGCAGAGAGAAGTGACGGCTTACAAAGCCATGCTCATTATTTTACAGGAGAAAGAGTTTTTGGTAGTGGTTGTGGCAGGACAAGAAAAAGAGGAATAGGGTGCAACCATGGTTGTGGTTTGCCTAGACACAATCGAAGTTTTGGTTGTGAGAAACACCGCTTAAAATATTTAATCACAATTTATTGTATGATTGTCATGAGTTAACTCGTGATTAATTGAAAATAATCGTGAAAGGGTGCATTGTCGTTTTTCAAACTTGCTGCCCATGATGAACACAGACTAAGGAAAGTTTAGTGCTCCCTGTGACTGTGCGTGCCGCCTTGTGCTACGATCTGCTGCAATGTTACAAAACTTAGATAAATAAAGTACCTTCTTGTTAACAGAGCGAGTCTCCAAACCTTCTGAGACCACCTCTTAAATCAGACATTCTGGATGGATGGATGGATGGATGGATGGATGGATGGGTGGATGGGTGGATGGGTGGATGGATGGATGGATGGATGGATGGATGTTTTATTGTTGGAACTTGTGCATGTGTGTGTTGGTTAAATGTGCCTCACACAAAAATGTCAAAATAGCAGCACAAATCATTTATACATTTTCAATAATAATTTGGCAAATGAATTAACATAACAGGTGACTATAAATTTCTCTCACATTTGTAAATCATCTGATTTCACACAGGGTCACTAACGCCAACCTTACAAACTCTCAACAGCCTACAGCGCCCTGTACATTACGATGCCGCTCACAAGTTCCTTTCCCGCTGTCAGTAAGGGAGGTGTGGCTGAAGGCGTGGCCTCGCAGGCTCTGGGAGTTCGCTGAGGTTATCTATAAAGACAAAACAGAAAGATCTACATTACAGCAACTTACAATTAATAACACGGCCATAAAACAACAGTTTTAGCATCCTACAGAGATAAAAAAGCAAATGTAATACCCCAATACCCCAAACTCACCTTTACCAGTACATAGTCTCCTACTTTAACAGGTGCAGTATTAGTGCCTGTGGGATCAGGGGGCAAATCCTTCCTGGGAAAAATCACTTTGACATTGCCGTCATTCCGACCGCAGAGATCCTCAGGTGAACGTTTACTTTCCTGCAACACACACAAAATTAAAAATAGAGGAAAATACCCACTATACCCTCCAGAACTAGGAATTAAATGATGTATTTTATTATAATCTCTATTGCCACCTGACCTTTCCTGCCATATGTGGTTCTTCTCCAAACTGTTACCACAAAGCTGGAGGCACACAATTGTAAAGAACGTCTTTGGATGGGGTATAATAAAATGTTACGTTCACTTGAACTTGGGAACCCAAACCTGTTCCAGCATGGCATTGCCCTTGTGCACAAATCGAACTCCATGAAGATCTGATTTACATGCTTTGGAAAGGAAGATCTCCTGCTATAGAGCTCTGATCTCATTCCTACTGAACACCTTTGGGATGAACGTAAACGCTGACTGCACCCCAGGCCTCCTCACCTCACCTACATCAGTACCTGACTTTACCAACACTTTTGTGGCTGATGAACACAAATATCCACAGACACACATTAAAATCTAGTGGAACATCTTCCCAGAAGAGTGGAGAAAATTATAAGAGCGAATTGGGACTAAATGTGGAATGCGATGCTCAAAAAGCACATACCATACTTATGATCAGAAGTCCACAAACTTAGAGTAGTATAGTATGAATATGGATTAAATTATTCCGAATACTGATAAATAAATATTTCAGAATTCCTTCGCTGCAGTACTCACTCCCTCCACTAGGACGATCTGAGTGCTCCCGATGAGAGCCGCGTTCAGTTTAGCGGCTTCCTCTCGGAACACGGATATGAGCTCCTCCAGACGTCTCTTCTTCACCTCCGCAGGGACGTCGTCCTCGAGACGGTGGTGTGCGTGCGTTTTCTGTAGGGAATCGATAAAAATTATATTCACTGCTTGCTTAAAACCATTTTCGGTTTTGTTCTGTGTTGATGAGACCTCTTACCTTCCTCATGCTGTAAGCGAATAAAAAGCCCACGTTGTAGCCCACCTCCCTGAGCAGGGACAGGGTCTGCTGGTGGTCCTCCTCTGTCTCGCCACAGAACCCGGTGATGAAGTCGCTGCTCAGACTGACCCCTGAATGTAGCAGCAGTGTGGATTTAGAGCACTTATATATATGCAATGAATTACTGGATTAAAGGCTGACTGGTTAGCAATGGTGAAAGACCTCGTATTGTCTTCCGAATGTTCTCCACCAACTCGAGGTACGCCTCCCGGGTGTAGCTGTAAAAAAAATTAAATACAGAGCAAGATGGTGAATTAATACACGGATGACAGAAACACTGAATCGTGGGAATTATTCTCATACCCGCGTCTCATAGACTGTAAAACACGACTGCTGCCGCTCTGAGCCGGGAGGTGGATCTGCTTACAGATGTTATTCCTCTCCTGGATCAGCTGTAATACCTACATAAAAGCACACATGTACACATCATGCATGGTGTAACTTTTGTTTTCCTTTACTTACGGTAGATGGTTTTATTTTTGCAAAATAAATTCCTTTTCTCACTTATGTTATAGCAGCTGTAAACGCTTGTTCCCCCACCAGAAAATGGCAGCTAATCAAATTACAAAGAAATCTGAAACAGCCAGTGATTCTGATTTGTTCCAGCGGAAAAGGCTCCTAATGTTATAACGTGTTCATCATTATGCCTGATAGGTGTATGTATTCATATAGGTACTATAGATAGGGACTAAAAAGAACTACAGTGCAATAAAGGCACTCCAGCACCAGCAACTTTAATACTTCATCAGGAAAGTCTTTTGGATGTGGAGAGGTGAAGCGTATCCTCATGTCAGGATCGATCCTAGAAACCCGGTCCAGAAGATCAGCGAAACGTAGGCCTCCCTGCTTTTGGCGATAGACGGTGCTGAAACCCCGACTGAGACCTGAAACCACCCCCGGGGTGCTGATCTCTGACACGTCCCTGTAGCTGTTCACGTTCTGCCCCAACAGCGTCACCTCCTTCGCACCCTACAGCCGCCAGACAGACACGGAAAAAAAAAAACAATATGTTGAAGTTTTCTGAAATAAAAGGAATAATAACTTAAAGGTGAAAGAAGTCACCTGGCCGGAGAGCCTGCGCACTTCTTCCAGTATGGAGGACACGGGTCTGCTTCTTTCTCTTCCGCGAGTAAAGGGAACGATACAGTAGCTGCACATGTTGTCACAGCCACGCATAATGGAGCTGAGGGTCAAAGCGACAAAAGCATTAGGTTTAGTGACGAGCACAATGGATCGAGGCTGTTGGTCTGAAATTATTGGGATTGAACTTTCAGGGCTTTTATAAGAAAAGCTATTCTTTCTTTGCATATCCCAGCGATGTTAGGAAGCCGGGGTTCAGAGCCATGTTACAGCGCCTGTGGACCTGAAAAGGTTAAAGGTGTGGCAGCTTGGCGATACTGGGGCTTGAACCCCCAACCTTCCAATCAGTAACCCAAAGCCTTAACCACTAAACTCCCACCACCTGCTCCAGAAAGCTGGAGTAGGAGCACAGGATCAGCCATGGTACGGTGCTCCTGAAGCAGATAGGGATAAGTGCCTTGATCAAGAGACCAACAGTGGTGTGGCGGTAGTGGGGCTTGAACCCCTGACCTTTGCACCGAACCGAAATTTCAATACGAATATGTGCACCATTACAACCGTAGTAACTCAAGCAGGAGAACATGCTCTGCTCACACGAATGCACTGGGGCCTGCATGATGGACAGGCATGACATCAGCATAGGTCTCTTCCAGGGAAAGCAGGACATTGCTGGCTCTCTGTCCTCCATGAGCAAGAGACAGGAGTCTGGGTAGGTCTCTGTAAGCATCGGGTCCGGCTATAACGTCCACCAACTTCTCTCTTTCCAGAAGCTCGGCCTTCAATCTCTCTGCCATACAACCTGGATGAGTAAAATCCATACACACACACACACACACACACACACATTCACACAATCTACAGTCAAAATCTTCACAGAGGTTTTATGAAACGAGGATCGTGCCATTGTGGTTATATAGGGGTGCTCAATGTCTGATTTCACAAATAACTACTAGTATTTACGTTTTATGAATGTAAACACACACACACACACACACACACACACACACACACACACACACACACACACACACAGGATTCGACTATAGACAAAACCATGGAAATCCAGGGACACCCCTAACTGAGGAATACACTTCTACCTTCTACTTACCCAACACTCCGATTTTCAGCGGGACATCAGTCTTAGGACGCTTCTTTTTAAGGACTCTGAGCTGTTTGAGTCTGTTCCAGATGGTCTGCTCTGCTTTTTCCCTGCACAGAACAAACCAAATCCAATGTAAACATCAACTCTTTTTGTCATTTTCTTTTCTTTACTTTTTTTGGTGTTTTTAAAATTAGGAAAATTATCTCCGAAAAAAATACCCACAATATGTAGAATCGTAACTACGTTTTCTTCAAATCTGCCGGCAAAACAATAAAATCTAATAGATTATATTTTTAATTAATGAACAACACAAAATGAATGCACAATTTGGAGAGGAGCAAAAAAAAAAAAAAAAAGAGCAGGCAGCTTTACATTTATGAATGTAAAGCCTCAATAAAAAAATTAAACCATCTGCTTCCAGCTTCCAATAAGATTGTAATTATTTATTATAAATAAATAAATAAATAAATAAATAAATAAATAAATAAATAAATAAATAGGAAGACATTTTTTACAAGAACATTTTTATATTATTACAATTATTACAATTTCTTAAAAAGAAAGAAAGAAAGAAAGAAAGAAAGAAAGAAAGAAAGAAAGAAAGAAAGAAAGAAAGAAAGAAAGAAAGAAAGAAATAAAAATCAGAAGAAAGAAAGAAAGAAAGAAAGAAAGAAAGAAAGAAAGAAAGAAAGAAAGAATATAATAAAAATCAGAAGAAAGAAAGAAAGAAAGAAAGAAAGAAAGAAAGAAAGAAAGAAAGAAAGAAAGAAAGAAAGAAAATTATAAAAATCAGAAGAAAGAAAGAAAGAAAGAAAGAAAGAAAGAAAGAAAGAAAGAAAGAAAATTATAAAAATCAGAAGAAAGAAAGAAAGAAAGAAAGAAAGAAAGAAAGAAAGAAAGAAAGAAAGAAAGAAAGAAAGAAAGAAAGAAAGAAAGAATATAATAAAAATCAGAAGAAAGAAAGAAAGAAAGAAAGAAAGAAAGAAAGAAAGAAAGAAAGAAAGAAAGAAAGAAAGAAAGAAAAAAAGAAAGAAAGAAAGAAAGAAAGAAAGAAAGAATATAATAAAAATCAGAAGAAAGAAAGAAAGAAAGAAAGAAAGAAAGAAAGAAAGAAAGAAAGAAAGAAAGAAAGAAAGAAAGAAAGAAAGAAAGAAAGAATATAATAAAAATCAGAAGAAAGAAAGAAAGAAAGAAAGAAAGAAAGAAAGAAAGAAAGAAAATAATAAAAATCAGAAGAAAGAAAGAAAGAAAGAAAGAAAGAAAGAAAGAAAGAAAGAAAGAAAGAAAGAAAGAATATAATAAAAATCAGAAGAAAGAAAGAAAGAAAGAAAGAAAGAAAGAAAGAAAGAAAGAAAGAAAGAAAGAAAGAAAGAAAGAAAAAAAATCTACACAGCTGTCAAAAGTTTGGAAACATCGAGTCTTTTATGGTTTTTTAGACACATGAAATGTTCCTTTGTTTATATTTAACAAACTACATCAAAGGCAAAAAAAATACACAAGAACCAGACAGTAAAGAACTCAAAGAAAGTTCTGTGGAGTCCCAATGTGACAGTGTTTCTAACAGAAGAACGTGTGTAACACGAGTGAAGATGTGATCAGACTCTCTCACCTCCGCAGTCACACATGGAGGTGAAAGCGTAATGGTTTAGGGTTGTTTTGGAGCAGTAAAGGTTGGAGACTTATTCCGGAAAGTGAGGGGAATCCTGAACCAACATGGCAACCATTCCATACTTCAACACCATGCAGTTCCAGCTGGACTGCGGCTCATTGGATCCCAATTGACCGTACAACAAGACTATGAGAAGCCATGAATACGTCTACGTCTGCAAGTGTTATTTAGAGAGTGGTGGTCTGGAGTGATATCTTTTATAGAACGACCTGCCCAGTCACTGCACCTAAATCCTATTGAACTGCTATTGAATCAACTGGATCATAAAGAAATCTCCAACTAGTGAAGAGCATCTTTTTTACCAGAAGTGTTTCAGCTGCATGTTTGAAGAAACGAAGTGTCCAGATGCTGAATTTTATGAAAATAAAGTCTGTACATTTAGACATTTGTTTGGTCGAAGAAAATCTTTGTTTTTGCTTCTTTCTTTTCGTTTTTTTTTTTTAAACGAAAAGAACCTGCAATGTTTCTCTCAAAAACTATAAAAGATTCGATTTCCAAACTTTCCACAGACCCTCTATACTAAGGTGAATATTTCATCTATAAGATATTGATCATAGTTTTTGGCAGATTCCTACCTTACAGAGCAGGTGACGAGCAGCACCACGTCCGCCTGCGTGAGGAAATTAAAACACATACGAGATTTAAAACTGAAGGAAACGTTTGTGAAGATCATAAAAAAGGATGAGGTACCTCTGAAAGCTCAGCTGTTCTCTGGTAGCCTCCTCTCTGGAGAATGGACCAGGCGATTTCCGTGTCATTCACGTTCATTTGACAGCCGTAAGTTTCAAAATACACTTCAGAAAAAGTGAAAAAATAAAAAAGTCAATGTCCAGAAGCAATAAAAAAAAGTCAATATAGATTAAAGCTGCAGTATGTAAACTCCAAGCCTGAGCCCATGAGCACAACTGATACTGTAAGAGAGAAAAAGAGAGAACGAGAGAAAGAAAGAAAATTATCAAATATACATTACAGCCCAGTTAAATTCTTTCTGTAGGATAGAAATCGAAAGAAGGATAGAAAGCATAAGAAAGAAAGAAAGAAAGAAAGAAAGAAAGAAAGAAAGAAAGAAAGAAAGAAAGAAAGAAAGAAAGAAAGAAAGAAAATAATTAAATAAATAAATTATCAAATATACATTACAGCCCAGTTAAATTCTTTCTTCATGAATCACAGCTTCCAAACAAGCAGTTCCAGAACTCTGGACCAGAACGCAGGGTCAGAACGCTGGGTCAGAACGCACAATCAGCTTGCTGGGTCAAAACACAGGGTCAGAACGCAGTTTCAGAATGCAGTTTTAGAACGCTGGGCCAGAACGCAGTTTCAGAACGCAGCTTTAGAACGCAGTTTCAGAATGCTGTTTCAGAACGCAGTTTCAGAACGCTGATTCAGAACGCAGCTTTATAACGCTGGGTCAGAACGCTGTTTCAATACGCTGGGTCAGAACACTGGGTCAGAACGCTGGGTCAGAACGCTGGGTCAGAACGCAGCTTTATAACGCTGGGTCAGAACGCTGTTTCAGAACGCATTTTCAGAACGCTGGGTCAGAACGCTGGGTCAGAACGCAGCTTTATAACGCTGGGTCAGAACGCTGTTTCAGAACGCTGGGTCAGAACGCTGTTTCAATACGCTGGGTCAGAATGCGTTGTCAGAACGCTGTTTCAGAACGCTGTTTCAGAACGCTGGGTCAGAACGCAGCTTTATAACGCTGGGTCAGAACGCTGTTTCAATATGCTGGGTCAGAACGCAGCTTTATAACGCTGGGTCAGAACGCTGTTTCAGAACGCTGGGTCAGAACGCATTTTCAGAACGCAGCTTTATAACGCTGGGTCAGAACGCAGCTTTATAACGCTGGGTCAGAACGCTGTTTCAATACGCTGGGTCAGAACGCTGGGTCAGAACGCTGGGTCAGAACGCAGCTTTATAACGCTGGGTCAGAACGCTGTTTCAATACGCTGGGTCAGAACGCTGGGTCAGAACACTGGGTCAGAACGCTGGGTCAGAACGCTGGGTCAGAACGCAGCTTTATAACGCTGGGTCAGAACGCTGTTTCAATACGCTGGGTCAGAACGCTGGGTCAGAACGCTGGGTCAGAACGCAGCTTTATAACACTGGGTCAGAACGCTGTTTCAGAACGCTGGGTCAGAACGCTGTTTCAATACGCTGGGTCAGAATGCGTTGTCAGAACGCAGTTCCAGAACGCTGGGTCAGAACGCAGTTTTAGAACGCTGGGTCAGAACGCTGGGTCGGAACGCAGTTTCAGAACATAGGGTCGGACCGGAGGGTCAGCTATGACACATGGGCCCCTGGAAGGTTAAGGGAATTGGTCAAGGGCCTGACAGTGGCAGCTTGGCTCAAACAGTGGTGTTTGAACCCAGACCTCATTTATTTTGTTTTAGGTGAAGGTTTTAATTTTAACTTGTTAAAGATAATTTGACAAAAACTGCATTAAAAAAGTTATAATCAGCACTGCTCTAATCAGCACTGACCACTCCAATCCAGGAGGTGGCGGTAATGCATTATAAAGATGGTTTGCTCCCCGCCAATGAACCAGAAGAAGAAGAAAAAGAAGTAAATAAATAAATAAATAATAAGTCATTTTGAGTTATACAGTAATTAATGGCTGTGTTCCATTGTACCATACTAATAAGTACTCTAGTGTGATTTAGGACACAGCCCATGTTGGTGATAATGTAGTTAGCATGTCTCACCTTTGCGAGAGTTTCCTTCAGCCGAGTTTTCTGGAAGATATGATTCGTCCTGTTCATAACCTTTAACGTTTTTGTACTTGTTTGAAGCCGAAAGTGTAATAAAGTGGGATAAATCCGGACCGGAAGACACTTTATTGCTGTTATATTCCCTTACTCCGCTCTCATGCGCGCTCACCACGGGAGCCGACGGGCACGCGCGCTGGGATAAACGCACGCTAAACAGAAATATTCGGAGACTCCTGCTAAAATTCATTGCTAAATTAATTAGATTAAATATATTTTTTTTTATTATTCTATTTGTTTACACCAGTCCTGGACCGGAAGTTTACAGTGACTGGGTTGAACACCAAACCCAGAATATAGTAGAAATATAATGAATATAAAATCCCAGTCAGAGTATTATTTTTTCATAAGTAAATAATGCTAATAAATAATAAATAATAATAAACTATATATGTCTATATCGCGTGTATTGTCGCTGTATGAACTTCCCAAGCATGGTTACGAAGGTCTGTTTTTTATAATAAAAGTCAAACATTGACTTAAGACTGAACATTGGGTTAAAGCGACTATTTATTTTTATTATTTATTTTGGTTTGTAAAATATATTTGTATACAGTTTAAAATTTTTTTTAATAAAGTATGCAATACATTTGTTAGTTTTTTCAAGTTATTTACGTACTGCTTCAGTGACCTATATTTTGTAGACCGGAAGTACCGATGTGTTTCCGGTCTACGAAAAAGCACCTGTGCTTTCGGAATGAATTAAAGTGCATTGAGGAGGATAGTGAAGGTGCAGAACACGTGCAGGAAACACAGCTTTAATACAGGAGATGGAATTCATGAATCGATGAATTAATCAATTACTACATTTACCATCCATTTTATTAAAAACACCTGCATATTAATGCAGAAACTCACGTGGCAGCTGTACAATGTATAGATGGACAGACTGATAGAGAGAGAGATAGAGAGAGAGAGAGAGAGAGAGAGAGAGAGAGAGAGAGAGAGAGAGAGAGAGAGAGAGAGAGAGAGAAAGAACAAGAGAGAGAGATGGAAGAGATCCTTGAAAGAAAATCCTTGATTATTGGCTCCTCAAGGAAATGAGCTGAAATGAATAACACACAGTGATCGAGTATAAATATATTTCACTGTGGAGTTTCATTTTAAAATAACAACAAATATAATTTGGTGAAAGTCTTTGGGGGCCAATACTTATGGACATGGCTGTAGGTTTTTTTAAACTTATGTAAGAGAATACGTCAGATGGAAGTCCTTCACTAGTGTCTGAGACTGTAGGAGTGAAATTAGAGAGAGAGAGAGAGAGAGAGAGAGAGCTTGATTATATCATATATATATATATATATATATATATATATATATATATATATATATATATATATATATATATATATATATAAAGAGATATAAAGAGGGAGAGAGGTAGAGAGAGAGACTGATAGAGATATAAAGAGAAAGGAAGAGAGAGAGGGAGAGAGAGAGAGAGATTGATAAAGAGATATAAAGAGAGAGAGGGAGGGAGAGAAAGAGATTGAGAAAGAGAGAGAGAGGGCGGGAGAGAGAGATTGATAAAGATATATTAGGGAGGGAGGGAGAGAGAGAGGTAGAGAGAGAGACTGATAAAGATATAAAGAGAAAGGGAGCGAGGGAGAGAGAGATTGATAAAGAGATATAAAGAGAGGGGGGGGGAAGAGAGGGAGAGATAAATATATATATATATATATATATATAGAGAGAGAGAGAGAGAGAGAGAGAGAGAGAGAGAGAGAGAGAGAGAGAGAGAGAGAGAGGGCAGGAGGGAGGGAGAGAGATTGATAAAGAGATTTAAAGAGAGATAGGGGGGGGAGAGAGAGAGAGAGAGAAAAAGAGAGAGAGAGAGAGAGAGAGCGAGAGAGAGAGAGAGAGAGAGAGAGAGAGAGAGAGAGGGCAGGAGGGAGAGAGAGAGAGATTGATAAAGAGATTTAAAGAGAGATAGGGGGGGGAGAGAGAGAGAGAGAGAGAGAGAGAGAGAGAGAGAGAAAGAGAGAGAGAGAGAGAGAGAGGGCAGGAGGGAGAGAGAGAGAGATTGATAAAGAGATTTAAAGAGAGATAGGGGGGGGAGAGAGAGAGAGAGAGAGAGAGAGAAAGAGTGAAGAAGGTCTTTATGAAATAGCCGTCACACACTGCAGCTCCTGGAGTCTGTTACTGGAGATCCTCCTGCACACATCCACTTCTCTTAACATCAGAGTAGAGCCGAGGATGAGGATGAGGATGAGGATGAAGCTGACACTCTGCCACGATCACAAGTAAGCAGCCACCTCACTGCATCTTCATTCACATCCAAACCTGCAGGACTGAGAAATCAGGATCTACTCTGCTCCTCACTGCACTTTCCCTCCAGGTGAAAACTTCACTTACTTACATCTGACCTTCTTTTTTTTCACTTTTTGATGTTTATAGGGGCGTGTCTGATCAAACACAGTGCATTTGTTTTAATCCTAAAAATGTGATTTTTGTATAAAAAAAACAAAATGCATAAAAATAAATGAAAATTTTTTGTTCTTTTTTATTACATATATATATTTATATAATTTTGTCATATTTATGTTACTTATAAATTGTATTTATATTGGTTTCTCTCTATATATAAAGACTCCACTTTTTTGTTTTTGGCAGCTGATTTTGTTCCTCTGCAGTGAATGTTGGAAAGGTGGAGAATAAATTCATGTCATCAGCATTTTCTGAAATCAAATGCACTTTTTTTTAATACAGGAATTTTTTCTCTCGTCGGTCAGAATGATGGAGCGAGCTGTCGTGTTGCTGCTGTGCTGGACGCTGATGCTGGGACTCTGCACGCCGCTCTATCCTTCACTACGGTATGCAAATTTACTGTCTGAGCTCAGGTCACCCAACACCCGTTACTCGCTCTAAAGTATTGGCACCCCCAGCCCTATGTAGAAGGATCAGAGTGTGTGTTTGTTATTTAGTTTTTAGATAAATTCTAAAATATATAAGTAAAGAATACTTATTGAAATTTCATAATGTTTTATCAGTTCATATTATTATGTTTTTACATATGATTCTATTTTTTTTTCATTTTCTTTTTTAACTAAAAAAAAAATATTTTATTCTTTTTTTTTTTTTACATATGATTTCCAATTTTTTTTAATAGAATTCTTTCTTTCTTTTTTTTTTACACGATCCTTCATTTTTTTAACCTATGACCCCCCCCCCCCGTTTTTTTTTTTACATGATTCTTCAGTTTTCTTTTCTTTCTTTATTTACACGATTATTCATGAAAAAATTAATTTGATTTTTTACATAATTATTTGTTTTTTATTTTATTTTATTTTTTTACCATATAATTTTTATTTATTTTTTATGATTCTTTTTACACGTGCTTTGTTTCTTTTTGCATTTGTTACTTTTCACACGTGAGTCATTTATCCGCACGTGATTCTTACATGTGAATCGTTTCATCACTTGGATTTTACACATGGTTACACTTTTTTTTTTTTTTTTTGTCAGTGAAAGATTTAATTTTTATACTTATACATTATTATACTATATTTATTATTTATCTAAATAAATGTTTTTTTTTATTATCATAAAATGTTTTGATGTCTCCAGATATTTACGGTTTTACTCACTTAATTATTATTATTAGTAGTAGTAGTAGTTCCACTATTAATATTATTAGGTTTATTTATTTATTCAATTATTTATTTATTTTTTTATTATTAGTTTAATTAGTAATAGGAGTAGTGGTAAATGTTATTTTTTTTAAATTAGTAGTATTAGTAATACTTATAATATTAGGTTATATTTATTTATTTATTTGTATTTATGGTTAATGGTAGTAGTATTATTAATATCAATAGGTTTATTTATTTATTAAATTATTTATAGTTTTTTTTTTTATTATTATTTATTAGTTTAATTAGTAATAGTAGTAGTAATAATAGTAATATGTATTTATTTGTTTTTTATTTTTATTAGTAGTAATACTATTAATATTGTCATATTTTTTATTTTTATTTATTGTTAATAATTTTACTTCTAATAGCTGTAGTAGTATTATCATTATTAATATTATTAGGTTTATTTTTTTATTCAATAATACATTTTTTATTATTATTTATAAGTTTAATTAGTAATAGTAGTAGTAATAATAGCATTATGTATTTATTTGTTTTTTTTAGTAGTAGTAGTATTAGTAGTAATACTATTAATATTAAGTTATATTTATTTATTTATTTTTATTTATTTATGGTTAATAATTTTACTACTACTAGCTGTAGTAGTATTATTATTATTAATAATATTCTCTCTAATATACTTTATATGATGATGATTATTATTATTATTATTATTATTACTATTAATCTGCGGTCCTCATGTGAGCGAGCCGAACCCCTCACACTCTCAAACATTGTGCTCTACGCCAAATTTAGGAGTTTTGTGCCTGAAGTGTGATTACTGCGTCCTCGGTTTCATTTTACACACCCATATTGTTGCGCTCTCACACTCCTCTCACACAGACGAGTGCGAATGAGGCAGAAAAAGCAGACAAAAGCTCGGTCCCTCTCTCACACGCTGGAGAGAAGCTGGAGAGAAGCTGCAGAGGCTGAGCGCTGATTATCACTAAGCAGAACCTCACCCAGGTCACTGTGCTTTTCTCTGGACAGCTGCATTACTGTGCAAATCTATGACCATTCTGTCTATTTTATTTCCTATTTTATTGTGTGTGTGTTTTGGAGGGTTTTCCCACCGAAGGTCAGAGTGAACAGAACGAATCCTCATTGTGTGAACGTGTGAAGGAACAGCAGCGGCTTTTTATGTGCAGCTGTAAAGAATTTTCCTGAAGTGTTGCTCGTCGTGCAACAAGCGTTTTCAACTTTTCCTTGACCGAGCAACATAAAAGAAGTCGACACAATAGCTATTGCAACCTTTTCATCTTTCTTGTATTTTTTTCTTTGCATATGAAATATAAACAATTGAATAGAAATGTATTTAGCACTTATAAAGAAGTACGTAAATTGGTTTATGTATATTTTACACCCTTAGAAGACAATTGGATCGGTATTAAAAGTATTGTTCATAATAAAAAGTGTTATTTGCCTATGTTTTTTTTTCACATTTTGTCCCCATTTGTGATTATAACCACCTCCATTCTTCTGGGAAGATGATGAATAACATCCGAGTCTGATGCATTGATCTGGATTTCACTAAATTGATCATCCTGATCCGTGATTCCCGCACATTTATTTAAATATCATCCATTATTAAGATCACATGTTCTCCAAGGAAACGTTTTATGTTCCCCATAATGTTGTACGTGAAACATTTCCCAGGTTTGGTCAGACAGCCACTGCGATCCTCATGAGCTCCTCGCTGGAAGACCCCCTGCAGCCCCCGACAGACTACAGATCAGCCCGGAGTCAACACGTCGAGTTCAGGTCAGTCTGCTCATGTCAAACTCACAAATCCCTCTCAAAGCAGACACGTGGTCAGAATGGCACGATGTACACAGGACGATGTCTTTTGCACACTGATTTATGAAGGTCGGTGCTCCCTGTGACTGTGTGTGCAGCCTTGTGCTGCCATCTGGTGGTGTGTTAAAAAACTAATCTCAACATTTTTTGATGCCAACCTCATAGCTGAAGGTCCGCTTTTGTTTGTGTCGTTTGTTTGCGCCGTTTGTTTGCATGGTCAGGTCCGGCAGACACGCGGACGCCATCTTCACCAACAGCTACCGCAAGGTTCTTGGTCAGATATCTGCTAGAAAATTCCTCCAGACTATTACAGGAAAAGGATCTGGGTAAAGTAAATTGTTTCACTGTATTTTGACTTCTTCAGCAGATGAATTTCCTCGTGATTGAGAGTGGGGATGGTATCTACTTGTTCATCATTAAATTAGGAACTTCAATTAGAAATAAACAGAATACAAATATAAATTTTTAAAATGATAAATAAGTCACTATAAATTGCTAATGGCATAAAAACCTCTCTGAGACGGAAGAAACCTTGAGAGAACCCTGAAAATAACCGTCCTTTCATTATAGTTCCATCATTGTTGAGGTTATCAACTGTTCACTTCAAGATTGTTCCTGGAAATTGCAGCCCCAAGATTCTGTAGCTAAACTATTTAATGGTTCTTGAGTGTAAACCTCCATAGTAACCTTGATCTTTAGCACCATCCTCAGCCTTCTTGACCCGAAGAGAAAACACCTGCACGTTCATACCGTTATTCAATCGGCAGATCGTGCGGTAACCGTTGTTCTCCGAAGTCATGACTTTTTCTTTTACCCCCTCAGAACAAGGCCAGACTCTGAACACTATGTAAAAAGGCAGGCGGGAATTATTGAGGACACGTTCAAGCAGGATCTGATGTCTATCGAGAGGGAACACAGCTACAGGAAGCAGCATACAGGACGTCAAGGCTTTAGGTTGTTTTTTATTATTTATTTATATATTTATATATATAAAACCAGAAGTCACATTCCCACATGTGCAGGTTTCAGGTGCATTTGAAAACGAAGTAATAAAAAAAGGCTGGAGTCCATTTCATTGGACTTTTTGATCAGATTTTTCTGTCAATTTTGGCAAAAAATATTTCTTGATATCTAATTTTTTTTAGGCTTTTAATAAAAAAATCTATGTTTAAATCAGAAAATATTAGAAATAGACACTAAGAACGAAGGATATCGACTGACGGCTGATCAGTGTTTATTATAAAGACACGTTTTCCTGATGGTCACGTGACATCCCATTGTATTTCATATTCCTATATCTAATGTTACCGTCTAAGGCATCAGGATATCCTCTTATCCATTACACCTATTGTGTTTGCTTCTTCTTACTTCCAGTCTTCAGTGCGGTGGCTGCGCGTGTGGCTTGACGATGAACAGGAAGTGTCCAGAGACCCGACGCAGAAAATAATCCGTGTTGCTTGGTTTTTTTTTGTGGGTTGCCAGTAAAATGGAGTATGCAAAAAGATTTCAATAAATCAGAACTGCTGAGCCAAACGTTTTTCAGTGCTTCACTGCTTTCACACACCATGAAACTCGTTTCCCCGTTCCACATTTAGTTCCTATTTACTGGGATAAGAACCTCCAGTTTTCTGGGAAGATTTTCCACTAGATTTTGTGCTCATTCAGCTACAAGGGTGGTAGTAAAGTCAGGTACTGTTTCAGGTGAGGTGTGGAAGCCTGGGGTGCAGTCAGCATGAAAAATTCATCCCAAAGATGGTCAATAAGGTTATAGAGCTCTGAAACAAGAGATCTTGCACTTCAACCCCTGTAAAGCAGATCTTCATGGAGCTGGAACAGGTTTGTGTTTCCCAGTTCAAATAAAGGAACGATTTATGATTCATCATCCAAAGACGTTCTGTACAATTGTGGGCCTCCACCTTTATGGTAACAATTTGAGGAGGAACCACATATGGATGGAAAAGTCTGAGGTACCAATATGAAATAGAAAAAAGTATTGGTACCTCAGACTTTTCCAGCCATATGTGGTACCATTGTTTCCCCACGGACCATTATTACTGACGCACCACCCGCTAAACTCTGGACCACTCTGGACCGCTAAACACAGAAGACGCTGCAAAATAGAGATCTGAATCTGTTGACGGATTCAAATCCTTCCGAATAGATCAGTGAACGGATCAGGGTCATGAGTCAGTAAGGATTCTGCCTGCTATTGCCATTGAACTCCTCTAGAGGGCGCTCATCGAGTCTGTGGACTTATGAATTTCAATCATGTCCCTCGGATCCGGCTGATTCGCTACGGTTCAAGTGGATCATAGGATCCGCAATTTTGAGTCTCGTGTGTTTCCGAGCATACAGGAAGGTTCCTGACCAACTCAGTCAGCTACGTGCTGCTAGTTACTTTCTAACAACAACTTAGAACAGCTGAATGGTGTCATTTACAGTTTGTATTTATATATGTTGCTGTCAGTAGCAAGATAACCAAGGACACAAGTGATCAGAGTAAACAAAGAGAAGGAATCATGAATCCAAAGTCATATAAATGATCGGGTTATTTAATCCGGATTCACTCATCTCTACTGCAGAATGAAAAATGGAGAAACGGAGAGAAAATGGCGAGGAGACGATTCCGGCCAAAGAGAACAGAAAAGTTTCCAAAGTTTGGGATCATTTCAAACTAAAACAAAGAAAACACTATACATGTATGTAGCCCTATATTTGTATTTTGATGTAATATTGCAATTAAATGCACTAAATTGGTTTAGTTTTCAGATATTCAGACTTGTACGCAAAAAAAAAAAGGAAACAAATGCAGCGATCCGTCTTTTTGCTTGTACTCGTTGTATTGCTCTTTAATAAAGAAAAAAGTATTTCTTATCCGATTACCTGATGAAATTATTCGCTACATTGAGCTGCAGCCTAAAAGTCTCACACTCCTCAGCGGTATACGAGTTCTGAAGCTGCCTGATTCACTTTTCTTCTTTCCAAAGCTCTGTGTTAATTTTTTTACCCAACAATCTTCTTTATTAAAAATAAAAGGGTTGCCAGTGCTTATAAAAGCCCCGACAGTTAATTCTTGGCGATTTCGAAACGACAGCCTCGATTCATTGTGTTTGACACCTAATAGCAGACCACTCAAGATCTTTCACGATCACATCTAAACCTTTTGTTTCCACACGGAACTCCTCTTTGTGCACAGCGGTATTGTCATGCTGGAACAGGTCTGGAGCTTCTAGTTCAAGTGAAGGGGAAACGCAATGAGCAAGAGCATTCTATACAATTATGTGCCACCAACTTTGGGAAAGAACCACATATGGCTGGAAAAGGTGGATGTCCCAAAACATTCGGTGATAGTGTCAATAATGAAAAACAAAATTTTTTTAGCATTGCAAATGTTGAGAATAAGGAAATAAAGGAAAGGGTCTCAAAACTTTTTTTTTTTCTTTCCATTTTTATTTATGTTGTTTTCTTTACAAAACCATGGGTTGGTGAAATGAGTGTTCAGTGTGGTATGAGCCGTTTTGAAAAGAAGAAAAAAAAAAGTGCGGTCCTTACAGATATAAAAATAAAACGGATGAGCGAAGGTCCAACCCCTGTATGATAGAGAATTCGGGAAACGAAAATCACGAGCACAAGCTTTCTGTAAGTAAGAAAAAAAAAAAAAAAAAAAAAACACCTGAACAAAACCCCAGCAACAATCATGTCAAACCCCATTGGATCACTTACAGTGCATTCGTTTTTTTTCCCCCTAAAATAAAAAGTAATGAAAACATCAAACTGCATTCAGCTTTTCTGATTTGATTTCGATTTCGTCCATTTTTTTGTTGTTAAACAGTCCAATAAACTGCCATGAGCTGTTACAGCAGTGTCAGTTAGTTCCCATCGAACTGATGCTTTCTTGGCCAGATTTCTTCACTTAAATAAAGACGAGAACAAAAAGAAGCTCCGGTCTCCTCGTGACTGCTTTCATTTAGTTTCGTGTCTAAAAAAGGAAAAAAAATTTCCAAAGTTATTAAATAATCCCAATAAAAAAAATTAAAATAAATAAAATCATGCATGTTTCATTAGCAGACCAGAGACACGGAGATGACGAGATGTACTGATCTCTTTACCACATCAAACACAGAATGAGAAATGGCAAGGTTTGTATAATGACACGAAACGAGTTTTATATCTGCTGAGCACAAACATTGATCGTCTCTACATTCAGATTAAACCTCAGTCCCTCCCTTTTTGACCTACTTAAGCTCTGATTGGTCAGAACCTCTGTGGTTAGACACAAAGCCCCTCCCACCTCGGTGATGTCTGTGTCTCATCATCTTTAAATCAAGCAAACGAAGATTACTTTAAAATCAATATTAGGGCTGAAGCGATTCCTCAAGTAACTTAAGAAATTAGAATACAAAAAAAGCATTGAGGCAAATTTTATGCCATGTTTAGTCCATTTAACAAAACACAGAGCACCGTGTTTCCCCACGGACCACTATTACTGACGCACCACCTGCTAAACTTTCATTTATAAACAGGACACAGACTTTCCATGCAAAGGTTGTGTGCACTCTTTTTTTAAAGCAAATTGAAACTATATTTATTTATTTTATATTTGTATTAATTTAATATGCCAATTAAATGCACTAAACAGGTTTAGCTTTTACAGATATTAATCAATAAAAATGTAATCTGTAAAATACTCAATACACTTAAGATGCAGCCCTAATTAATATAATAAAAAGTAATTGTATTTATTCTATTTTCTTGTTTTATTTCTTTATTTAAACCAAGCAGGCAATTTTTTTTTATCGTAAAAAAAAAAAAAAAAAAAAGTAACTGTTGAAGTAAATTTTTTTAAATAATAAACAATGTTAATAAAATAAAAAAAAATAAAAAACAACAACAGTATTTTGTTTTGCATTTCTTCCCCCCCAACCGTTCAGAAATTGAACCAAACTGTGACACACACAGACACACACATGCTACAAACTGACCTATTAGTTCACAGCCATAGAAAGACACCATTGTGGACATTTAACAATCTAAAGCGGAGCACGTTCACAAATGAATGTCACACAGCCATGCACTTTGCACTACAGTGAAGAAAAAGGACACCATGCTGTCCTGTGGATGCAGAAGTCATACTTTAGCCTGAGAGACTGGGCTTTGTTTAAATAAACCGGGCTTTCACCGCAGACTCCTATACTTGGCCAACCTACTACTCTGCTCGGCTGCGATCCTGGGGCACGAGGACGAGGGGCAGAAAGAAGAGAAAGCAGCAAACAGGACAATTAAAAGCACTAATCTGTATAACTAAAGAACAAAAGAAAGAAAAATGTTACAGCAGGGAGGCAAAAGTTGGTGCACCCGTGCTTCTGAGAAGCCCGAATTACGAACAAAAGAATTTATGAGGCGTTTTATGTTGCGGCAGTTTATCGAGCAGAAACTGAAATTACTTTATACTTATTATAATGCAGATCAGTTTTTTAAAGCAGATATATAGATTTATTAGATAAGATTTAAACAGAGTGATACAGTACCAATCCAAGGGTACCAACACTAATGTTCAGAAAGAATGCTGTACATTTTTGTCTGTTAGACGACTATACTGTAAACTGATAGAAAGCCACTGGGTGCAAGATGGAGGATTTTTCCAGAGATCACAATATTTAATATTTTAAGAATATTTTAACAATGCCTGTCAAAAGTGTGGACACACCTAGTCTTTGTTTTTTTTTTAGAGACATGTTCCATTTACTTATATGCAGCAAATGAGCTAAAAAGCAAAAACACACAAAAATTGGGCAGTGAATGACCTGCAGAAAGTTCTGTGGGCAGATGAGTCCAAATGTGACATTTTTGTCTTTTAAAAAAAAAAAAACTGCTAACAGGATAGATGAGGTGATCAGACTGCCTTACCTCCACAGTCATACAAGATGGTGGAAGCTTAATGTTTTGGAGCAGAGAATGTTTGAGACTTATTCTGGAAAGCCTAAGGAATCCTGAACCAACATGGCTCCCATTCCATACTTCAACATCATGCAATTCTGGACTGCAGCTCATCAGAACAAGACAATTCAGTCATTATATGACCTGCCCGGTCACAGAACCTAAATCCTTTTGAACTGCTCTGGGATGAACTGGACCGTAAATAGATCTCGAACTAGTGAAGAACCCCCGTGGCAAGTTTTACAAGAGGCACAGCAAAGTATTTCAGCCAACCGTTCGGAGAAAAGAATGCCAAGAGTGTGTAAAGATGTTTCTGCATGCTAAGGGAGGATTTTTCAATGAAAATGAAGTCTGTACATTGTTATATTTGTTTGGTCAATGTAGACTTCTACAGCGTTAAATGTCTGACTTTGTTGCATACGTGGCTCTCAAAAGCCACAAAAGACTCGGTGCTTGCAAACTTTCCAGAGGCTTTGTATTAAGTACCTTTTTTTTTTTTTTTGATTTCTTGCTTAACTAATTCATTTGTTTAGTCACATGAATGAATGGCTCTTCCTCTTTATATAAAAAAATAAAAAAAAAAAAGAAGAAGTGCACCACTAATTTTCTGTACAACACATTAAAAATTGTTAAATGGAGTAATCAAATGCTACAATTTGACAAAAAAATAGCAGGGTGTACCAAGGGGCAAAGCACAAAACAGTACAATGAATGCAATTAAATCATAATGTCTACTCTGCATAGAAAATAGTATAAAGGGTGTGTCTCATTAATCGACTAACGTAAAAAGAGAAAGAAAAAAAAATACATCACTCAGTACCTTTTGACTGCTTTCTGGGCCAGCATGCGGTTCCCGGCCAGGAACGTGAGGCTTCCGAGGATGGCGAGATATTTAAGAGTCTGGAACATGTTCAGTTGAGTCCAGTAGACATACATCAGACCCAGCAAGGCTGCATCACAAAGCACAGAGAGACAATAAGAATATATACGAGTAACCCAAGGTGTTATAAGAGACAAATTAATTTGAATATGTGTCCTGTCTCTCATCAGGCTGGACAAAGAAGCATATTAGATGGCAGATATGGTGTACAATAAAAAATAAATAAATAAATAAATGATTCACATCTGGATTTCACATCTGAAACTTAAAGATCCTTTTCATGCTCTCATCATTTGGAACACAAAATAAAAATTAGACACACTGCCGAGTCTTGCACTCACCAGCATGGCCGACGTGGAAGAGCACACAGCTGGGGGACAGACTGAAGTTGGAAATGTTGGCACCCAACTTGAACCACTGCACGAAATAAAGTAAGACGGTGATAAAACACAAGAAGTCAAAAAACAACCCAAAACACTAAATTTGCTGACATTAAAAGAATAATAATGACGGTTTCATTTAGTTATAGTGAAAGTGAAAACAGTACTAAATGAAATAGAAATGGAGATATTAATTAATAAATCATTTTTATTAATAATTATTATCAATATATCGATCTCCGTGCAGCAGGCAGTCTCGCGTGTAAAACCAAACACCATGTGGCGTCAGTGATTTGCCTCTAGAGGCCACTCTTGTAATGACAGCAGACCTTCTCAGCCGCTCCAGCAACCTGGAAAAACTATCGGTATGGAATATTTGTCGATAGTCGTTAGTTCAATCAACTATCGTGTTGGTTTATCGCGAAACCCCCCCAAAACAAAACGATAAATCAGTTAAAAAGAAAGCTCAGCACCAACCAACCTGCTACTGCTGGGCCCTTGAGGAAGGCCCTTAACCCTCAACTACTCAGATGTACACATTAGATAATTGTAAGTTTGTCTCATCCTAACACTTGAAACATTTTAAGAGAAATTGCACAATACCAGGATGAGGAGGAGCAGGAAGGGTGAGAGGACGAGCGCAGTGAAAGTGTTGGACAAGACAGAAGGAGGTCTTTTCTCTGGCTCACGGAACATATGCTAGACATACAGAAAGAGAGAGTGTTAGGAACTGTGTTTTGTCATTAAAACAGTATTCAAATAAATAAATCTTGGAACTGACCTGGATCTCTGGTTTGGGAACGTACAGGTTCTTGGACTGAACCACAGATGGAGCCTCTTCTTCGAGGAACTTGAGGACAATATCCGCCTTTTGAGTGGTGGGGAGGGGAAAAATTAATAAAAAAAAAAGTTAGAGGACATTGGACAATTGCTGAGTTACTCTGTTCCACTGTATTAGTGTACATGGTTTCCATACCACGTTCCATGAGACCGGGTTCTCCAGCGTGGCATCTCCCACCATCAGGTGGAGCATGTATGTGCCTGAGATGGAGTCGAACTCTGTTTTTCTCTCAGCTGTGTCCAGCTCAAACTTGTACAGGTTCTTGCTGTCTGGCTCGGCCACGAACACCACCTCCTGACCCGTCTTCTGGTTATGCAGCCGGACAAAGGTCTGAGGACAGGAGCGAGCCAGAGCACAGAGATTAAAGTCTAATCAAACTCTTTCTTGCCTGGGTTTGGGAATGCTAGTAAAGGGGCTTAGACGTGTACGATACCCTGTTAATAACCATCAGAGAGAGAGAGAGAGAGAGAGAGAAGACAAATGGACAGACAGAAAGGCCAAGTCTACCACAGAATGAAAGAAACAACAGCAGAAAGAATGAAAGGGAAAACAAAAGAAAGGCACAAAGATTGAGACAGACAAAGAAAAAGGGGAACAAACAAAAACAGAACAGACAGAATAAGAAGAAAAGAAAGAAAAAAGCCAAAAAGAAAAAAAAGCAATGAGAGAAAGAACAGCAGAAAAAAAGAGTGTTAATGGTGTGAATTGTCACTCGGGTCAGAGAGTGAAGCTTCAAACCTGTACCTGGTGAGGCGTAAGCTCAACTCCAGTGGCTTCATCCACCAGCTGGAAGGTCATTGCAAAGTTCTGGTGGCTGTCAGCCAAGAATGGGGTCTTGGCTTTGTTTGGATATTCCACCCTGGGGAAGAAAATAAAGAAATATATCTAAATAAAAGAAAAACATATGAGAGGATGCCAGAAAAAGAGTTGTGGTATTGTACGAGGAAATCTGGTGTGTCAAAAAAGTATTTGAGGGTGGTGCAGGACATGCATGAGGACAACGTAACAGCAGTGAAGTGTGCAGACTGGTTCAAGGTGGAGGTTGGACTGCATCAAGGATCGGCTCTGAGCCCTTTCCTGTTTGCAGTGGTGATGGACAGGCTGATGGACGAGGTCAGACAGGAGTCTCGATGGACTATGATGTTTGCAGTTTAAATTGTGATTTGTGGTGAGAGTAGGGAGCAGGTGGAGAAGAGCCTGGAGAGGTGGAGGTATGCGCTAGAGGAGTTTAAGTACAAGAGTGCAAAGTAATGGAGAGTGTGTTATCTGCAAGAGTGTAAGGGAAAGTTTATAGGACTGTGGTGAGACCTGAGATGTTGTATGGTTTAGAGTAAAAGACAGGAGGTGGAGCTGGAGGTAGCAGAGTTGAAGATGTTCAGATTTTCATTGGGAGTGATGACGGTGGACAGGATTAGAAATGAGTTCATTAAAGGGACAGCGCATGTAGGACGTTTTGGAGACACGGTGAGATTGAGATGGTTTGGACATATGCAGAGGAGGGACATGGGGTATATCGGTAGGAGAATGCTGAGGATGGAGCCACCAGGAAGGAGGAAAGAGGAAGGCCAAGGAGGAGGTTTATGGATGTGGTGAGAGAAGACATGCAGGTAGTTGGGTTGAAAGAAGCAGATGTAGAGGAGGGGTATGGAGACGGATGAGCCGCTGTGGCGACCCCTAATGGGAGCAGCCGAAAGAAGAAGATCTAAATAAAAGAAAAGATTAGGATTATGTAGATGATGTTGATGACGGAGAAGGATCTCACCGGGTGGTTTTGGCACCGATGCTCTGGTCCTTGTCGACCACAGACAGGTCCATGTTGTTGATGGCAACCTTTGTGGAGACTTTTACCTTGAGCTAATGGAGGGGAGAGGAATAATTAAGTGATAAAAACATTATTTGAGAAACCAGAAAAATATGGCATATTTGAAGAGAAAGGGCTTTGTGTGGTTATCAGAATGACGTGACGGCGTATTGTTCAGGGTTCAGATGTCTACAAAAGACGAGACTTTGACCTCTGACCCTACGATTTTAACTCAACACGCACTAAATAATTGCTTTTTAAAAGCCATATTGAAGCATGAATCAGTAGTCATTTACACAATTAAGGGTCAAAGCCTCAGGGAGAAATTTTTTTATTTCCTTTTAAAAAGCCGTAACCATAACCCCAGTGTTGCGCGGTGACGTTGCAGATGAATTGTATGTATTGAATGTATTATCAAACTTACATCGATTTGATTGGCCACCAAACGGCTGTCTCCGGTGACGGACACGGAGAACTGGTAGTAACCGCTCGCAGGCTGGCCGGCCATGAAGTTCAGTTCAAAAACGTCTCTAAAACAAAAAAATAAAAAACAACAAAAAAATAGGTTGTTCATATTCAGGCGCAAAGCTACAGCGTTACCAATGTTGCTATGACAACCAAAAAATGAATGAATAAATCAATCGTTTCTTATTCCTTAGTGGAGGATCAGAAGGGCGTGTGTGAGGAACGTACTCGTGTAGGGTGAAGGGGGTCTGACTCAGGACTACCGCCTTAGTGGACACAGAGGTGGCAGATTCCAACAGAACGTTAGCTAAACTCAGGGGCTGGCACAAGACATCAGTCACCTGGAGCTGTAAGAACACACACACACACAGCAGGATAAACAAAAAAGAGAAAAAAGAAATTCAACAAGGCAGAAAGTCAGACAAAGAAACAAAAAGAAAATGTCAAAATGTCAAAAAGAAGGAGAAAGAATGTGAGAGTGCTGCGTACCCACAACGTGAAAACACAGAAGGTGAGAAGGGGAATAGTGACACACAGAGAGCGCACAACCTTTCGTGTGTAAATATATTAACTTGGCTTCATGTGTTTTTTATTCGAGTTACTCGAGAAATGGTTTCAGCCCTAGTGTGTACCTGCAGAAGAGGCTGGCTGTGCGAGACGGCTGCAGAGCCCAGAGCGGTAACGACGACCGGCTTGTGGAAGCGGTTGTTGGAGAAAGCGGCGGCGGCGCTGGCTACGCTGAACGCCTCGGACAGAGTCTCCCACGTCTTTTTACTGAAGATGGAGTTCACCAGCTGGATCACCTGGTCCTGAGAAAACAGCACACGGCGACATCATTCTCCACGTACAGGTGATGACGATTCTCAAATCTGATTGGTCAGAAGGGCGATTCGTTTCTAATAGCTGCAAAGCTTTTTGTTATCCTTTCCATAGTAACTCGTTTAAAGACTCGTTCAGCAGAATCAGGGAGGTTTTCTGTAAGACGTTTACAGCTGCTATAAGGTAAGTGAGAACAGGAAAATTCATAGAAAATCCATGAAATGCAATTCATTAATAATTAAGAAAAGTCATCATTAAATAATTGTTGGTAATTCATTGCAGTATAAAGAGAATAAAGTATATGGAGAAGATATAAAGTTGTAGCTCAGTGTTGGGATATTGGACTTCTGATCAAAATTACATGAGTTAAAATCACAGCCCTTGAGCAGGGCCCTTTACCTAAAAGTGCTCAGTTGTATATTTAACAATTATATGATTTCTGAGGTGGTACTTTAGTGGATAAGGCATTGGACTTCGGACCCAAAGGTCATGAGTTATAATCCCAGCCAGATCAATGGGCCCCTGATTAAGGTCCTTAAACCCCATAGCTGCTCATTTGTATGAATGAAATAAATGTAAGTCGTAAAGGTCATAAATATTAATATTATAAATAGCAAAAATAAATAAATACATAAAGTATTTCTTATTTAACTTATTGAGCCTCACCTCTTTTAGCGGGGGCTCCACGTCCATGTGATCGGACAGAGCGTAAGCTGCAGACACGAACAGCGCAGTGGCCTCAAGACCTTCCTCGAACTGCAAATACACGCCCCCCAGGTCATCCAGCCGCGCAGCCAGATCCTGTATTCGTGTGACACATGAAACAATCAGAAATTATAAATAAATTAAATCAATTTAAATATGTATTTCCCAGTAGGGTGAAAACAAATCCTTTTGTTGTTTAAAATAAAATTTTAAAAAATTCATTTCTATATCTGTGTTACAGCGCCACCTAATGCCCAACTCGCATCATCTCACCTCAATTTCCTCCAGAATCTCTCCGAGTTCGGCCTGCTGAGAGAGACGGGAAGCCGCCTGCAGAGCCTGGGTGATGCTGCATATAGCAGTAAGACAATAAGTCAAAGTCTCATTACCATCAATCTGCCCTTACACATTTCTGTGCTTTTAGTGTCCATTCTAAACAAAGAGAGAGCCGAGTGTCTGCCAAGTTAACCTGCTCCACACCTACATACAGCAGGGTTCTAGATCCAGTTATACAGTTCCTTACTTAGAGATTCAAGATTTCACTGTCATATGGACAGCAGAGTTTGTTACACCATACAATTAAATTTTTACTCTGCAAATTAAATTCTACGGTGCAAATGTCTACCCGTTTCCCTTCATGCAGTTAGTTTTCCTCATCTTCCTCATTAAGACTATAGAAACCTGCACATCTGTCAGGTTTCTATCATCTGTCTAATACAAAAACCACACTGGTTTATGGTTTTTTTTTTCGCCCTTTTTTAAAATACACCGACGAGAACTTCCTCTGAACACTTGGTTGCGTGGATAAAAATATAAATACCCAAGAAAAAGACTCACGCCAAGACGTTGTCCTCCTTGGCGATGCGTGCTTTAAGGGCACTGACCGCCTCCTGCGATGCCACAGGGAGTCCCAGAGAACTGAGCGCGATCACGGCGTGGTGGATCTGAGAGATGGCGGAGTCCTCACTCACAGCCGCGAGGAGCGAATCCCGAGTCTCGTTTGAAACGCGGATCTGGTGTTCAAAAGCGAAAAAATACAAATGAGAAATGGGAGTTTACGAGTACATTTTATTAGACCCTCTGTACGATCCTGTTCCCATTCCTACCTCACAAGAGGAAAGCACTCGACTGGCCTCAGCCACATAAAACAGTGATTCAATGCTGGAAGAATCCACGTTGGACCGAACAAAATCGCAAGCCTCCTAACAAAGGTATATACATAAAAAAAAAAAAATTAACTATCATGAAACTTGTGAATTTGTACGACATCCTTGTGATAATTATTCAAGCTCACGTTCGAGTCAGGCATCGACATGCCCAACTTGCTCAGGCCGACGATCGACAGGTACGCCGACTTCAGGTCTGTGAACGGCTGCTCCAGGACGCCCTGAAGTCTATCCACATCTGAAGCGGTCAGGTGGTGGGTTGGGTTGAGCGCCCAGGCTCCAAGAGCCAGGATACACACCACAATGCTGACCAAACCTGATGCACATTAACATCAGTAAACATACTGTACAGTGTACACACATTCAGTCTTTGAAAAAAATCTATACAAGAGATTTTTATTACACAGAATAAACAAGCATTTGTTTGTGACATGATTATCAGGAATTACTCTCATTGTACTAGGAAGTATTTACTGCAGAGCTCATTATCAAATACCTCAATATCCCAATATTCCTTAAATAAATCCACTACATAGGAATCCAATTATGTTTTATATACAGTCCCAGTCAAAAATTAACACACCTTTTCCTTTAGTAACCTTCATACACACATTATTTTAACATTGTACATTAATACTGAAGACATCCATATGTTTTATATTTCTGATTGTCCAATCACAGCTACATTTTGCTTTGATGTCAGTTTGGAAACCTCATGGTATTCCCTCATGAGATTCATGAGGTAGTCACCTGGAGTGGTTTTCAGTTCACGGGTGTGAAGGAAATTGAGTTAATAAATCAATATAAATCAACAAGTTTATTAGAGGGACAGGGCATGTAGGACGTTTTGGAGACACGGTGAGGGAGATGGTTTGGACATGTGCAGAGGAGGGATAAGGGGTATATCAGTAGGAGAATGCTGAGGATGGAGCCACCAGGAAGGAGAAAAAGTGAAAGACCAAGGAGGAGATTTATGAATGTGGTGAGGGAAGACATGCAGGTAGGTTTGAAAGAAGCAGATGTAGAGGACAGAGTGGTATGGAGACGGATCATCTGCTGTGGCGCCCCCTAACGGGAGCAGCAAAAATAAAAAAGAACACAATTCTCTAGATGTTCCTTCATAGTTTGGAAGTCTAGTATTAGATGTACAATATTGAAACTAATAAATGAACGAAAAACCACTGAAGAAAGAGGTGTGTCGAAATCTGACATTTATTTTTATATGAAAAATATAATAGGAAGTATTTGAAACCCAGTAGCTATTATCACATTAGACACGTGGTCCATAAAATAAATGAGTATAAATATAGAAAACTGCTGCACTTTGGATGTAATTAATGTACATAAAAATAATTTTAAAAAAATGACACCTATAGAAAAACAAATGCATTTTAGTTAGCAAGTAGACCAGCTAGTCAACTAGCATGTTAGCATTATGCAAAATGCCATTGATAGAAATCGCAGGAGAATTTCAACAAATAAAACAAGCGTTTCGTGAAAATAAAAAACGCAGGATAAATTTACTCTTCGCTGTTTATAAGATAGAATTGCACACAGTATAACTGCAATACAAAAATATATATAATGTCAATGAAATGACTCACGGAGCAGCGCCATGTCGCCGAGTGCAGCGTCACCAATAGCGCCTGCGAGACTTCCGGGATAGACAGACGAAACCAATTACGGCTAAAGAAATAGGGGTGAGCGTTCTTATTCCGCTGTCTAATCACAAACAAATTTAATTGATATATACTTAAAACTGTAAAATACTTATGGTAAAATTATAACCTAAAAATAATGTCACAATTTTGAACGTAGTCAAGCGTTTAAATAAAATACATTTTTCTTCACCCCTGTAAACCAAACATGGTATAAACCAACCTCCGTGCTTGAACGCAACAGAAAAAATATATATATTTTTCATTACTGTAATTATAACCCCTTTATTTAATACATTTATTATATTTTCTAAATATAATTACAGTTTAACATATTTACATAATTTTATTACATTTTCAAATCATTTATATATTTTTTTAGTGAAGGGCGTTGAATTGGCATTGTGTCTCTTTCCTATTGGTCATGTTGATGCAGGGCGGCGTCCAATCAGAGAAGCATTAAGAGTGTGACGTCGCCGTAGACCTGTATTATTATATATATAAATGTTATTAAATTTGCAGATAAAAAAATACATGTACAAATACCAACTAGATTAATCGTTAAAACCAAATAAATATATAGATTACTTAGTCCAATATAAATATATTTGTTATTCCAAAGAAAGCACAATGAAACATTGTTTTCTCAATGCTTTTTTTTTTTAATTGTATTTACGTTATTTTACAAAACAGGGCAATATTAATGATTATATTTCCACTGTTACAGCATATCCAGAAATAAACCAAATTATGAATTAACCCACAGGGGAGTTTATGTATGAAAATGTGTTTAAAAAAAGCAACTACGCCTGTCAAAAAGCACAAGATGTGTTCCTCTGGCGTTCCTGATATTGTGACAAAGACTTTCAAGAAAACAAAAAAAAAAACAAAAACAGAAAAAAAGTACACACAAATTGACAGAATGCTTTATACATGTTAAACTCTTGAGATAACCTGAGACAAAAAGACTATAAGCACCTTAAGGTCTGCAAAGTCACAGTTTTTATTACCCCTAAATCTTTTTTTCACAATTACATTATTAACAAAATATTATTTTACATCTTAATTCACAACGTGAGCAAATGCCATATGTTAGAAAATTGTCGAGATTGGAGAGAAGTGCAGGCTCAGGACAGAATGAGGGCCCGGCTGTGTACGTTCGATTTCAGAGAGCGAAGATAACGCCTGGCCTTCTCGGTCATAATCAGCTGATCCGTAGTGCGGCCACAAACCACTGCCTCCCACGCTGGAGACATCTAGAGGGAGAAGAAGGAGACAAACTTTAGGAGTAAGCCTCAAGTGTCATTACATCATTACTATAAATGTACGTTTTCAACCACAAAAAAGTCTTCAAATAAATAAATAAATGAATCCCGGATGACTTACAAGAGCGGGAGGAACAGATTTGGGGTTCGTCTGAACTTGTTTCATTGCAGGTCCACTTTCATTGGGGCCGAGAATAAAACCCTGGTCGAGAACATTCTCCTCCTTTTTCACGGTAAACGACGAGTTGAAGGACATGGAGAGTGACCGGTCCGCCTAAGACACAAACAACATCTTTACATCATCCTCTCACAGCAAGATCAAACCAAAGCGTCCAGTTTTTTTTTTTTACCTTTCTGCTGTGCTTGACGAGAGGCTTGGTGTGCTGGCGTCGAGCAGGACGCGAATCCTTACAGTCTATAACGTCCAGCGCCAGAGATTTACGCACTTTCTTCATAGGAGGCCGGTGCTGTAGGGTAAAGTAATGAAAGTAGATGAGTGTATAATTAAAAAAAGGCTGCAGGTCTGAACATTGAAACGGTGATAGAGACAGCTCTGTGAAAAAAAAAAAATCAGGAACCCTTACCACCAGTTTGGGTTTCTTTTCAGCCGGACTCTCATCCTTGACAATGAGCTCAATGCCTGCTTCAGTACGCAGAACCTCCTTTAGGTCCTCCTCCAGGTTGGGTGTCGGCGGCTACGGCAAACATCACACATCATTCCCACGTTGAGGACAAAAAAAAATTCTATTTACTTTAGTTCTTCGTTAGCATTTCGTTTCCTCACCAGAGGGCGTATGGGCCCGTACTTCTCCAGGGCGTTTTTAAACGGGGTCGGGGTGCGAGGCATCCTATCCAGATCAGCCTTGTGGTTTGGCGTGATAAAGCTGAGGCGAAAAAAATCACGGAAATGGAATCAGACCCTTTTTAATATCAGGTGTGTTTTAATTGAAAGTGCAAAGCTGGACTTACATGGAGTTCTCCTTCTGAATGAGAGGGGTTTTGTCTCTGTGCAGCGGCGTCGTGACGACAACTTTCTGGCTGCACACCGGAGTGGACGTGAGAGACGGGTTCTCCAAATCGAGTGTGTCCTGCTTCGTCCACATGTTAAGAAACTGGGGAAGAAGATTTGTGAATGAAATACGCATTTTTAAGAATAAAAAAACGGGGGTTACGTTCTATGACCCCTCGCGAGTAACAAAAAATCTCAAGGTTTTGACTCTCCTTTTTGTTATTTTGTACATGTACCGTAAACTCAACAAAAATTGTGAATTACTTGTCATAAATGTTTTATGTAATTTATTAGTACAAACTCCGTTTTGAAATGTTACTCCGAACTTTGGAGACACTCGCAGCTGAACTATCAAGGTCACGAGTGTCAAGGATCCACTGTACTCAAATATAGTCAAATATGACTCCAGTAAAAGTGTCCCTTTAAATGTTCCCATTATACTTTTAGTCAAGACTCTTTGTTTAATGAAAAGACTCAAATGGTACGCAACACACGAATCTGTTAACAGAACGATTTTAACGAGTCAAAAACTGAAATTCTATTAAAATGATCATGAGTCAAAAAATAAATAAATGGTGTAAACGAGGCCACGTGTGTTGTGTTGAGTTCGAGTCTGGAGTTTCTCAATCATTGATTCCTCTCTAAAAGTTCTGCTTTCTGTTGAACTGATGCTGAACTGTGTGTTGGTGATAAGTAGATACACCAAGCGCCGATCAGAACAAGTGGAAAACAGGGCGTGTGCTGGACCCTGATTGGTGGATTGCTGCGTGTTTGACCAGTTAAGTTTTTATTCCTCATCAATAAAAAGCAACGACTGATTTTGCACAATGTAGTCGAGTAAAAAGTGAGATATTTGAGTTTGAAATTTAATGAAAGTAAAAGTCTCTCCTAATGGAAATGCTTCAGTAAAGTACAGACATGTGAAAAAGCTACTTAATTACAGTAACGAATTATAAAACTTGAATTCTAAAAAGATTCCCTAGCAGCATCGTAAAAAAAATTACAACCCATCAGAATGTGTTTAATAGTCAAAAGGAACATAGTAGTCAAAGGCACCTAGTAGAAGGTATTTCGTAACATTTACATACAGACTTTATTTATATTTATTTATTTACGTACAGAAAATCCGTGGTTCTTGTACGCTGCTAACTGCTAAAGCTATGCTAGCTCATAGCTTGTGAGTTATGGGGGGTTTTTTTGTGCCATGCCAGCTTCTACGTCTATGTTCATGGAGAAAACCAGGTTTGGTTTTACAAATATAAGACTAAATCAGATTAATTTTATTCGAAAAACCTTAAGAATATATTTGGATTAACTTGATTAAAAAGCTTTTCAAAACTTTCAAATACAACAAGTGTTTAAAGTCCAGCAAAATATGTTTAATGGACACTGGATTTTGACAGGATGATTTTCTCCTGATAATTAAAATTGTGATTAACTTAAAAAATTTATTTCCAGCACTTTGTCATAAAACGTCTCCAAATATTATCAAATAAAATCCAAACCGAGTCTCAATATCAGACATTAGCTTATTACAAAAATAAATAAATAAATGCATCTTTCCTCGAACCGACAGCATTTTGGAGACCTACACGTCTGAACTGTATCCCTGAGGTAATTACATCGACTCAATTCCTAAAATTTGCAGTAAAGGCAAACCCTGTTGTTTGGAGATTCTTTGTACCTGAGACGGGGAGAAAGGCAGGCTCTTCACCGGCGTGCTTTTGGGGGTCATGGAGTCGTTGGCGTCGGGGGAGAGGGCGATTCGGCGGCGTGTGCGGCGGCTCAGGATGGACGGCGGTGTTGCTCCTCCGGGTGAGATTGGAATGAGTTCGCCTTTACTGCCCTTACTGAGCTCGTGGAGAGCACTGCCTTCCAGACGAAACTGCAGCACGTCGGGGCTCTGACTTTCCTCCGGCAGCTCAAAGTCAGCAAGGTTACACCAACCTTCCAAGTCCTACACACACACACACAGGATTTTCATTTCTGAATTCCAAGTCCAAGATATTTCGTGTTTCTTTCCTGTCCCGCTCACAGCTTAGAGAAAAAAAATCCAAGAAAATCTTTTCAAAACCAAAACCTTCACCTTGTCTACACTTGGAGAACACACACTTATCTAATAGGCAGAATAGGCAACCCATCTGATGGTCTTGAAGCCCAATACAGCCATGTGCAGGTCTACAGTCTTGTCACTGATGTCTTTTGACAGCTCTTTGGTCTTTCCCATGGTGGTGGAGAGGTTTAAATGGAAGAGGTTGATTCTGTGACCGGTTTCTTTAATACACTCGTCTTTTATACACATAACGAGTTGATGTTACACACCTACTACTGATCTACTGACAAATCCATTAGAACCATAAAAAACTTGTTTGGTGAAGTTGATGTGCATCCCGACCTCACAGATCCATCTCTACGAGCAACGGATGATCTATCTCACCCTGTCCATCATGTCCATCACCTCCTTTAGTGCGGGAGTGGCTGATGGAGACAGGAAGCCCGAGCCGTCGTTCACCCAGGCAGGGACGCTCGAGTTGGTCGAGCTCTCAGCGTCACTAGGGGGCGTCGCTGGAGCTCGAGGCGTTTTGCCGGGAGAGGATTTCCGAGGTTCGAGATCCACAGGTTCCTGAAGAACAAGAACAATGAACACAACGAAAAAAAAACAAAAAAAAAAAAACAGTATGACAGCAAACTGATTTATAATTCTTCCTGTATTAATGTTTTTTTTTATACTTCATATTCCCCACACTATATTTATCCCCATTTTCCACTAGGACAAAAGTATTGGCACCCCTGACACCATTTAGTCCTGTTGCTGTTAAATATAATGCATTTTCTGTGTTTAATGAGCAGCAGTTCAGTCCGTCACATCGCTTAAAAAAATCCTAAAGTAACCTTTTTTTGTTTTATGTGATGCACAATAGTGCCCTCTTACACTTTATATACATTAATAATCTGTCAGATACTCTGTATATTGTGTTCTTATTTAATCTGTATTGTCTCTTATAATCTTTAGAGTCTCGTATATTCTGTATTGTCTTGAATAATCCGTCTATAAGATAAACATAGCGTTATTTATGTCTGTACTTTTGAGAGCCACCAACAGCTGATACCAAATTCCTTGTGTGTGTGTGTGTGTGTGTGTGTGTGTGTGTGTGTGTGTGTGTGTGTGTGTGTGTGTGTGTGTGTGTGTGTGTGTGTGTGTGTGTGTGTGAGAACACACTTATCCAATAAACCTGATTCTGATTAGCATTTTTGGACATGTTGTTGTGTCTATCCTATCCATCTTCACCGCAGGGAGACATACAGCTGTGCCCTCACCAGTGCAACAGTGAAAAGAGACACGTTAAAGACACGTCCAGAGGTTACAGGAAATACAAGGGTCTTACCCGCTTGATCGCCGGTACAGCGACAGCCTCCAGCTCTCCACCGTAGCAGAAATCCTCCTGTGAGCATCAGACATTACAACCAGATTACGACACAGGAAGAATGACACACAGTATAAATAAGAATCCATTCAATTAAAAAAAGAAATGCTCTCTACCAGCGGATCAGCGTCCTGCCTCGCACTGACGATTCCTTCCTCGGGCTGGTGAATAAAGTGCAGTGTCGGGTCCACGCCCGTGTAGTACCCCAACTCCACCTTACGCTTAATGGTGGAGTTCCAGTGGTTCTTCACAGCATTGTCGGTCCTGAGACGAAAAGGGGAAGAGGATGAACTACAGGCCGCAGGGATCAAATTATATGGGCAGACATTTATTTTTTAAATAAACGCAAAATTATACTTGAAATAAATGCACTAATATATTAAACATGGAGGATTCAACTTGCACAATGAGCTTGTCTGGGGGACATGAACCACAAACTGATTGGGGTGCAATTTCTTTTCTACAAATTATTATTATTAATATAATTATTAGACTGATCAGATGTTTCAAAAGTGTCCACCTTCCAGGCAACAGCTTGGCGATCTCGGCCCAGCGGTTCCCCAGCATGCAGTGCGCTTTGTAGATGATGAGATCCTCCTCAGCGGTCCAGGAGGACTTCTTGACGGCTGGGTTGAGGTGGTTGTGCCAGCGCTCGCGACACTGCTTCCCCAGTCGCCCCTTCAGGTGTTTGGCCACAACGGCCCACTGTTTGTTACCGTATTTTTGAACCAGTTGGATCACCTGCACGTAGAGAAAGGGACAAGGACGATCAGAAACCTGATAGACCTCACTTTCATAGAATTAAGAAAAGTGCAAGTCCAATCATAGGGTAATTAAGTATATACATGTATATGCAGCTACAAACGTACCTTTTCATCTTCTTCTTTAGTCCAAGGCCCTTTGACGAGGTCTGGATCCAAAACCTTGTACCAGCGGTGCTGACACTGGTGTTCCGAGCGATTCTGTGAACATCAAACTTAGGTAAGATACACAAACACCCTGATTACATAACAGGACTATTTTCTTGTGGGGTGTGTGTGTGTGTTTTGCTTTGGAGCAACAGCAAAGTCCGAAAACATGTAATAATGTGGTAAAACTTGTTTGGGGTAATTAACCCCAGGGTATATAAAGAAAAGCGACCCCCCTCCATTTTATGCATTGGTTTATTTCTTTGGATTGTCCTTTTTTCTTTTGAAATATTAATTTGGGTTATTTTTTTTGGATCATTTTATGGATTATTAATCTGGATTATTTCTTTGGATTGTTTGACGGATTATTAATTTGGTTTATTACTTTGGATCTTCTAATGGATTATTAATCTGGATTATTTGTATGGATCTTTTTATGGATTAATAATCTAAATTATTACTTTGGATCTTCTTTTGGATTATTAATCTGGATTATTTGTATGGATCTTTTTATGGATTAATAATCTAAATTATTACTTCGGATCTTCTTATGGATTATTAATCTGGATTATTTGTATGGATCTTTTCATGGATTAGTCATCTAAATTATTACTTTGGATCTTCTTATGGATTATTAATCTGGATTATTTGTATGGATCTTTTTATGGATTAATAATCTAAATTATTACTTTGGATCTTCTTATGGATTATTAATCTGGATTATTTGTATGGATCTTTTTATGGATTAGTCATCTAAATTATTACTTTGGATCTTCTTATGGATTATTAATCTGGATTAGTTCTTTGCATTGTCTCATTTTCTTTTGGATTATTAGACTGGATTATTTAGAGCTGCTTTAGTTATAGCAGTGAGGTAATGTTCTACCTAGAGAAACATTTCTTTGAATGAGAAAGGAAGAGACTTTGGAGCTTTTTATGGTCAGGTGAAGAGTTTCTCTGGGAATCACCATTATGGCTCCTGTATTTTTCCTGTATAATCTCAGACTTTAGTCACACCAGCAGAACATCTCCGGTGCTGAACTCAAACTACAACATGAATTCATCTCCACAGGTGATTTTTTTTTTTTTGTCAGCAACAACATCAAGAAGCAAATCCTATAACAACTGTTATAGTGAAAAACAAACCTACAGGAAGAAAACTTGCGATGTATTTCCAGTCCCCGGTTCCTAAATTCTGAACCAGCCTCCGCAGACTCTCATCCTGAAAAACAAGACAAGATGTGTTCACGCTTCGGCTCAGCGTTCTCCTCCGTACTGTAACACGGCCCTGAGAAAGAGTGAGGACGAATGCAAAGATCACCTCTTCCTGCGTCCATTTCACTTTAACTTTCCCACAGTCCTTCGGGTCGGCTGCGTCTGAGTCAGTGTCCTGACACTCCGCGTCCTCACTGCACACACACACGCACACACACACACACACAGCTTTGTTAACACAGGGAAAAACAAGTCTCTCCAGTCATCAGGGAATAACAACAAGGTGCTGAGTTTACACCGCTTGGCTTCGTTGTGTTTGCATGCGAGTGTTAGCAAATCAGTGCAAAACTGGGACGTGTCCAAATCCAGACTGGAACAATTACTTTACTATTAAACAGAATGGCATTTTGGAAGGAGAATCTCATTGGGCTTGCAAAAAGAAAAATGCTGTCTATGATTAAGGCTGTGGGTCAGAGCCCCAGAATCACCAAGCTGCCACTGTTGGGCCCTCAAGAAAGAGCCCTAACACTCTCTGCCATTAAGGCTCTAAGTTACTGATCAGAAGATCAGGGGTTCAGGCTCCAGTATAAACAAGCTGCTACTCTTGGGCCCTTTGACAAGGCCCTTAATCCTCTCTTTGATTAAGGTTCCGAGTTACTTATTGGTAGGTTGAGGGTTTAAGCCCAAATCCTGGTATCACCAAGCTGCCAGTTTTGGGCCCTTGAGCAGGCCTCAACCCTCTTTGTGGTCTGGGTTACTGATCAGAATGTCGAGGGTTTCAGCCCCATAGAACCATCAAGCTGCTACTGTTGGAGCCGTGAACAAGGCCCTTAACCCACTCTGATTGAAGCCCTTACTGACTGTTATGTTGTGGGTTTAAACCCAAGAAACACCAAGCTGCAAATATGTTGGGCCCTTGAGCAAGGCCCTTAACCCTCTCTGTGTTTAAGAATATGAGCTACTGATAGGTAGGTTGAGAGTTCCTAAATCTCACCAAGCTTCAACCATTGGGCCATTTAGCCATTTCTGCAATTCAGGTTACTGATCAGAAGGTCAAGTCAAGTCAAGTCAAGTTTATTTGTATAGCGCTTTTCACAACAGACATTGTCTCAAAGCAGCTTTACAGAAAACAACAGTGAAGGTGAATGGTGTGCGTTTGTCCCTGATGAGCAGCCGTGGCGACAGTGGCAAGGAAAAACTCCCTTAGATGATATGAGGAAGAAACCTTGAGAGGAACCAGACTCAAAGGGGAACCCATCCTCATATGGGTGACATCAAAAGTTTGGTCATAAATCTTTCAACAATACAGAACAATTTGTGATCATCATAGATCCAGCAGGGTTGTGGGATCCTGTGGGATAGGTCCAGAAGGTTGTGGGATCCAGTCTCAGTATTGCTAAGCAGCCACTGTTGGGCTCTTTGAGCAAGGCCCTGAAGTCTCTCTTCTCCAGGAGCACGTATCATAGCTGACATAACTGGGATATGCGAGGAAAGAATTTCCCAGTGCTGTAATTCCCATGTGACAAACAAATGCATTTATCTACTGGGCCTTGAGCTGCACCACACAGGACCACACTGAGATTCCTGTTCATGTTACATACAAAGACACAAATCTCATCGATCCTAATGCAATAATTAATGACAGTATTAGACGTTTTGTAAGTATCCCAAGTAGCATTAAATACTTTAACAGAAATACATCAACAAACAACAAAACAAAAGCATCCCTCTTTTGAACATGAGGCCAACTTTAATACAAGTTGCAAGCTTACAGGAAGCCAGGCAGACATTAACAACTAGTATTAATCCATTAGACCTTTAAAAAAAAAAATCACAAAACGTACAATTAGTGTTTGATTTATTCGTGCATATGAGACAAATGAGAATTTCTCATGCATCTGCTTTATTTCTCGGGAGCGCGCGCGCTTGGAATAAAAAAAAAAATCCTCCGAAATCTTTTGTAAATAATTCTCTGATCGGGTCGCGCGCGATGCACGACTCAATATATATCGCTTGATTATAAGATGCACGTGTAAACCGGGACAAACCACGTATAAACTTACCCGCGCGCCCACCAGGACATCTCTATCTGCAATTTTTCCCTCCGATTTTCCGGTTAAACCCGACCTTCTGACACGGCGTCGCGAGCTAACCCCCGACCATCTATTAGAACCGGGGACAGGGTTCCGGTGGTTTAATGTTGAATCCGGTGTTAAACAGATTGGACAAATAAAAGAGAAGAAAAGACAAGAAAGGGCAAGCAGCACTAATAGCAAAGCTGCGCGAGCTCCCGGTCCATCGCCTCCTCCGACTGTTTCTATCTCGCGCTTCTTTTTTCGCAGCGCCGTCCCGCGAGTGACGTCATCAAGTAGCGTCTGCGCGCGCGCGCAGCCACACACCCAAGCGACGCTTATTACCGTCAAAATATAATATAAACATGACAATATAAAAAAAAAAAACCTGCTATATATTTCATTATCGATCACATTAATACATTACTTTATTATTTATATTATTATTATTGTCTTTTTAGTTTATTATTATTTAAATATAATAATACATTTATTAATAATAATAATAAAATGGATAGTTATTGAGTAAAAATAAAAGGTACAATTATTTTACTTTATCATTATTTATTTAATACTAATACTACTGCTAATAATAATAGTGATTATCATCATTAATAGTATTATTTTATATTAATTTTTTTTTTTTAAGTTTATTACTATTGTCGAACTAATATTGTTAAAAGTTTATTTATTTAGGAATTGAATCATTTAATAATAAATGAAAAATAGATACAATTATTCACATATAAATTATATATATATATATATATATATATATATATATATATATATATATATATATATATATATATATATATATAAACTAATATTAATGATGCTGCTAAAATAGCAATAACAAGGACTTTATATTAAAATTTATTCATAATGAAGTCATAATTTGTAAAAGCAATGGAAAAGGGGGCGTGGTCACGTAGAATTTCTATTAAAAGAGGAAAAAGGGGAAATATCTTGACAATTGATTCAATTTTTTTTTACAATTAAAATCACATTTCGTTGATATATTTCAAAATGCAAACTAATAAACTAATGCTAATGTATTTCTTCTTTTCAAAAAACAAACCAAAAAAAAGCCCAAATCAGTCAGGTCTATAAATACAAGCTGATTCTCATTAGCATGATGAACCTTCAGCAGGATGGAGGGAGACTGCAGCAGATCAGGTAGAAAACAAGCCTCAGTTTTTTAATGCGATGTTTTGTGTGTTATAGGATGAAGAATACTGATTGAATGTGTCTATAAATCTTTTTTAGAGACAGCTAAGAACTATGAGAGCTTTGGTTTATTAGAGATGGACCAGGGTTTCCTCACAGACTGCACCTTGCCCACTGGAGGAACATTAAAAGCCCCCAAACACATAGTGGTGGAGTTCACAGAACCCAATTTAACCCTTTCTACTTCCTGTAAAAACTCCACCAGTGTTTTATCTCCTTCTAGTCTCCAGAGTAAGATGTCCCTCTTGTCCCCAACTATCAACATGCATTCTGCTGGAATGAACGGTCTCCTAGAAGGGAAATCCTCCACCCCTTATGAGCGGATGACCTTCCAGAAAACAGTCCTGGCCAACACTTGGGACTTGTCCTCCATTGATCTGACCACCTCTCATCCTTTGTGGGAAGTCTCCTACATCAGACCTAACATGGAAAGCCCTAAAGTGTGCTTGGAATCGAGTAAGGTAGAGTTCATTTGGAGTCCAGGTTACCAACCGACACCTCCAACTCTGGCAGAAATCTCCTCACTGATCTGCTCTGGGACACCACTGGAGGTTCAGAGGTCATGCCGGGAGTTCACTTTTCAGGATTCGAACCTGCGCCATGCCATGCCAGAGCTGACCGATGAACAAAAGAGTTTGTCCAGAAACTGGGCCATGTAGTGGTGGGGAAGATGTTAAACACATATATGCAGAAAAATTAGAAATGGTTTCTATTCATTTGTTGTTTTTTTTTTTCTTTTTTTTTTTTCTATCTATATGGTGACCTGAGAGATTTACTGAATTATTCAATGTATATTTTTGTACTCAAAATAAAGTGTGGTGTGTGTGTGTGTGTGTGTGTGTGTATATATATATATATATATATACCTGATTGTGAGCTTGTTTCTAGAAATGCAACTTTTATTCAAAATATTTTACAAAAACAATAAAGTTGAAATATAGACTGACTGCTCAAAGTTCTTTATGGACTGCTACAAAGCTGGAGATGAGCTCACTATGCAATCTGCAGGACCAGCAAGAGTGTGTGATGGAATCAGTACCACAGCGCTGTATAATTCTCATATTTGACGAATCGAGTGGTAAATTCTCATGCAGAGCTCAACAAATTTTATATTACACTGATCAGGCATAACTTTATAACCACCTGCCTAATATCATGGTGGTCCCTCTTTTACTGCCAAAACAGTTCTGACCCGTCGATCATTAGCGGCATTAACTAGTTCAGCAGTTGGAGCTACAGGAGCCCGTCTTTTGGATTGGACCACAAGGACCAGCCTTTATTCCCCAGTTTTGGAGATGCTCTGACCCAGTCGTCTAGACGTCAACATTTTATTTTAAACTCTCAAATCCTTACGCTCGCCCATTTATTTTATTTTTTTCCCTGCTTCTAACACGTCAACTTTGAGGACACAACGTTCACTTGCTGCCTAATAAAAATATCCACAAACTAACAGCTGCCATGATGAAGAGATCAGTGTTCTGGCTGATCAGTGAGTTTATGGCAGTTTCTGTGACGTTTACCCTTTATTACAGAAATGCAGTTTTCCTAAATTGAATAGTCTTCAGGTCTGCTCTGCTCTGTGACCTTTTCTTGTGATGATGTTACTCGTATTTTAATTCAAAAAAGAAAAAGATGTAGGCCATGTTTTTCAAAGTGTGAATTTCTTTTCTTCTCATCATTGTGCATTATAAATTTTTATACACGTGAACAAAAATATTAAAAAAAAACCCTCAAATAAATAAAGCTCACAATAATGCATCAAGCTTTTTTTTTTTTTTTATACAAAGGACTAATAATTTCTTAAACTATCAGCTGCTACACGTGAAAGAGGCTCGTTAGTGTTAATTTTATTACTCATGAGGTAACCAATCCCGGATCGGCCTGTTTTCATCCTGGGACATTTACACACATGATTCTGTTCAACCCTCGTCCCTCTCACTTCCTGCTTCAGCATGGAGAGAACCTCGTCTGAGCTGCATCCAAATCGTGCTCCTAGAGAACGAAAACGCAGACACCGGCAAATTTAATACATTTTATTTTAATAAATAAACAGTGCATTAAGAGGTTTCCTGGGTATCAAGCCCACCTGATTGAGCTTTTTGAACTCCACCACCTGGAAGAAGATGTGTTCAAGGATGTGCTTGGCGTCTTGCTTTTCTTTATCCAGCTTTCCCGTGACTCCTAAGATGTCGCCGCATTTCCGCACGTAAAACTCGAGGTCGTCGTCGGTGCCTGTGTAAATCACGCAAATGAAACATTTTAAGGACTGTTTTTTTTAAATATCAATCCCTTGTAGCTCATGAGAAATCTAAAACTTGAATATTCTGACAGCAGATAGCAATTTGCCAATTATAAAAAAAAAAAAACCATCTTGCATATTTATCCATTTATATTTACATTATATAATATACGGTTAAGGCTCTGGGTCACCGATCATGGCTCAAGCCCCAGCACTGCCAAACTACCACTGTTGGGCCCTTAAGCAAGGCCCTTAATCTGCTCTGATCTGCTCCAGGAGTGCTGTACCATGGCTGACCCTGCACTCTGACCCCCTGCCTCCTAAACATCGCAGGGATATGTAAAGAAAGAATTCACTGAGCTGTATTGTACACGTGACACATAAAAGCCTCTTTCTTTAAACATTTTTTAAATGCAGCTCGTCAGAAACAGTCGGGGCTGAAAGTATTTTTTCTCCACAGCACTCGGGTTCGTACCAAATACTACATCTGGGCGCTTACATTTGTTTGACAGCTGAGCAATTCGCACTTTCTCCGAAGAAAACGCTTCGTCCAGGTCAAAAAGGTCGAGCATCGGCGGAGGAAGGTCCCTAAAGGCCGGCTGGAAAACCTGCGTATACAGAAATCCCGATCAGTTTTCTGCACCGTGAGCTACACGAGCGTGAGCGTTAAGAACGGCTTACGGCAGGCTGCAGAGGCGGCAGGGGCGTTTCGAACTGAGGCGTGATCAGCTGTAGCGGCTCGTGTTTGACATTCAGCTGCTTGTAGGCTCTAAAACACGACAACAAATTTCAAATCAACACCACGTTCATGTCTCTGATTAAAAGTGTTGCACTGAGACAGGTGCGTGAGCGACCTGATGACGCTCGGGAGGGAGTCCGTAGAGAGCTTGAAGAGAGACATGTCGAAAAGGGAGGTGAAGTCGCGTGGATTCTCGTCACCTTCCTGGAGACATACTCGGAGTCTCTCAGACAGATATCCTGTGTCGGGTAACATGGTGTAGTCTGTTACCTATAAAAAATTAATTAAAGAAATTAGACGGACTAAAGCGACGAACAAAGAGCTATCAGAGTGAATCCGGGTTTTGAAGGCATCACCTGCAATCAAGTAAAAAGGAACATACAGGTAGTCCCAGAGTTATGATGGTTACGATGACAATACGACGAAATTGTTCAAATATAAAATAAAAAAAATTTAAAAAAATTTTTATTAAATATTGATAAAATAAAAAAATTATATTAAAAAAATTTCTTAAAAAAACCAAAACAAAATTCATTAATTAATAAAATAAAATATAGAAAATTTTAAATAAATGTAAAAAAATAAAATTGTATTATTTTTTAATTTTTTTTTGCGTAACAGCATGTATGTGTTGCGATACGTTGAGACGCTGCCAGGATGCATGTGCTCTATCTTCCACCTTGTGAGATGGCTCAACTCGAGTTTGGCTTAACAGAGTTTGGTTGTCTCGGTGTTAGAGCGTGTATCTTTTCTGGGTTTTCCATGTTTCATAGCCCACCTTTAGCTCTTTGTCTCTCTTTTTTTTAACCCGACTCCACCCTCCCCTCGTCTACGCGCCGTCTACTACTTACACAAACTGTAACCCCACACTGATCACCATTCTTCAAGACTCCTAGGTAGGCCATGTCTCGACCATATTTTCATTTTACAATGGGGTCATCGGTCATCTCCATCATAAGTCAGAGACAACCTGTGATTTGGATCTCTCCTACCTCTGGATCTTCAGCATCTATTTGATTCAGATGAATGTTGTCTGTCATCAGCCACTGGAACACCACATCCTATAGCATGGGGGGGGGGGGGTAATGGTAATATTCTTCTAGATTTTTTTTAAACAATAACGCAATATATAAATAAACATCCTGAAAGCTTACTATTATTTTACTGTTCTCCTCCTTGTCCAGGTATTGATCGCTGAACATGTGGCATGAACCCAGCACTGCCAGCTTGCCTGCACCCTTCTAAGACACACGAAAGGATGACCTTCGGATGGATCGGTTCGACAAATGTAAACGATGATGTAATGCTAGAGTACATTCTACGTGCTCACTAACCTCGACATTGGAGAAGGCCAGAAGGGGTCTGTTGAGAGGAAAGCACACGGAGCCGGTGGACAAGACCGCCACTGCAGGCTTCATAACGTTTAGCGTAGCTCCGTACGGATACACGAACGCAAGAGCCCTGATTGTAGCACCATTGGTTAGCATTTGCCATAGAAACACTTTTTGTAGCTAGAGATGTGTAATGGTAGTTTGTAATTAGATTCCAAAAACTCATCAATTCGCCTCGATGCATCATTTAATCCATTTAACTTCACAGGGAGCACTTTGTTTCCCACGGACCATTATTACTGACGTACCACCCATTAAACTCTGGAGCGCTCTGGACAGGTAACACAGAAAACGCTGCAGAATGAAAAATAGAGGAACGGAGAGAAAAAAACTAGAAGATTCAGGCCAAAGAAAACGCCAGAAAGTTTCCAAAGTTTGGGATCATTTAAAACTTAAACACAAAGAAAACACCGATGCTGTGCGAGATTTAACAAATAAACGCATGAGGGAAAATAATAAGAGTTATATAAATAAAAATTCAGGGTAAAAATCCTTATTTTTCCTTTCCGAATTTAGGTCTGACGTTTACCTAGGCGAATTCGTCGAGTCAATTCCTTTCTTTTAACACATTTCTCGTTCAATTCATTTACACCCTCAATACTAACAGATTCCCAAATTCCTAAAACTCCACTCCGGAATAGTTTCAGCCACTTGAACCAATCAGGACGGTGCTCAAGTCATTATGTTTAATAGTATTGTACATATTATACAGGTACCATCCTGTTTTTTTTTATTTTTTTATCATATTTATTGTGCTTTAGTGTTAAAAAGATATAAATTTTTTTTTAACATTTTTCTGATTTCACAATCAAAATTAATAAATGTAATGAATATGAACAGGCTGTGGGATCAGTGAGGACTTACTGTGTATTGTTACCCGTATTTTCCTCGTCAATGACTCCCGTTACCACTTTGCCGGCTGCCCGGCTAATCGCCCTGTGAGAGACGATAAACTCGTTAGCATGTCTTTACCCTTGTCATTCTGCAATCGACGAGTCGTTTCAAAGTGATGTCCAAATGAATAGACCTGTTGAGGACCCCGTTGGACACGAGCGCTTCTTTGGGATGGAAGTATTTGTAGTAAACGTTCCTCACTACAGCATCTGGGGGGGGGTAAATAAAGATATGAAAACTCTCAACACCTCCAGTGGTGAATCGTGCTGATAGGCTGTGTGTGCAGTCGCTGACGCTCACCGCTGTTCACCATGATGCCAAACTCCTCCAGGAGGAAGTTGATATTAGTGTCGTGTTTGACTTCCCCTCCTTCTCCGAGCATCACGAGAACGTTCCCGCCACCGTCCAGGTACTGCTTCAGGACTTGCAGCTGGGAAAATGTAAATAAATAAACAAATGATATTATTATATATATATTATTAGAATTATTATAGTATTAAGTTATATATATATATATATATATATATATATATATATATATATATATATATATATATATATATATATATATATATATATATATAACAGTGCATCCATAAAGTATTCACAGCGCTTTATTATCTCCACATTATGTTACAGTCTAAATCTAAACGGATCAAATTCATTATTTTCCTCAAAATTCTACAAACAAAACCCCATAATGACAACGTGAAAGAAGTTTGTTTAAATCACATGTACATAAGTATTAACAGCCTTTGCCATGACACTCAAAATGGAGCTTAGGTGCATCGTTTCCACTGATCATCCTTGAGATGTTTCTACAACTTGATTAGAGAAGACTGTTGGTAAATTCAGTATTGGACGTGATTTGCAAAGGCACACGCCTGTCTATATGAGGTCCCACAAACCAAGCCAAAGAACTGTCTGTAGACCTCAGAGACAGGATTGTATCAAGGCACAGATCAGGGGAAGGGGACAGAAACATTTCTGCAGCATTGAAGGTCCCGATGAGCACAGTGGCCTCCATCATCCGTATATGGAAGAAGTTTGGAACCACCAGGACTCTTCCTAGAGCGGAGCTGCCCGGCCAATTTGAGCAATCGAGGAGAAAGGCCTTAGTCAGGGAGGTGACCAAGAACCTGATGGTCACTCTAAAAGAGCTCCAGCATTTCTCTGTGGAGTGAGCAGAACCTTCCAGGAGAACAACCATCTCTGCAACACTCCACCAATCAGGCCTGCTAGGGGAACAAATATTGAACTCTTTGGCCTGAAGGCCATGCATCATGTCTGGAGGAAACCAGGTACCACGCATCACCTGGCCAATACCATCCCTACAGTGAAGCATGGTGGTGGCAGCCTCATGCTGCGGGGATGTTTTTCAGTGGCAGGAACTGGGAGACTAGTCAGGATTGAGTGAAAGATGAATGCAGCAACAGGACAACGACCCTAAGCACACAGCCAGTTTAATTTTGGGGAAAGTAATGAATTTGATCTATTTTGGAATAAGTCTGTCTGTCTGTCTGTCTGTCTATCTGTCTATCTATCTATCTATCTATCTATCTATCTATCTATCTATCTATCTATCTATCTATCGCATATTTGTGTAGATTTCATCTGTGTTCCCTAGTTTCCTCCTAGGCTTCTTGTGAACGATGTGTGTGCTCTAAATCCCACGTCACCCCACCACGATCTGTGAGCCGATGATGATTATTTCACCTCAGCTTCAGTGAACTTCTCTCGAGGTCCTGCGGTGATCCACAGCTTCACACCGTGCAGTTTTTCTGCAGTGATCTCCTCTTTAATGCTTAAAACGACACACAAAGCAAATCCGGTTTTCAGTATTTAACCGAAACTCAGCGACATGGAAATAAATGGCTGGGCGACACATGTAAGAGTGTTTGGAGCTCAGTGTTCCAGGGCTGCATGGCTTTAGGAGAAGTATTGTTACCTCTGAATCTTCCATTGAGCTCGAAGTCTCTTCTGAAGACTCTTATAGCCGGTGTTGGCGGTGAACAGCTCTCGTTTGGACGAATTTATGACAACTATAGTCCGCTGTTCTTTCTCCATTTTGTCCCTCAGAGATGTTTCTTCAAAAATATGAGATTTGTGGCTTAAAAAGACCAAATATTACTTGAATATACTGCAGAAAACACATTACATGTGTATAATACACATTTCAATCATGAAACATGTAAGAACTATCTATATTTTGATCCTAAAAATTTAACAAAGCCATAAATATCTTTTAAAAAAAAAGTTAAGCTATAAATGTCAATAACTCCGCAGTTCAGCTAGCTAGCCTATTAGCCAGCTAGCATTAATCCCTAACCAGCATTTATACAAACCCAGTCTCGCAACAAAATCCTAGTTTATTTATTTACACCACGGATTTATTTTTTTTATTACATTTTTACTTTTTTAAACGCAAAGTCGCAATAAATCGAAAACTTTACCTCAGGATTTAGCATTTAGCGTCTCAGAAACTAGCCGTGTTGCATTCTGGGTAAACAGCGGTAACCATAGGAACGTCCGGCGTAGCAACAGCTGCCCCTTCGTTAGCATTGAATTTTTATCCTTAAAATAAAAAAAATATTATATATAAAATAATAAATGAAAGTGAAAATATGAGGTTAAACATGCAGTGATGACCAAATTCGCGAACATTATTGAATAACACGCCTGGGTGCGTAATTATTGGCACCCCAATAGGAGGACTTAGCCTTATAGAGCCTACTTGTGTGTTACTGCTCTGGTGGATGTGGAGAATCTGTGGCTCATCTTAGGTAGACTTTCTTTTTGATAACCAGAAAGCGAAAGATGGAAGGTGTGAAAACATCAAGTTTTAATTGGTTGCAGACATCCTCAGGAGATTTTGATGTTTCTCCTAGAGACTGATGAATGTTTAAACCTCCAAATGAAATCCCCTTGATATTTATTTTGCGTGTGTGTGTTTGCAGTCTAAAGCAAAGCAAAAATCCTGTATACAACACCTGATAAACATAGTTACAAAAAGATATAAATGCTTCCTGTATTTGCAAGTTCAAGACCCTGGTGGGTTTTATCAGGAAGAACGTTGGGTTGGAGGTGTATGGCCCAGGTGGAAAGCAGTCTCTGGATAAAACCAAAGATTTTGGTTCATCTGTAGGGATTAAATTCCATGTTCATCTGGACCCCTTTATAATATATAAATAAAGCTGGAGAACAGTCGACAGAAGGAGCATCCTGAGCAGCTGCTTTGTTTTTTAAAAATATTTACAGTTCACATTTTGCATGACTTGCAACCAAGAGGTTAAGGGTTAAGGGCCATGTTTAGGGGCCCAGCAGTAACAAATGTAAAGCTGTTTTTGGATAGAACGGACAAAATGTAAGTCCAACATCTTAGGCACTGAGCTGCCACGTGTGAGGGCAGCTGTAGGATCATGGACATTTACACCGCACACTTTTATACACAAATCCTCTGCACTGGTCAACGTTGCAGTGTCACCACATCTGTATCGTTTTCACCACCTCCCATTAAAAGGACACATTGACATGCCCCAGTTAGTGGTTTTATTTTTTGTTAATTTGTGTCATGTACTAAGTAGGGTCCATACATTCCAATAATTAAGTGCAAAAAAAGCAGACTTTGGAAACAGGAGAAAAATTAAAGCAAAATTTATTGAACTAAAAACATTCCAGAAAACCCAATACTAGTTCAGAACTGAAAAGCATGGAATTCTTACAATTTGAAGCAAAAAAGAAAAAAAAGAGAAAAAAACCAACGCACAAATAAGAGACACTGGTTTCTGTACAGAAATATACGTATTGTAGCAAATCACAAATCTAAACTATTTCACAATACTCAAACATGTATTCAGGCGGGTAAATCGGCATGTGAAAATTAATCGGAATCATTTTAAGGAGCGATACGAGTCATTCGTCAATGACAAGTGGATGGAAAGGTTTGTCACCTGATGGTTACATGGATTGCCTGGTGTACTGCAACTATATAAAAAAAAAAAAATTATGCAAAAAGGGTGGGTGGAGGTCTACTTAAGATTCATTTACAAATCCGGTACCCATTCGATATTTACATGTCAGCCCTTTAAATCTCATGCAATATCAAACACGTCTGATCTGATCTACGCGTGATACACCTGTGCATCAAGTGCTGACTTTCAGAGCTACGAAAAAAAAAAAAACCCTGCTGCTTCAGTCTTGCGAGGCGGATCTGGAGCGCGAGCGAGATTTGGACCGTGATGGCGAGCGAGACGGGGAGCGCTTCAAAGGGGATTTGGAGCGCCGGTCTTCGTGTGGAGAAGGAGAACGAGAGGCGGATTTCTTGTCTCCGTTTTCCATCGGAGAGGCCGAGCGGCTGCGGGATTTCTTGCTGACGGATTTCTCCTTGGAGCGACTGCGAGAGCCACGTTCGGATCGGGGTTTGGAGTGGCTCTTGGAGCGAGACTTGCGGCTCGTTGAGCGGCTGTGAGACTTGCGGGATCGGGAACGGGAACGAGAGCGGGACTTCTTAGAGCGGGATTTGGCTGGAGACTTTGAGTGGGACTTTCTCTTGGACCTGGAGTGAGAACGGCGGGATCGGGAGCTGTGAACAGAAAGATTGTTACTTTTGCAATAACTAACATGTATTTAAGTAATACTGGTACTCCTCTTCTCCCCCACCCCCATTCAAACAAACAACTTACCGAGAGTGAGACCTGGAGCGGCTTCGTGAGCTCCTGCTCCTACGGCTCCTGCTGCGAGAGCGGCGTCTGCTGCGGGACCTGAGAACCACAGCGTTTGGTGAGCGTTCGGTTTATTTTAAAGAATCCCAGTCAACATACTAGACTTTTTAAACTCACCTCGACCTGCTGCCGGAGTACGAGCGGCGGCGTTTGGGTTTATCCTCCACCAAGCGTATTTTCCTGCCGTTAATATCTGTGCCGTCCAGCTTGTCCAGGGCTCGTTTCATGTCCGAGTGGGAGCGGAACTCGATCACTCCTTCGTTCGTCCGTTCCTTGTGGGCGTCTGCATAGGTCACCTCACCAGCCTGGCGCATGAAGTCCTGGTTAAATGGAAAGAACGCGTAATTGAGTAACGGCTTTATTAAAACCGTAAATTCTTACTCCCAGGTACAAGCCTAACGATCGTTGTTTACCTTGAGGTCCTGCCAGCTGCATCGACTGGACAAGTTCTCCACTATGAGCCTGTACTCGGTGCGGACAGGGGGTCCGTATTTGTCTCTGCCGGAGCGGCTCCTGCTGCTGTAACCACTACTACCACCTTTAGACACAAAGTGAAGGAGTGCAGTCAGAAATGTGAGCGCGACGATAACGAACCAATTTAGAGCAAACTGCTCACTATACAAATCAAGTCTGAGCTTTCTGCATTTTGATTGAGGGGGATCATACACCCCATGACACTTTACCTCAGCACCAGATATTCTGAAGGAGACGTTAAAAGAAAAAAAATTAATTAAGGAAACTGGAAATGAAAAACATGTTTGGCAGAGGTTAAGACCAAATTGCTTTTTCAATTTTATTTAAAAATCACCAACAGCATGAGTATTACTGATGCTCTGATGTGGAACCCATGAGGTGATCTACAAGCCCAGGAGTGTAAGAAAAAGAACCAAGATCATATGACTTGAATATACTTCGAGAAAAAATAAAAATAAAAAATGGTTACACTAACAGCTAAGAGGGTATCCTCTTGGGTTCCAGCTCAATCTTTTTTGCTTATTTATATATAAATATATTTTTTAATATGTAGCTCTACTCTCCAAAAGGTAAAAAGGAAAAATAACCAGAACTAGGATATTACCTTCCATACTGACCGCAACAGAGCAACGGAAGCCCACTGCTTTTTTGTTTGGTTAAGACTAGATGACTGCTACATTTGTGTTAAACCCATAAAAACCTCTCCAATATTTTCGTCATACATAAAAACCAATGGGTTTCCTCACCATCACCCTGGACTATTGGCAAAAGGCTGCTGTCATCATGGCTTCCGGTTAGGTCAGCCAAGGGTCAAAGGGCAATGGTCACACACACATTGTAAGGTGAAAGCCAAGGCCAAACGGGACAGGCAGTCATCTTAGCCTCAATGGACTCGGACTCAGCCCGCACTGGACTCTTTCAAATTGAAACATCAAGGACTTGTTAATGTTGGATTGCAAACGCACACACACAGCATGATCACACGTCAACCTTTGTTTACATGTCAGTGAGGCGTCACTTCTATATGAATATAATACTTTTTTTGGCAGATTTTGCACAATTAAAACTTTTCACACCAATCATCTGACATGTAAACACTGTTGCATTGCCAAATCTAATTTAAAACTAACCATCTTTCCCCGCAAAAAAGGTTTGATCCTTTCCTAGGGTAATCCCAGCTACACAATAAAACAAATCACATATTTAAGCTGAATAAGCCAATTGTCAGAAAGTCATCACGCGGTCATCTCTGGCCTGGGTTTCTCTTTTCTTTTTTTTTGCTGTGTGCACCAGTAGGAAAACTTCAGCAGCGCAATCCCTCTCCAAGATTCCCCCAACAGCTGGACAACTACCGAGACGAAGGGAGAGCGAGGGGTGAGGGCTGCATATCACCGTCCCTTCGACCACACCCACCTGGGAATAAACAGCTCATCATCATATCATCTTTATGAGACTAAACTTACTGCGCCCAGAACCCCAATGACCCCCACCGTATCCATCACGGTCCCGACGGGGCCCTCTGGCATGCTCGACCACCACGCGCTCGCCGCACAGCTCCTTGCCGTTCAGTTCGTACACGGCGTCGTCGGCATCACGGTTATCCTCGAACTCAACAAACCCATACCTGCAATAAAAAAAAAAAAAAAACGAATCATTCCTGCATCCTGGTGTTGTGCTTGGTTTCATCAACACTCCACACTCGCTCAAAATAGGAAGTATGAAACTTTCAGGGGTTCAGGAATAATCTCACTCATCTTTGTTAATCATAACATTCAATACTTTAGCAGCATGACATGGTCTTTGTTTTCAGGGTATCATCTCTGAAAGTCCTGCACATCAAAATCTTTTGAATCCATATCATAGCACAAAATTTCCCATCTGCACTATACCATGCTCTTCTGTCCCACTGGTATAATCAACATATGTAGATTTCACCTCTTGTGATCATGAAGCCTCTGCACGTTTAGTGCCATTAATCTCCTACAGACACGTGTGCGCAGAATACGATTTAATCACACGTGAGCCACAACCATGTTACCCTTTCGTTGCATATTTCCAAGTCGTAGTAAATATTTCTACGATTTTTTAAGACCACGTGTGCAAAATATCTCACGATATATCCCAAAGTATTACTCACGCATTGCTTTGCATATTGCAAATAGGTTACATATAAAAATGCACGTTATTTTACTTTTATAGCTGCAGGATCAACACTATTGCATGCACAATCCCACGCGGATCTGCAGTCGGGCCTATGAGGTCACGCATGCGCGGACTCTGTCCGGAAAATGGACATTTACAAAGCAAAATTTGACCTCAATTAACACAAACTTGATATACCGACCGAATTGTTGATGTATGAACGTTTTGTTGTGTTAAAGGCGATTTTAAAGTCAACATAAATTACAGAAGAGTCTGCACACAAGATCCACGGTATTGTTTTACAGCTTGGCCGCCATTTTGACCACGCGGCCAAACCCGTCCGCCAAACCAACCGACATCTTTCTTTCTGGAATATTCCACAGGTCCACCTTTTTTTTTAAAAACGAAAACATTATACCACTCATTTACCATTGTATAAAAATAACTAATGAAATACACGAAATACCGCGTAACGAAAAAAAAAAAATGGCGCCCGGCTAATTAGCCGCGTTAGCCGCCGATACGTACCCGTTTTTCAGGTCAATCTCCAAGAGCTTTCCGTAGCCGCTGAAAAACCTCTGGATGTCCTTTTCACGGACATGGTAACTCAACCTGCCTACGTATACACGCGGCATTATTTAATCCCTACCTACTGATTACTAAACCTTCCTCAAAAAATACTCTATAAGCGCGACTTTACTAGTCAATACTTCACCACAGTCTAACACTACAACACTCACAGAGACCCCTCCTGGCTGCTTTATTTATATACACAGTGACGTCACGCGAAGATGTGACGCCATATCCGGTTGTAAAATAAAACTTCTTTTACATTTCTTTTTAAATAGATATTTTTATATATAAAATTTATTAGCATCGTATCCGTCATATATGGCTTATATTTAATAATTGTAGAATCTGTTAATCCACCGAGGTAATACTTTTCTATTAAGCCTTCATAAATACACACACACACACACACACACACACACACACACACACACACACACATCTCGATCTGTAAATGTACACACATTTACTAATCTATTCGTTTGCTAATCTACTAATTACTAATCTATCTATTTGTCAAATAAGATTGATAATATATAAATCTTATGAAGAATATATAATATAATAAGAAAAAAGAGAGGCAGGGAGAGACAGATTGGTAATTACACACAGACAGACAGACAGACAGACAGACAGACAGACAGACAGATAGATAGATAGATAGATAGATAGATAGATAGATAGATAGATAGATAGATAGATAGATAGATAGATAGATCCGACTTAAGAATTAAGCACACAACAATCCTGGTATTTGATTTTCTTATCATTTGCTAAAATCTATTAAAGTATGTTAACTTCTAAAATCAGAATATTCAAAATGCAGGGATAAAATCTATTTACAAATCAATTCAAATATGAATCCAAATTTGAATGATGTTATTTCAAAGGTATCATGGTTCATGGAGACTCAATTCTGGAGAGAAGTTTCAGCTTTATCTTTGGCTGTTACAGAGTCAGACACTGGAAACTCCTTCTACAGAGGTTAAACGTCTCCTCACAGAATACAATGAAATACATAAAACAATCATTGTCATTAATACAGAAACCGTCAGGTGTTAAATCAAGTTTGTTGATATAAATCTGTGGATTTGGAACTCAAACTAAAAATAAATCATGCCCCTAATTTTTTACCAGTCAGAGAAAATTATTTAATATGACTAGTGTGAAGTGTAATAAATTACTAAATGTATTTATTAATGTACTTATCAGTTCTTCCTTTTTGCTTGACACAAAATGGATTAAAATACATTTCAAATCATTTATACTATACCCTTTATTTTTCCATCAGCTTTCCCATTACACACGCTCTTTTTTTTTTTCTTTGTGAATGTAAACACACAGTAAAAAGTCACAACCGAAACAATGAAAGCATCAATTAATTCCCCTTTTATATAAGACAAACAAAGGTTATGTGCCCTGAAGACTCTCAATTGTTGAGAACGTTTCCAGCTTTACTTTTGGCTGTTTAAACAATTAAACAAACAAGGCAATTGCTACTTTCTTCAATTGCTAAAGTATTTAATAAGATTGTAGTGTAATTAATTACCAAATTCATGTATTAATTAATTCATACATTTCAAACCTCCATTCATACCAGGTAAATTTTTTTTTTCCTTTTTTACAAGGAAAAGGAACACGTATCCCGGTCATGTATCCTGGAGATTCTCAATTGTTGGGAAAAGTTTCAGCTTTACCTTTAGCTGTTATGAGTTTAGACTCTGGGAACTCCTTCTACAGAGGTTAAAAGTCTCCTCACAGAAAACGTAACCATTTCAACAATTCAATTTTCAATAAAACGTTAGACAAGTTGCCGTATGTTGTTACTACGGTAAATAATTAAAAAATACAAATAAAAAAGTGTGTTAATAAAAATCTGTGATTTGGAACTGGAAATAGAAAATAAATCAACATCATCTTGACCAATCAGTGCACAGCATTCAATAAAACTGTAGTGTAGTTAATTATTACATTTAGTTATTAATGTCAGTTCTTCTTTTTGCTTAAAACCAAATACACTCAAATAAATGTCAAACCTTCATCCATCCCAGTTCATTATTTTTCCATGAGCTTTCCCATTACACACATTCCTTTCAGCTAAATTTAGGTCACAGCTGAACTAATGCCATATTCACAGAAGACACCACGCCACGCCCCGTTCCATTGACTCGGATCTTCTCACTGAGTGTTCTGTGAACGTTCGCTCCTTCGCAGGTCCTCGTCAGACCTCATTGTGATTGTGCAAATCTATGTTAATTAATGAGAATCACTGTAAGCTGTGGATGGCTGATTTACTTCAAAAAGCCCACGGAATTACTTGTGCTGCATAATCTAGAGTTTACTGTGGGTCATATCTTTCACTCGTAACACTCCCTCCTGTGCGCAGGAAGCTGCCAGGACACCATCTCGTCTCCATAAGCGCCCTTCCACCAAGCCTCGGCTGCCTCCTGGAAGAAAAGGAAAAAAAAGAAAAATGAAGAAAATTGTTTAGAAAAAGTGATAGGGTTTTCTTTTAAAGCTTTATAAAGCCTCATTGACAGTATTACTGCTTTCTATTTAAAGTTAATGTCCACCTTCATATATATCAAATTAAGAATATAGAATATAAGAGATACATTAATTGTTGTGGGATTCATTCCTTTTTGTCTTTCCTGACTGAAAGATTTTTCCTTCAGAGCTGTCCTTTCTGAGGCATCTATACAAGTTTTTTTTGGGGGAAAAGAAATTGTAATAAAACCAAAGACCCTCTTAATAGTGTTGAAATAGAACATTTTCAGTGTAGCCCCCCCAATATATATATATATATATATATATATATATATATATATATATATATATATATATATATATATATATATATATATATTTAGTACAGACCAAAAGATTGGACACACCTTCTCATTGAAAGAGTTTTCTTTATTTTCATGACTATGGAAATTGTAGAGTCACACTGAAGGCATCAAGGGCTATTTGACCAAGAAGGAGAGTGATGGGGTGCTGTGCCAGATGACCTGGCCTCCACAGTCACCGGACCTGAACCCAATCGAGATGGTTTAGGGGTGAGCTGGACCGCAGAGTGAAGGCAAAAGGGCCAACAAGTGCCAAGCATCTCTCGGGGAACTCCTTCAAGACTGTTGGAAGACCATTTCAGGTGACTACCTCTTGAAGCTCATCAAGAGAATGCCAAGAGTGTGCAAAGCAGTAATCAAAGCAAAAGGTGGCTACTTTGAAGAACCTAGAATATGACATTTTTCAGTTGTTTCACACTTTTTTGTTATGTATATAATTCCAAATATAATTCCACTTGTGTTAATTCATAGTTTTGATGCCTTCAGTGTGAATCTACAATTTTCATAGTCATGAAAATAAAGAAAACTCTTTGAATGAGAAGGTGTGTCCAAACTTTTGGTCTGTACTGTATATGATATCTGATATCAATCAGACACATCGTAGATCGTGCCAGAGATCTGTCCTGAACCTCTCTATGAGATTTCATTTAAGTTTGGGCATGAACTAAAGCAGTTGAAGGTTAAAGGATCAGAACCTTGTGATCCACGTCTCATACCTTAACCACTGAGCTATCACGTCTTACACGCATTCTCACAATTATTCGTTTTTTGGCTGAATGTTGTAACCAAACCTAAACTCAAAGATAATGTTCCCCTGTAACTGATGTTATACATATTTATAAACCACTACAAACCTGCCCATGGACTTTCACATTCATACAGCATCCAGTGATCTGCTCGGAATTTGTTGTGGAACCACATGGTGTGATCCAGGGAGGCTAAGAACTGAATCCTGTATTGGGGGTATGGCAGCATCGTAGTGCCCAGGAACGAGTAGTCGGACACGTACGCTGCGACGCAGCAATGCAGTTTCATATCGGCCTCTCCTGGGGGTGGGGGAGGGGGTGGAGGGAATCACATATTACATATATAAACATGCATCTGCAATAATTACAAGTAATTATTTACTTATATCCATTAGGGGTTTTACGTGCAGAACATAGTTTCTATCTAAGAAATCAAGTTACTAAATTTGTTTAGTCTCCGCCTCGCACTTTGAGCGCCATCTATCTGTTAATTATATATATATTTTTATAACTTTATATAAATTATTAAATATTAAACATACACAACAACGCAAAACAGAGTTAGCGCAATGTCAACGTGATTCAATCTGGACTGGAAATACGATTTGTAGTGCGCTGTAAACCTCAGATTTGATTTTGCGCATCTGGAATTATTTTGCGTTTCGTGTACAGCTTCAAGAATTTCTCGTAAAAAAAGAGTGTGAAAAAAGGAGTGAATGAATGAAGCGTGGAAGGAATTAAGACATTTGTTGAAGTAGGCTGGAATAAGTGAAACAGTTATGAAGAACATTTATTTAAAATAAATGATATTAAATATAAAACACACAAACTCTTATCGACACTTTACCCAAATTGTGTCTAACAAATTGAATTTTTCCATTTATTTAATTTTATTTAATCAATTACTCAATCAATATAATAAAAAATGTACTGCTTCAATTAGATGTATTCTATTTTATTTTTTATATATTGTGTTTGTATAAAATATATATTTTTTTAAAACATTATTTTATATACTATTTAAACAAACAGGCTTTTAATTTATAATTGTTTTACAAATTTATTACAATTCAAAAGATAATGATAATAATACACTGCATTACCACTTATATACAATTAAATTGAGAATAACTGTGCATTTTATAAAGTAAAATGTAAAACTCATCTTAAACCCAGAGTGATTTTGAAATAGTCGCCTCCTGAACCGATGAATTTGATGACATTTCTACCAAACGCCGATGGATTTCTTGGCTGGACTCACCTATGTGTCCTTTCGCTCGTACCCAGAAGAGTTTTTTTGCCTCCATGGGGACACGCCTATAAAAATCAGGTGGATTCACTGGTTTTATCTCAATTGGAACCTCATCTGCAAGGATCTTATTTAGCCCCTGTCTCGCGGTGTCAGCTAAATTCGGGTTGCTGCAAAACAAGATGGATGAAAAGTTCACTGTACGATTCGATCAGCTGAACAACTGGAAACGCATGCTTTATGGTTCCTACCTGAGGTACTGCTGGATGAGTTCCTCCACTGTAAACAGGGCTTCTGGTGGGGGGACGCTTGGCATGGTGAACTGATGCTTTAATGGACTGGGCTGCAGCTTGTGGAAGGACGCCTGGCAGATCAGGATGGACTGACCGTGCTGGATGGCTTTCACTGAGCGCACACAGAAACTGCGACCGTCTCGAGTTCGCTCCACCTGGTAAAGCACTGGAACCTTGGGGTCTCCTGTAGCACAGTGTAAACAACAGATGGGTGAAGGGCATGCAGCACTTTCTATATGTATAGCTTTCAAGGAGGGTTTGTGTGTTGTGTTACAGAATACAAACCACCACCAGTATCACCATTCTAATTATACCTCATTATTCTACACAAAACAGGCCATAAATTCATTCTGTGCTCTATTTAGGTTTACTTTGGCTTCGACACAAGCACACTGCTCTTCCTACAAAGAACACAATCACCACAGTGAAGCATGGTGGTGGTGGTGTTGACACCGTGCCAGGGGTGTGCAAGTGGATAAAATAAAAAAATAAAATAAAAGGGCTGTTTGGTGCACTTTTGCCCGTCTCTATTACTTCCGGCAAAGAACCAGTGGGATTTGTTACAGTCGTATTGTGGCGGCATCAAAGCAGCATGGGATTGGTCAGGTTTCAGGTTTCAACCAAATCCGTAACAGAGATATATATAGATAGACAGATAGATATATAGATAGACAGATTGATAGAAAAGGAATAAAAATAATGCTAAAAACAAAGAAAGATAAAAAAAAAGAAAGAAGGAAAATGGGTAGGTCGGTAAGTAGATAAGGAAGAAAAAAAAAATGTTGAAAGAAAGAAAGTAAGTAGGAAAGAAAGAAAAACTAAATAGATGGACGGATGGACGGAAGAAAGATAAAAAGAAAGAAGGGAGAAGGATAGATAGATAGATAGATAGATAGATAGATAGATAGATAGATAGATAGATAGATAGATAGGAAAAGAATGAAAAAAAGAATATATATTTTTGTTCTTACCTGCTCTTACAAAGTAACAATGAAGTGAATGAGCAAAAAGATCATCACTGACAGATTTGGCAGCAGCCACCAGAGCCTGACCCACAATCTGTCCACCAAAGAGGCGCTGGGACCGAGGAACCCAGTGGTGCTTCCCTCTGTCAAAACACACCACAATCAAGAAGAAGGCAAAAAAGCTTCATACAAGCTCCCAATCCCTGTCAGGGAGCACCTCGTGTCCTGTCCTTCCCTCTCCTCTCCTGTCTCTTCCTGTCCTTTTCTGTCGTCAGCTCTCCTACCCTGCCTTCTCCTGCCCTGCCCTCTCCTGTCCTCACCTATCCTGTCCTGTCCTCACCTGTCCTCACCTCACCTCTCCTGCCCCGCCCTCTCCTGTCCTCACCTCTCCTGTCCACACCTCACCCCTCCTGCCCCGCCCTCTCCTGTCATCTCCTCTCCTGCCCCACCTTCTCCTGTCCTGTCCTGGCCCGCCCTCTCCTGTCCTGCCCTGTCCATCTCAGAGGTTTTAGAGTTTTCTCTGATCTAACACACCTGTGGACAGGTGGACAGGAGCAGGACTGGAACATACAGGAAGTTGTTAGACACCAAAACATCAGTCACATGTTGCCTTTTTACCTGTAAAGGTCAGTGTCAAGCTTCTCTAAATTCAGAACGCTTGTCACCAGGACGCTTCTGAGATCCGGAGACTGTGTAAAGCTCAAGGAAACATCATCCGCTGTCTCTTTCTGCGACCCTGCACCAGCTTCCGCCATTTTGGATTGGAAGCGGAAGAGTAGAAAGAAAAAAAAAAAGTGAAATCCCGAGTGGTCACGTGGACCATCGAACCGACATTCCGATTGGCTGTCTTTGAAAGTGCACGTTATCATAGTGACGCCGCACGAGGGCAGCGCAGTTCAGCGGAAAACCGAAAAACGGAGCGTCGATAAATCGATACATAGCGGCGATATACCACAATATCGCATTTACCATAAAACAAACAAACAAACAAAAACTGATCTTTCAGCGTAAGATAAACAAATACACTTTCTCAGAATTTTTAGTATTTAATGTGATTATATTTTGTAATAAAATTAATTTGTAATGAAATAAACGGAATATCAGATATTTATTATTTATAATTAGACATAAAATTATTTTTAAAGAGCTGCAGAAAAAGGAACAAAAAATAAGGAACACAAAAAAGACAAAGATAGATAGATAGATAGATAGATAGATAGATAGATAGATAGATAGATAGATAGATAGATAGATAGATAGATAGATAGATAGATAGATAGATAGATAGATAGATAGATAGATGCGTGATGTGGGCAAGATATAAAAGCGCTCTCGCACGCGCGCGCACACACACGCAGAGACACACACACACACACACACACACACACACACACACACACACACACACACGCAGACACACACACACACACACACATACGCACTCACACACAGTCGAGCTGCATTAACGTCCATTGGGCTGCTCAGCTCCGTCTCTCCGTCTCCGTCTTTATCTCAATACAGTATTATATTATTAGATATTTTTATTATATTCATCTATAAATTGTCCTCTCCGTCTCCATCCCTCCGTCTCCATGGCAACACCGAACGGCGCGGAGGAGCGCGTGCCGCAGCGGGGCCGATCTCGGAGCGACCCGAGCGTCCTGACCGAGGCTCGCGCCGAGCTCGCGCACCGCGCAGGTGAGAGGAAACAAGGGTGAGGATGAGGAGGATGAGGATAATGGTGATGAGGATGTCGGTGATGATGATGATGATGATGAGGATGCCCGTGTCTCGGTCCGGTTCTAGTAACAGAGCGACGCGTTATAGCACGGAGATGACGCGCAGTGAGGCGGATTAGAATATGAGCGTTGGTGCATTTACTATTATAGCGCTTTATTTTTATTTAGTCCATGCAACTGGTAGCAAAAAATAAAAAATAATGTAGCATCTTGTCTGGGATATGTGATGGTTTGGGATGCTGGAGATGTCAGCGTGTATGAGGGGTAAACCCTGGAGAAGGGAGCAGCTCTGAGGAGCTCTGCTGAAGCTTGTATCTCCTGAAGGTTCCCATGCATCATCGCAGAAGATCACACAACATGCCAATGGAGTATAAACAACAGGTTTCTACATGATGCTTTACAATTGAGATTAGAAACAAGGTGACGATCCAATCAATTCTGATCCAATTCGATACCATGTAAGAGATAATCCACAGCTTGGTGATTTTTGATGCACGACGTGGAGGCAAAGAACCTCCTGATGTGAAGCATCACTGGTCACTGACCAGCACTGATGAGATAAAGCTATTTTGACAGAAAGGATTGTAAATAGTGCTTAAATTTTTTTCTTAATTTTTTTACAATTGTAACTTTTTAATCATATACATCAGGGACCAGGCACATCTTTTGGTACAGGGTCGAAATATATTTTAAAAGATAACCATATCTCGCCAATCAATAGACATGTGATTGATCCGAAACCCGGTATCGTTATCACGCTGAAAATGGTTTACCGGATATCGTAGAAAAACGGTCCTTTGACGAGTTCCTTTGAACTCAAAGCGTCAAAATTCTACATAGGAGACACCTGAAATACCATAAAATCTCCCACCTCAGCAAGAGGGTATGACGACAAATGATATATTTTGATGCATTTATCATGGGTTTCATAAGTTCTCTTACACCTATTACCCATTTAATGTAATCAATCCAAATACTGGGAGGTGGGAGGAAACCAGAGAACCCTGAGAAAAACCACACACAGACAAACAATAATAAGCTCAGAATCCATGAGGCAGAAACATTATCTACTGCATCACACTGCCTTCCCCTGAGGGCAATATAATACATTTTATTATTTAATTTGACCTTCATATTAAAAAGTACTATACTGTATGGTTCGAGAATAGATATGAAACCGAACCTTATGCTACCAAGGTCATCATTTCTCTCAGAAGAAGTGAAAGTGTATTAAATCTTCACTGCTTTTATTCAAACCAGAAAAGAGTTCAGGTACTAAAATTTGATGATCAGAGTCCTAATGGTGATGATGATGATGTAATGAAACGTAATAAAGCGATAAAATTGCTACTAAAACGAAACATTTCGATCAACAAAATATGAAATGGCATTTCAGTCAAAACACATACATTTTGTTAGATTTTTTTGAAATCTATTTCTTGCATTTACTATATTATAAATGAGGTATTTGCCAGAATCAAATCATCATCATGAAGGAATCTGATAAAAAAATATGGAGATTTTGAGATTTTGTGGAAATTCTGCTACAAGGGTGTAGAGGAGGTGATGAGGCCTGAAGTGCAGTCAGCATTCACATTCCTCTCAAAGGTGTTCATCATGGTTCAGGCCAATGCTCTATAGCAGGAGATCTTCCACACAATATATATATATATATACCAAACCATGTAAAGCATATCTTTCCAGGACCATAATCCTGACATGGAGGAAATGCTAAAAGTATAAAAGTAAAAGTATTAATGCCCTGCTTAAATAGGACTCCAGAAAAATCTCTTCCTTTTACTTTACCATAAACTGTTTACATGCGTTTTTTTTTTTTTGCACATCTTTCCTGGATTGCTGCTATTTGCTCTTTTGCACAATATTTTGTTTACATTTTTGCTACTGTTCACTTTATCTCGTGCAAGCACTGTCTTTGCACTGTTTGCACCAGGTTGCACTTTATATGGCGAGGACACTTACTAGTCCTTGGCCCTGTGTTTTTCTGTTTCTGCGATTGTTGTTTTATGTAGCATCAGGGTTCTGGAGGAACGTTGTTTCATTTCACTGTGTACTCCGTCAGCTATATGTGGTTGAAATGACAATAGAAGCTTCTTGACTATACTTGTATAAAGGTATAAAAGTTCTCTCTTCTGAATGGACGTAAGTATGAAATGTAAACGTTATGATCTATTAGAACTCTGTGAATTATGTAGGCAGTTCAGTGCTCCATTCTCCTGGACTTCAGATGTTTATAAAGAGAGAGATTCCTATAGTTACACACACAGTGAGATACACACTCTCACCAGAACCATCGGATTTGTGGTCTTGCCACAACGTCTTATTTTACGCTCTTTATTTAGTTTTCACTTCACACGTTTTTCTGAAATGTAATAGAGCAAAATAGTACACATTCACATGCAGTGAAGGAAAAGTTTCCCCCAGAATACCCTGATAAAGTACAAATAGTTATAAAATGTGCTTAAACTTCCCCAACCTGTGAGCACATAGTTGGAGCCCCACAGCTGTATGGAAAATCTTTATATGTGGTACAGTAGCATGAAATATTCCCTTCATTTAAACTGGGAGACCCAAACCTGTTCCAGCATGACAATGTCAGCTCCATGAAGATATGCTTTCCATGGCACGATTAAAAATGTCCATGAGCAGCAATATTCTACATACAGAAAAAAACGATTATCATATAATTCTTCTATTATTGAAAGTTCATAGGCTTGACTATATCATGGGTATTGTCAGGGATTCACCAGCCACACCTTCACCAAACCCACCTATCACTCCAAGTAGCTCTCCTACCTACTAACCACCTGCACCTGGCACTCATCAACCACCACCCTATATAACCTCCGTTCCCCCACCAGCTCATTGTCCGTTCAACGGTTTTGGCTGAAGAACCTTGTCGGACTACCTAAGCTACAGACATGCCGGTTCTGGTTTGGATTACTATTGTTTGCGGGACTCTGTAATGTTCTACGAACTCTCTCTTCATTGCATTTACCAGGTTTAGTCAAACCTGGAGTTTATGTTTGGTTCGCCGTTGTCTGCCATTTGCCCTTTGCTGTTCATTAAAACCTTTTGGGTTATATGGATCATTTAGATCAATTTAAAGAGTGTTGTCTGGACTTGGTCTTAATTCAGGTGCACCCTGCCTTGGTCTTGATCTTGTCTTTGTCCAGACAACACTCTTGGTCTCATCCTGTCAAAATATTGCTCTTTTCTTGGTTTTGACAAACTCTGTCCTGGTCTTGTCTTGCTCTTGATACAGTCTGGTCTTGGTTATAATTGGGTCTCACCCTGCCTTGGTCTTGATCTTGTCTTGGTTTTGACACATTCGGGTCTTGTCTTTTTCCTCATTATATCAAAGTCTTGGTCCTTTCTTGGTCTGTACGCACTTCGTCTTGGTCTTAACACGCTTGTCTCGGTCTTGTCTTGGTCTCAACCTGTCAAAATCTCTGTCTTCCCCTGGTCTTGACACAGTCTTGTCTTGGTCTAGACACACTCTGACCTTGTCTTGGTCTTAAACTGTTAAAGTCTTTGTCTTTTCTTGATCCAGTCTTGGTCTCAAAAATTCATGTTGATGGTCTGCTTGTTTATGTGTCCAGGTGTAACATGTACATGTTATGTAACGGGCCACACTGCGTCCTTCACGTCTGACGAAAAAAAACACAGAACATCGCTCGGTGCTTGTGGAGGAATTATTGATTTTTTTTTGTCCATGTTTGAAGAAAAATGGGTTCTATAGTGCACAAATGACTGAGGTCCATGTATAACGAGCTGTTGCCATGGCGACGGAAAAGGATGCAGGTGGAATGGATCACCGTTAAGAGACTTGCATTTGCCTATATACAGCATTTTCAACGAGTGTAGAGTTTCCTGCTGCGAGAACACACACTGTTGCTCACTTTGCGGTCTAGTCACGTTACACAACAAGTACACGTTCATGATCAGTTTCAGGTTAGGTTTGTTTACGAGTATGTGCAACAGATATGTGTAGTTTGTCTTGCAATGTTCAGAAGCCTCAGACACCGGGTTATATTGAACAAATGACCACAAAACCATTGGTGGACATTAACAATGTAAATGTAATTAGTAACTGTACCTAAGTAGCTTTTCACGTATCTGTACTTTATTGAAGTATTTCCATTTGGGGGGACTTTTACTTTACTACATTTCGAAATAAAATTTAATTTTTTTACTCATCTACATTTCGCAAAATCAGTCTTTCCTTTTTTATTATGAGAATAAAAGCTTAACTGGTCAAACACACAGCAAGTCACCAATCAGGGTCGAGCACGCACCCTGTTTTAAACTTGTTTTGATTGGCGCTTGGTGCATCTACTGATCTCCAACGTACAGTTCAGCGTCAGTTCAACAGCAAGCAGAAGATTTAGAGAGGAATAAATCATGGAAGAAACTCCAGACTCATGATCATTTAAATAGAGATCAATCAGTGTTTGACTCATAAACATCATTCTATGAATAGATCGGAGTGCCGAGTGTAACCTTAAAGTCTATTCACATAAACTGAGTTGATTAGGCAAAGAGTCTTGTGACAAAAATGATAATAGGAACATTATAGCCATAATAAATCATTGTGTTTTGGATACCTAAGGACATTTGAAGGCAAATTCTTTTGTACTTTTACTCAAGTAAATATTACTGAAGTGACATTTTACAGAGTATCTCTATTTTAACTCAAGAACATGGTTTGTATACTTCGTCCACCACTGCACAAAACAGGATTCAGAGAGGGCACATAAATCTGCGTACAGTATTTAATGTACATAAAGTTGGACTGTATGCTACCTCACAATTTAATTCCAGATTCAGGCTTTTGTAATTAATGACCTCGATTTAAATAACGTTTTAATACCACAGCACTTCTGAAGTCTCTATTCTGATTTGGATTAATTCTCTCTGACTGCAGTTCTGAGACTAGCGCCAACTTTCCATTTTATATATTCGAATGCACTGGTTCTTAAACGTAAGTGTTTCTGTGGTAACTCTCACACATCATTGACCAGGTGACTTTTTCTCTACAGGGAGATTGTTATGGAAGGAGTCTCCAGTATCAGTGCTTTGTAACTGTAGGTTTTTTCTCCACAGAAATGTCTTCAGACCTGGCGAGTTTTTTTTTCCCTGTTGTTTCTCAGAGCTGCAACATGGGAAGTTGTTTCAAGCAAATGTTTGTAGACACCTGGCCTGAGCATTTATCTGCATTTGTCAATTTGCACAATTGCTATTATTTGCACTTTGGTAGATGCTTTCATTGCTGTTCCCCTGTACTATGCAATGACTAGAAAGATCTGTCTGTCTGTCTGTGATCTTGAATATCCTGTTCCACATTTGGTCTCCATTTCCTGTTATAATAACCTCTAATCTTTTTTGGGAGGTTGTTTCACTAGATTTTGTGGAGATTTGTGCTCATTCAGCCACATGGGTGTCAGGTATTGATGTAAGTGAGGTGAGGAAACCTGGGGTGCAGTCAGCATTCACATTGATCCCAAAGGTGTTCAATAGGGTTAAGGTCAGAGCTCTATAGCAGGAGATCTTCATGGTGTTGGCTTTGTGTAAAGGGCATTGTCATGCTGGGGCAGGTTAGGGTCTCCTAGTTCAAGTGAAAATTTCATTCTAGTGCATTTAGACACATCCTATATAGCCTTGAAATTTGTGATAACAGTTTGAGGAAGAATCACTGGAAAAGTCAGGGGTCCCAATAGTTTAGTCCATGTAGTGTTTAAATGAAAAAACATTGAAGCAACGAATGAAATCTACCAATGCAAAAAAAAAAAAAAATATATATATATATATATATATATATATATATATATATATATATATATATTATACTTTTTTTTGTTGCATTTTTTTTGCACAGATTTTTACTCAAGAATGATTTTCGTCTACTCTTTACATCTGAGGCTTATTTCTGTTATATTTAATTTCCTTAAAATCCTTATAAAGCTGGTTACAAAACGGTTCAATCGCACCTGTCTAGCCGTATAGAATAAAAATACGACGTGACGTCATTTTCGATTTTTTCAAAACTTTCCCACATGCTGTTCACCGAGTTCTTCTGCGCCATCCACGTCATTCCGGATGTTTCTCGTGATTAAATCGTGCTAAAAGCTGTGTTTAAACAGCTGGGGGAATTGTGTGAGTTTGTCCAGCTAATCACTTAACGCTAGCCCAATATTGCAGGCAGGTTCCGGGTTTTGACGTAGTGAGACACACACACATCAAAGTTTTTTTGGTATCCACACTGTCTCACTGAGGAAGTCATACCAAGTGAGCAAGGTGCTGGTTTGCATGTATTCCTTTACATGTAGGCATTTCAGCACTGGAGCCTTTCTGGTTTATAATGTAATGGCCGCTCTAACTTGTGTTACGGCTGAACTGGAATAGACGTGTTTAACTGATCATGAAGAGGAGGTTGATGAAGGAATGAGTTTGTGGTTTTTTTGTACCTACAAACCAAACCAAAAACACAACCACCAAACTACACAAACAAAAAAGGGGGCGGGGTTTATTCTATATCAGACGATCATTGTCTCAAATACAAATCTTAATCTCACCATTGTGTTTTTTTGTTGTGTTGGTTTTGCGGTTGTTGTTTCTGGATGTGTTGTTTTGTGTTTTCATTTTGTTTTGTTTTTGGGATTGTTGTGTTTTTGTGTTTTTTTTTGTTGCACGGTTGTGGTTGTGTCGTGTCTTTGGTAGTGTTGCTCTTGGTTGTCTTTTTTGGGTTTGTTTCCTTTTTAGTTGTGTTGTTTTTGGGTTTGATGTTTATGGTTGTGTTTTGGGTTATGTTGTTTTGGTTGTGGTATGTGGTTTTGTGCTGTTTTTGGTTGTGATATTGTTTTGTGTGTTTTTGCTATTTTTGTGTTTCTGGTTGTTTATTTTTTTTATTGTGTTCTTTATTTGCTGTGCTTTTGGTTGTGGTATTTCTGGTTGTGTTGTTTTTTTGATTGTGTTATGTTTATGGTTATCTTGATTTTAAAATGTGTTGTTTTTGTTTTTTATGTTTGTTATTTTGTGTCTCTAGTTGTGTTTTTGATTGTTTTTCGGTTTGTTGTGCTGTTTTTTTGGTTGTGTTTTTGTATGTGTTGTTTTTGTTGAGGAGCTTTGCTGGTTTTGTAGTTGCATTTTTCTGATCTGCTGTTGCAACTTTTTCTATTCGTTAATGGATTTCTCGCTCACGGTCCCCTGTAGCCGAGCGGTCGACCTGCGGTGGCACACTCACATCAGCATTAATATACAGATCGATACAACGGAAAACAGGACGGTCATTTTGTCTCTTTTTGTACAATTTTTTCTTGTTTACCGCATGACACAATCTAAAGAGATGGGCCGTGCACTGGCCCTCTGGTTTCCGAACGAAAGCTTTCATCCCTGCAGCGAAGCACACGCCCGCTTTGATCTCGCCTCTTCAACATGCTCTTGAGGACCAGAGCGGAAGCCCTCGTTCACCAAAGTGTGGCGAGGCATACAGACGACTGAGGAAGGAGTGGGAGAGAGGGATGGAGGGAGGGGTTGTAAAGCCCAGGCTCACAAATGTCATAGCTTGAGCATCACTGGAAAGCATAAAATTAACCTCAGTGAACATTGAATGTAAGCTGTAGTTTGCTGAGTGAGGACGTGTCATCACATCATCAGCACATATCAGGAGAAAGACCAAATGTTGGTGTATCCTTAGTGGGAAATGAAAAAATGTTACAGCAATAAAATGCATGAATTCATGGGCAGAACATAAAACCAGGGCATTTTAGGTGAATTATTAATATCAGACAATCTATATTTACATATTTAAATTTAAAGGCAACCACCTCTGCTTGGCCAAAATGACCAGCCCCTTAATGCCACAGTCTGGGTTTTTACTTTTTGATTTCCGTGTCTATAATAAACTATGTGGACAAAAGTATTAGGACACCTAACTTAAGAGGCACCCAACTGTACAGGATGTGGTAACATGAAAATGTCCTAATTGGAGGTTATTAAAACAGCAAGCATGGACTGAAAAGGTTTTCACAAACGTTTGTCTATATAGTGTATGTCAGACCAAAAGCAAAGCTCAAACTTAGGCAACATTGTAAGCTATGCAGCTAGCTAGCTAGCTAGCCATTATTAGCTCCCGTTTTTCTGGTGCTACAACCTTAGAAACCTTCCAAAATATGTAATTACAATTAAAAACATCATCAACAACAACAACAACAAACTCTTGCTAGCTAAAGGAATTAGCAATAGCATTTCACTGAGGTAAAATATAGGTATTTACATGAAGCCAAAAACCAAACTCCCTAGCATTTTATATATTATGAACACATGATCCTTTCTCAACTGTCTTAAAGTTACATTTGTTTTTCTTTTTTTTTGTTTGTTTGTTTTAATTAAATCCAATGGTACAGATTTGTTCGGTCAAATCATCAGCAAATCTGTAAGACATCACTAAAATAGTAAATCTGTTCTGAGACGGACAAAAAACCCAACAACTTTCTATTAATTTCTTCTATATCTACATTAGCACTTTAGATACATAGCAAAACGAGCATGCAACCAATGGATAACAAGCATGTCTAGCATTTTGTGTAGATTAAAAGAATTGTGTAAATGTGTAATCTTTTTTAATGTCAAAATGCTAACCCTTCCTTTGAGCGGAGTAACGTACAGTAGAAATAAAGCAATAAAGGAACTGCATCTATATCACAGTGCTCCATGTTCTAGTGCTTTCTTTCTCGGATTAAACAGATTCCCATTTTGCATTTAATCTCACAGCATATTCATGAAAAACGATGGTACATTTCTGCGCACTGATCTCAACAGACAGGAATCCATTGTACCATTCATATCATAACCTGAGCTTGCTAAAGGTAGTTAGTCTAATAGCTAGTATTCATGATTCATTCAGCAAGCCGCTAAATTTAGCCACCGTGTGAATATTCAGTGGTGATTAATCGGTAATAGTCTGAGAAGAAGCACAGAGTAAGATGAATAGGATCCAGATGGTAAAAATCAAAAATTGGTTATTTGTAGAATGTCTTAAAACACAGAAAAGAGATATTGCTTGAGGAAGAGATATGAGGAATGGTTGATCTAATTAAACCTATAACACATCTTAGCTTGCGGTAGAGACACACATTAGGTAACAGACCAATTGCTGGACAGGTGTGAAGACAGGATGGAAAAATAAAGATATATATGCTGGATTGGAAATCATTTACTGATTCACTAATCCATATAAAGCGCAGTTGAGTTTACTGTATAGGAGGAATGAAATTAAAATGATTTAATGAGTTTGTACACAAATCGTTGTGTTAATTGGTCATAATCGTTACACCAACCCTGTAATGACAAAACAGACAAAACTGTTTTACTGTCATGCTTTTCTGTCCTGCTTTTTCACTGTTATGTTTATAAGACGAAAATACATGAAATATTCAATTATTGAAAAAGCACAAACAAAATGACAGTCAATTTTATTGATAAAGGTTTATTTTGTTTTTATATATTTTATTTATTTAAAAACAAACAAAAAAATCAACAATGAATAACCAAGTATATGAACCTACATTATGTACAGAAAATTATCATGGGGTTTCCTGTCAGTGTCGTGATCTATACACGCCTTAAAATGCGAAAATTCTTTTCCTGAGGAGAATTTCTATTGCGCCGTGTCGCGCTGAAGTACGGCGATGTAAATCAAAATTTACATTGCATTGTGCGAACAAACAAGTGAGCAAATACAAAATGGCCGACACCCGATATAGTGCACTGTATAGGAGATATAATGCAGTTTTAGACTCAGCTATAGAAATGAATATGGAGTGAAAACAAAACAGTAGAGAGACATATTTATTTCATCTGAACTTAATTCAAGTAGTTCCATTGATTATTAAAGGATGTGAAAGAGATGGCAAACCCAACATGTTGTTTATTTGCATGAATCCAGCAATAATTGTCAAAAAATTCAAAGGATGTAACTAATCCATTAACAGCCAAGAAAATCTTAAAGACACCAAGAAGTCATATAAAAAACAGGGGACATAGGAGCCCCTTCTAGCTTTTTCCGCTCTCTGTACTTGCCTGATCCAGTGTGATGGCCTGCTTCTTGAAGGCGTTCTTATGAACTGAGAAACCACTGGATGATGCTGAGAATAATTAAACATACTGTAGACAGCTGAAAAAACCCACTTGAGATTACTAAGAAATGATGAAGATGGGTTAGGGGTACAACTGAACTTTAAAATCAGTTATAATTAACCTATAATAAACGAATACCATCTCACGTTGATTTTTTAAGTTAAATGTATATTTTTAATATGTTTATTTTTGCAAAGCTGCCTTGTGACAATGTCCATGGCTCAGAAATGCACCTTTACAATGCAAATCTTGTCAAAAGTTTGACTTGAGGTTCCTCAAGTCTTTGAGAGCCTGAACACTAACACTGTGTGTCAGAAAGGCGTCAGCAGAAAAATCTAGGTCTTGTCTTTGCTGATTGCCTGTAACCTCTGAACAGACGTGCAAAACCGTCTTGGCTCTATTACTGAGAAGTCTAAATGAGGCCCAGCCAGAAAGAAGTAGGGGATTTCTCATGGTCTGTTTTGTGGATTTTAATAGACATCAAGGAGGAAAATTTGACACAGAAAAAAATTTAAACTGCAATGAGAGATTGAGTTTAGCATGTAGTTGATACAGCTGACAAAAAAGAATGCGTCCCAAATGACATATATCATAAGTTATGCGAAGTGGTATCCAAAGGTTTTGAGACTTGTTTTGTAACACCCCAACAGATGGCAGGACAAGGCTGCACGCACAGTTACAGGGAGCGCCAAAAGACATCGTCCTGTGTACATCGGGAGCTGTGTATCTGGTGCTAATCTGAACATGTGCATTACCAAGTCTGTGATTTCATCTTGGACAGCAAGTTAGAACAAAGAACAAACGTGAAACTGGGCAAATCTGCCACGGAGACGTTTGAGATTATTTCGCAAGTTTACGTTCGATGCGGCAACGAGTCGTTCATGGTGTTTTAAATGGCATGTTCGCTTCAACAGAGGAAGAACATCACTGAAAGATGACGAGAGGTCAGGACCCTCATGTCAAGGATCATTGCCGGTGATGAAACTTGAGTGTGCGGTTACAACCCTAAGAAAACACTAAGAAGAAGCAACAGTCTTCACAGTGGAGAAGCCCATTATCTCCACGATCGGAAAGGCCTGGCAGGTCCGCAGCTCGACCAAGTGCATGCTCATATAATAATGGTGTTGTTATTAAGTATATGCCTGAGCTAATCAAGCCTATGATTGCAAAATTGCCATCGCTGTGGCCATTAAAATCTTCTGAATCTCTTTCCTATCAGTGTTTTTGCATCTCTTCAACAGTCTAATGGAATCCTTTACAAACTGTGGCCAAGGGCCTCCAGACTGCATGATCTGATCCATTTTATTTATAACTTTGGACATTGTTTTAAAGAAGCTTTACAGAGATAAAGCAGTCATAAAAGAATGTATAAGTAGGTTTATCTATCCACCATCTATGGGTTTATCCCTAATGAGCGAGACAGTCGCAACTGTGGCAAGGAAATACTCCCTGAGATGACGTGAGGAGAAAATCTTGAGAGGAACCAGACTCAAAAGTGAATCCATCCTTATCTTCGTGGCACCAAATGCCAATTACGGTTAATTATTGTTAAGATGTGCATTGATGAGCAATTAAATGCAACCTGTGATCCTGATTGATATTAATTACAGTCCAAAACCATCTTCAAAGTTCTTGTGTTGCTCAGGAAATTCATAGATCTTTGTGATGTAGATGTGAACCATCCCCAGTTGTATGGAGTAGTCTTCAAAAGAGATCTTGGATTTGGATCGTCTGCCGAATATCTATCTATCTATCTATCTATCTATCTATCTATCTATCTATCTATCTATCTATCTATCTATCTACCTATCTACCTATCTATCTATCTATCTATCTATCTATCTATCTATCTATCTATCTATCTATCTATCTATCTATCTATCTGTGCTCAATTAATAAAAAACAATTCCACCTTGCTATGGTGCTCAAATATACCATTCGTCTGGCATATTTAAAGGAAAAAAAGAAAAGTAAAGAACCTTGCTCTGATAAAACTACTCTGCTGGGCCACCTGCTGGTCTGGTCTCCTGATAAAACAAAGCTAAAGATGTGGGTTAATGAAGGTAAAACGCTGCCAAATGTACCTGTCCGCAGTGAAAAATGTCCTCACAAGCTGCAGAACATGACAAAGCTCATTCTTTTTTCAGTAGAAAAGCAACACAATGTGCTTTATACTCAAACCTCTTGAAATTCGTATTACTTATTCTTTTGTATCGTAAATGTAGGAGTTGGAGCTACACTATATAGACAAAGGTTTGTGGACACATAAACAGAAGATTATGTGCTTTTTGAACATCCCTTTCCACAGTTAGTCCCTGTTTGATGCTATAATAATTTCACTCTTCTGGGAAGATGTTCCACCAGATTTTGGAGTGTGCTTGTGGAGATTTGTTTATTCAGCCACAGGGGTGTTAGTAAAGTGAGGTACTGATGTAGGTGAGGTGATGAGTCTTATAGGTGGCTTCTTAAGATCTTCCAACGTCGTGTAAATAATATCTTCATGGAGCTGGATTTTTTTCACAGAGGCATTGTCATGGTATAACAGGTTTTGGGTCTTCCAGTTGAAGTAAATTAAAACTTTAATGCTAACAAATCCAGAGACATCCTTTACAATTGTGTGCCCCAAACTTTATGGTAACTGTTTGGGGAAGAAACACATATGGCTGGAAAAGTCCAGCGTTCCTAAACTTTTACAAAAGAGGAAGTGAATTAATGATGTGACCCACACAGAGAACATTAAAGCCATCTGGATCAGCGTCTGAGGCAACGTTTGTTGTTCTAAAGTGATGAGACGATTATTGTCGGGCAACAGTGGTTATGCAGGAAGTGTGTATGTGTGTGTGTGTGTGTGTGTGTGTGTGCGCCACATTTAGTTGTGACCAAGGTCATCCCTGCTCCCCACCAGACTGCGCGTCTTTTTGTCCTTTTGCTACATCATCAGATTTACATGTGGGTAGTTTTCATACACTGGGTCTCATTGGAGGATACACTCAATATACACACACTGATCTCACTTGGGTGGTTGACCGCCTAATAGCCGTGAGTGCAGAAAAAATGCACATCCCAAGGACACTTTGAGGAAGATAAGTAAGGAATGGTACACTTGTTATCATGCTGTGGTAGGAAAATATGATGAATTTGTTATGATGAAGAAAAGTTGTTTTGGTTTGATCAGATTTGTAAAAAGAAATATACAGATTTACGAGTTTCTGGAGGCGTGTTGTGGGCGGAGCTAAAGAGTCATGAGCACGTGCTGCTTTTGCATAGTGATCGTCAGCAAGCTGTGATTATTGCTATAAATAAAACAGGAACAAATACTTTGTAGTCTAAAATGAACGCTGGTTAAAAATCGGATCCAGATCCAGCCGTAAGAATTTTTGATCCAGGATCGGATTCCAAGTCTGAAATTATTCAATCAACAGCAATGGCAGCAGCTGGACATACTGAACTACAACAGGATGTGTACATCCAAAAACACACTCGTTTGGAGACGTTCTTCTCGAGCGAGTCCTGTGTAGAACTGCTGTTAAATTCTACTGAATGAAGCATGGTGATGGGTGTGGCTCTTGCTCTTGCTTTGGTTGCTGTGTGCCCATACCAGGAATTCCATCCTTAATGATGTCATGAAGAGCCATACTCAGAAAAAAAAAACTTTCAGAAAATTAAACAGAGTGTATTAGCCACAGAAATACTCTAAAGTGTTTTTTTTTTATCTTTGGCCAAGAATCCAACTCTATTCCAGGGTTAATAACTCAGAATGCATGAAACAGTATGAGACACCCCTTATATAAAAGCTATGACTTATATTATATCCACTTATAATAGTTATACAATGTCTGCAAAACAATTTCCTGTCCACTTACATTAGAGGTTCTGCAAAGAGCTGTTCATTCACCAGCCTCTGTTTTCTTATTTCTTGGTGTTGAGGATACAAAGAAGAACATGGTAAGGTATTTAAAAAAAAAAGCTGTATTCACTTTTTTCTCAATGTGGTACAAATATAGAAATAAACAAATGACATTTCTGGAAATCTGTAGAATCTTTGGAGCGTTTTCTTTTTGTCATCAAACGAAGGCTCAGAAAGAAGGCAAGTGCAGTTTCTTTGAAGGGATTCCTGTAAAAGAGTCTGCAAGAGTGTGTATGGGTGTGTAAATGAGGACAGGTGTGTCTCATTAGAAGCTCAATGTGTGTGAGCGTGTCAGTTGGTGTGTGTGATTTGGGAGTTGAAGTTCAGCCATGTGTGTTGCTGAGAATTATGCATAGACCTGACAATTATTTTCACCCAGAAACCATTTGGGGGAGGGACATGAAAAAGACAACAAAGAACTAATTTCTTTAGGAAAAATTGGAACCATTAGGTCAATTAGACCTCCAAGTTGACACCCAGCATGACATTTGAGAATTCGAGAGAGGTGAAATCGAAAGAAGAAAGTGACCAAAAAATAGGGACAGATCGGAGGATCGATCATGGAGAATCGATACTTTTGATAAGGGTGTTATTTAGAGAGGATTGATTCCTACATTCCAATATTGATCGTGCCTACATGGGATTTTTTGTAATATTTAATGTTCATTTAGCTTGGATTGAAAATAAACATTTTTCCGCTGTGCCTCCGGACGAACAAGTTAGCATTCTGTCACTTAGTCATTTATCATCATGTGTACCTTCTTCTATATATATATATATATATATATATATATATATATATATATATATATATATATATATATATATGACTCCATCGTAACTTTAAAATGAGTCCTCTCAAGGTTTCTTCCTCATAACATCTAAGGGAGTTTTTCCTTGCCACAGTCTGCTCATCAGGGATAAATACACACCATTCATCTTCACTGTTGATTTCTGTAAAGCTGCTTTGAGACAATGTCTGTTGTGAAAAGCGCTATAGAACTAAACTTGACTTGACTTGACTTAAAATGTCATAGGCCGAGACTAGAATAGATGAAACGAGCAGTTAAAAGCACACCTGTAGCTGATGAGAACAAATTAGTGTGCTCTGTTTCAGTGCCCAGCAACGCCGCTAAAAGGGAGCAAAAACAGCTTTAAGAGACAAGACTGCATATATGCTGCTACTTTTGCCGGCCGCTTGAAACGTTAAATATTTCTACAATTTCGTCATATTACTATTACCCATATCCCTTGCAACCATATGACGATAGTGGTCTTGAAAGTATGGTATTTGTGGAATCCCTACCAAAAAAGACACGCTGAGGCTGTGAACAAGTTCAGAAGAGTCGCATCATGATGCATTCACCGTCATTTTGTTTTATGTGGAACTCATGCTAAGGATTTGACCGCTGTAGCCGTGAGTGTCCTCATTTTTATTGCTCTCCGCTTCACACTAGGTTAACAATGGCACTTTTCTCTGGAACTGGTGCAGTCTGTAATGCTGACAGAATGTTGCAGAGCTGAATATGCACCCTTGTAGTAGGAGAGCAAGTCTAAGCCTTTATACGTCTCTCTCTCGGAGAGTTGCGGAGACGTCGTTGATTTATGTGGCGCCCCAGGACCATTGGAGTTCAAGAAAAATGTATTCTTACTTTCAGTGATAGTAGAATCACACATTTGACTTTCAAGCAGTGGTCACATGGGAAACAACTACAATCAACTTGATGGAAAAAAATGAAATTCAATGGATAAGCAAATGATGAAGATAAAGTTAGGTAATGTAGCGTTTATCTCAGGGCTTTGGTCATGTCGTTTAAAAAAAAAAGGGAAAAATTACTAAATTTGCTGTAAGTGTACAAACGATATAATAATTTAATGCTGCATTTATTGAGCTTAAAACTGGCTTATGATATTAATGATTGTTTAACAAAGAAATATAGCTAATTCTACCTTAACTTCATAGGCAACAGCTTCAATATTTACTCCCAATTTTCTTGTTACACATTACACCTGCAAAATATTTCTCAACATGATATATTGTGGCATTGTATCTGAATAATAAAAAGCTGTATAGTAAAGAACTATGTTTAAACTGAGGAAATGCATAATTTTAAGGAAAAAAAAGATTTTGGAGGCTTGGAGGGGGTTAAATATGATTTCCGAGCACTTAATTTAGTTATTTTGCTTGAAAAAAATTTTTTAAGCTGAATTTCAATCAATGTATCAATGAGTGAAATGAAAAGAAATTAAACTAGTGAAAGTTTTGTGTGTACAAAACGAACACGCTGCAATCCTTCGAATGTTTTATCGCAAGACTGAGACTAAATGTATTTATTTTTTTTAATCTATAAATTCATGAATTAAACCACTTGTTTTCATTGGGATATTTAGTTTACAAAACCTATATTTAATATTGTAGTATTCTCATTTTATACAGGACTCCTTTGGTTTATTTTAAAATAGAATGTTCAATAGTTGGATCTTGTCTGTTATTAATCCTGGCTGGCTCACTAATAAATCTTTTTAAACCATTACCCATGCAAAACATTGTGTTTCTCAGCATGCATTTTGCCACAATGCTGTTTCGTGCTCATAGATCTAAATAAATATAGATGGCAGCAAAGTGAATGGGCCTTGGGGATAACAATGGTATAATAATAATGAATGACAATTTACAAGTCCAACACTGACCTGTATTTTTGCCCTAAATTCTATTTTCACAATAATGTTTCATCACTGTCCCCAGATATTAATTTTTTAAATCAGACTGATAAAGTATTGTGATATCTGACAAGCCATTAGACCAAAATTGTCTGTACTCAGTGGTTGGGAGGATGGGTGTGCTCTGTCTTTCCTGTCAATCACAGTCACTAGCCAATCATGGCTCTTTATAAGCTGCAGTATTTTGAAGAAGGTAGATTTCATGTTCTTTTGAGCAGGTTAGCTTTAATGTAGCATGAGCAGCTGTTTGAAAATATGTTGATGTTTAGACAATCCAGTTGTCTAAGAGAAAACCTTTCTTATACGATAAGTGAGAGCTGATCATTGGGAGGAAAAACAGAGACGTGATTATTTTTTAATGTCATTTGACTGCATTTTAGGTTCATAGTCATATAGATTTAAATTATAAATAAAACTTGACAGGATATCTTCATTGAGAATGTTTCTGTAAGCCTGTTATAGCAAGTGACATAAAAATTGCTCATTTCAATGACAGTAGCAAGGAGACTGCAGTGTATGGGTCAGTGCTAATCGATGCCAGGAGAAAGTCACTCAGAGGGAAAAGGCTGAGCAGCTCATAAAGCCTGAGTGATGAGATAACTTATTCAATCTGTTACTCAAAGCTGCCTTTTTGTGTACTGTATAGTAGACTGATGTATGCTTGAATCCACCTTGATTGTCCTCAGATATGAGGGAAGAGGACCGTCCTATATGACATAAAACCTGTTCCTACTATTCTATTAATATCTGAATAGGGTAGAGGTGGTCATTAAGATACTAATAATAGAATTTCCTTGCAAGTCACAGAGTTTAGAAGCAAAGAGCTTCATATGGTGAACTGCTTTTTCTCATGTTGTGCATCATAGTTTTGCCTTAGGCACAGAGGCTGAGTCATCATGCCTAATTCATTTCCAGATTATACATTTTTTGCCACTTATATGGCTTTTATATTGTATATGTGCATGTTATTTCCACGCGTTCTCCTCTATTCCGCCCGTGTGTGCACAAATATATTCCCCATCACTGTTTTATGCTCTGACCTTAATGTTTGCAGAGCTAAAAATCATCAAATCACCACCCATGAGAAAACTTTTACATTCATTTACATTCACCTTCATAGCTGGAGAGCTCGATTTTTTACGATAAACCAGATTTAGAAACACTGAATTACAAAAAAACTATTGTTTTATATAGATTTGTTTATTATTTTCTGTAGTTAAATATTATCTCTTCAAACATGGCAATACCCCTGTGTTGATGTGGAAGATCTCCCACTATAGAGCTCTGAACTCAATCATATTGAACACCTTTGGATTAAGTGGAACACTGACTCCACCATATGCCACCTCACCTACATCAGTGCCTAATTTCACTAAAGGTTTTGTGGTTGAATGAGCACAAATATGCACAAACACACTATAAAATCTATTGGAACAGCTTTTCAGAAGAATTAAGGTTATTATAACAGGTAATGGGGAATACATTTGGAATAGGATGTTAAAACGCACATACCAATTTTATGCTCAGGTGTCTAATATAAATATTTTATAATTATGTTTGTGTAGTTTTTTATTAGTTAATTAGTTAGTTAATTCATGGAATAAACCAACAGTTTTCTGTAACATATTTTGTTGTTTCTATATCATATAGTATAATCCAGTGCATAGTTTAAAACTTCTTCAGTCTCTTTCAATATTTGGTCCATTGGACTTTGTCTCTTGTTACTCCTGTATGTCTTTACCTAAACAAACTATGGATCATTGCACAGACCATTACACTATGAATATATGAAATATGCACCTTGAGTATAGACCTAGCAATTTCTAATTTTATTGCTGACTTACATAAACATCTGAAAATGCTAACAAACAGTAAGAAAGCTAGGGGCCTGCAACTTAAAGTGTACACATCTAACATAAATATCTAGCAAATAAAACTGAAACAGCATGAAAAATGTGAATTTCTTCTTTGAAATGTGAGTACATTCAAATAAATTCAAGTTATAAACATTATTTAATGGCTATTACATCAGTCTATTTTTTTTAAATCTTATTATTCTATTTACTGAATGTAGAGTTTTACTTTATTTATTTTTAACATATCTGGTCTTTCATAGGGTTTATTTAGTACTGCAAAATGTCATGACAGAGTAGCTTTATTAACCTATTATTGTTACTGATGTTGTTATATATCTGGAACGCTATTTCTATTCAGGTTTCTATTTAGATTTACATTTCCAGTCACCCACAGAAAGTGAGCTAAAATGCTAAGAGCATCAAATGAAGGGTATTTGTTTCAATAATGAGGGAAAAACATTCCTCTTCCTTTCTTCCAGCTGTAATTAGACCAGAAGTCTTCCACCCATCAGCAGCTGCTGGCAGAAAGGATGAGATCATTTGAGGGGGTGGTTTTAAGAAAAAAGAGGAGAAACAGTCAGCTTTAAGGGATAAAGGCATTCTCATGACAGACAAACAGTAGTAGAAATAGTACCAGATATATTACTTGCTCATAAGGTATATTTAGGTACTCCTGGCTGGCTCACCAATTACTTTTATTAATTGTAGTGTTTATGTATTCATACTATTAAGTTAATTACACATTTTACTTTGTTATAATGACTGTGAATGCTTATGAAAGGACTTGTTTGCAATGTTGCAGTGTAGATGGAGAATTTAGTACATTTATTATATTCTATTTATTATATTTATTAAACAGAATTAGAATTGGCTGTGGTATTTGGATGCGGTTTACTGAAAATGTTAAGGCTGAAGAGATATGTACAGGCTATAATATGTACAGGAATCTGTCTGTTACATTATATAATTAACTTCTTACTCTGTGACTCCTACAAGCACAGTATGAAAAATTATATGGACATAATAAAAAAAAAAAATACAAGACACAACTTACAAATTTACAAAATTATAACAATAATGCAAGAAATAAAGTGTGTGCATCATATGTGTGTGCGTGTGCGTGTGTGTGTGTGTGTGTGTGTGTGTGTAGGAAGTATAAGGCAGCTGACACCTCTCAGGATACAACGCTAATCTTTACCTGCAGTGATGGGGGAGAGGCTTCTCCTTTCACTGATAAGCCTCCCTTTGTGAGTAAAAAGCTCGACCCAGATCTGCTTTAGTGACATAAGCACCTCGGATAGAACAAAATATATTTTGTAAGACTGATCGATTCCAATCCTCTGAAGGGATGCAGCATTGGAGGCTCATTAGAAAGCCTTCGCAGTGTGTTTGTGTGTGTCAGCTTGTGGTTTTGCCATAATGCAGTACAGCAGCACTTTCTGACTCACCTTTCACAACTTGTCTTCTGTGGACATGACAGAGAGGCTGATGGTGTCGGTTTTTCAATGTGCTATCCTCAGGGAGAGATTTCTGTTACTAAAACAGTCCAATACCAAAACCCTATGTCTATAAACAGCTCTAAATGTCCAACATCATGACTCTCATTTTAACGACAACAGAACATACAATAAATTGTAGTATTTAAAAATTGTTTCTGTAAACAGTTTTATAAACAGCAAGTTTCTTCTTCTTCTTCTTCTTCTTCTTCTTCTTCTTCTTCTTCTTCTTCTTTCGGCTTCCCCTATTAGGGGTCGCCACAGCAGATCATCCTTCTCCATACCCCCCTGTCCTCTACATCTGCCTTTTTCAACCCAACTACCTGCATGTCTTCCCTCACCACAATCTATAAACCTCCTCCTTGGTCTTTATCTTTTCCTCCTTCGTAGAGGCTCCATGGCCCTCACAGGAAAGGTTTCCCAGCTAATAAGCAGACGCTCAGTAGATGGATTGTGGATGCCATTTGTCTGTGTTATGAGTCTTCTGGTCTTCCCACTCCTTTCAGAGTTAAGGTTTATTCCACCCGGGGTATGGCGGCCTCTACGGCCTGGTCTGCTGGAGTGTCGCTCCAGGACATTTGTAACGCTGCGGGTTGGTCCACCCCGCTGACTTCTGTCAGGTTCTACTACCTTGACATCAGAACCACTCCCGGCTCCTCTGTCCTGCATGCAGGTTGTGCTCAGACACACTAGGCAGGGACTGGTCAGTATGGCATGATTGGACACTCACTCCCAAAGTGTTTTCGACGCAGTTCAAGTTCCTGAAAGAGAACGTCACTAGGTTACGTAGGTAACCCTAGTTCCCTGAGGGAAAGAGAGCTGCATCAACGGGCCATACTCCCTGCATCCCTGTGGCGCTTACCATCTCCTTTTCCAAAAGCTGATGTCGCACCCATAGCACTCCTATTTTGTAGCTTCCTGGTTTGCGCGACGTCGCCCGCCAATGATGTCACGACTGCCTATTGGCCAGATTTTACACGTGATTCAGAGCGTGAACAACGTGAGGCGTCATTTAAACTTATCTGTCCACAGAAGTTTTAATAGAGTCATTCACTCTACAATTCTTGTGCATATTTCCCTTTTCAACAACCATTAAAATATTGTAGTTTATAGCTTCCACACATTTGATAGGCACTGTGGCTGAATTACAGGTTTTAAGAAAGCAATGTACAGCTTCAAAATAAAAATGTACATTTACACAGTAACATCCTCAACTAATGTCATAATTGGGCACAAGAGGTGCATATGAGAGAAAAGAACATCACATGGCCTCAAGTGCATGTTGACATTTACAGCATTTGGCAGATGACCTTATCCAAAGCAACATACACAAATTATTTTGTGGTCTCGTATAAAAATAATAAAGGCCAAGGTCTAAGAATACGCAATAAGCTAAAACCCGGTAAACAAATAGTTTTTTATGCAAATGAGCACAATATTTAAAGACACACAGTGACTCAGCTGTTCGAACTGCCAGGGATGGTTCAAGCCATCACCCTAGTAACAGTATACAAAGATTAGGTGCATGAGGATCCTAAGTCAGTTTGAGCGATGTGTGTGGATGGAGGGAAATTTATGGACATGTATCAGTGTTTTAAATCTGATGTGGGCAGCTACGGTGGAGGCAGTGGTGATGATGCAGCAGAAATCTGCAGTAGTCCAGATTTAAGGCTATGAGGGACAAAGTGGAAGAACAAAGTGATCTCACCTGCCGAAACAGCCCGATCTAAACAAAGATTTGAGTTGTATTCTCATATCAGTTTGATCTCAAATACAGGAAGAAAGAAATACAGGAGGGAAGAAATACAGAAGGGGTGTTGGTGCCTTTTTTTTTTGTGGATGGAAGCTGCTAAAATACGTAACAGCTGTGAGATGTAAACTAATACCGAGCTCACACTGTGCAAATTTTTATAGTCCGCAATATGCGTTTGTTGCGTCAGACTGTACGAACATGATCCCCATGTCACACTGTAGGATCTTAGATGTCATAATGTCAGACTGTACGACAGTCGAAAGTTGACATTCAGGCCCGCGTTGTCTTGCTAATGGTAGCTAGTAGCAAACAAATACAATAGCAAAATACAAATACGATTGAATTAAATTTAATGCACAGAAAGAGAAAACGTGCATGTGACAACATATTGTTAAACCACTTGTTTCTATAATTATCTAGTAATATTTTGAGCATGGCATAAAAAAATAAATAAAATAAAAACATTTATGGCATCTGGATGCCCTTATCCAGAGCGACTTACAATTGAGCAGTTGAGGGGTTAAGAGCCATGCCCAAGGGCCCATAAGTGGCAGTTTGGTGGTGCTGCGATTTGAACTTTGACTTTGATTTGACTTTCCAATCAAGAGTCCAATGCCTTGACCACTGAGCTATAACCTCAACACAAACCAAACCACATAGCGAACGCCTCTAGAGTATCAACTTCAATCGATTTGAAACCAGCAACTGTTGGAGTTTTTCTACTGTAATATTTCTATAATTTAATATAAAAGTAAAGCCTAAAAAATTGTATTCAATAAAATCTACCAAATGTGTAAAACTAACTTTCAAGTAACAACTTTTCATTCATTGTGGAGACCCCTTCCAGAAATGTCAAATAAACACCTAACAGGTGTTAACTGTTAGACTTAGATTATCTAGATCAGGGGTGTCCAATCTTTTCCAGAAAGGGCCAGTGTGGGTGCAGGTTTTCATTGCAACCAAGCAAGTCTACAGCAAATTCTACCTGTCCAAATCTAATTATCTTAATTTTCAGTGATTATCAGGTATGACCATTGATTGGTTGGAATGAAAACCTGCACCCACACCGGCCCTTTGTGAAAAAGATTGGACACCCCTGATCTAGATCATCGGATGTACCTCAGAAAAGGTGTTACCATAGAAACCATAACATGTTAGGTAAAATAAACCTGTGTGTAAGTGCACTACCTTTAATTTTATTAACGGGAATTTCACTCAGCACCTTCTGACTAATCAGAAATGAGAATTCAGCATTTCATGAGCATCGAGTTCTTTTTTTTTTAACACATCCCTTGTGTGTGTGTGTGTGTGTGTGTGTGTGTGTGTGTGTGTGTGTGTTAAAGTACTCATTGTAGTGTAAAATGAAGTGTTTTCCACCTCCCCTTACCCACTTTCTCATCAAATAAAAAAAAAAAAACAATGACCTGAGAATGACCTTAAATGAAAACTGTTGAATATTTCATGCTGAATGTAAACAAGATCGTTGTTTCCCTCCACATACTGCAATAACTGCAAAGAGGTTATTCACTTAAACTGTGTGCCTAGTGTGCTGGAAAATCAATTGCAAAACACTTTGAGATGTCTGCATTTTCCCAAGCCTGTCTGTGAGACCCCTTGGCTTCCCCTGATCGGATTCATTTCTAATTAAATAAACAGCGTAGAGACGATCATGAGTCTATTGAGAAAGCGATACTGCGGTTATTAACTGTTCTCCTCTTTATTCCTCTCCCTGAAGACAAATTCAGCCTTATTATGTTTGATGTCACTTCTGCGCTGTCAGTAACGTCTGCACTGTCCCGCTGGAAAGCCGCCTGAAAAAAACCGCAGAGGATCCCTTTTCAGGAGCTGCATCGATTACTGTCACAATAAACATTCGGTTAATGCATTCGTCACCCTGAAGCAAAAAAACTTATTAAGGTAACACGACTTACTCGGCTATAACATGGCCATGTCGGGCGATAGGACGCGAATTACATTCGACCACAAATTATAAGACAGGACATGACATCTTGACCTTTCACCACACGCCTGTCAGATGCTGTGTTAGCTCCACGATGCGATTTGGATTAAATCGCTGGAACACGTGACCTGCTGAGGTCCAGTTGCAGGCTCTCTACATTATGAAGTGAACAAGACAAACAAATGTCCAAATCAGCTATTGAGTAACAAAATAGACATTTATTACACAGCAGTCTGTGTTTTGTGTCCATGGCCAGATGTGCGATGAATGGGAAACATTATGAAACATGGCTACAAGTCGCTCTTAGTGTGGTATAAACGAACTGCTGTAGAAAGTGTGGGAAAAGAAGACAAGCAGTACTGACACCGTGGAGGTCAAATGTGTTGAGTCGGTTAAGAATCGATTTTTGACCTTGTTTCTGTTTTGGATTGGTCTCTGTGTTGGTTGGTAACATGTCACAGCCCAGAGTTCATTAGGGGCTGTTATGGGGCAGTGGGTCAGGGTGGAAGTTGGGGATATTTTTCCAAAAAAATAAATGTAAGATTGACTATAAGTGTCATGTAGAGTATTAATTGAAAATCTAAAAACATGGATGCGTTGTAGGAAAATTATCGGTGATGGACTGTGAAATGTGACATTCATACAATTCTCAAGTTAGTTATATTGCGATAATAATGGAAACATATCCAAAACATATATTAGAATTATTATTGGATTGGATATTAGTATTGGAAACTGCAGTCTTGGCCTTTCTTTCTTTTTTTTTTACAGTATTAGAAACCACAGTCATGGCCTTTCTTACTTCCTTACATTGGTGAACGACAAACCTTCACTGATGTTTATTATTTGGCAATTTTTTTTTTTATGTGCATGTCTGCATTGCATGTGTGTGTATAGTGTCTGCACAACAGTCGAATATCTTGTACACATTGCAATCATTTATGTTTGAAATATACAGATTCTATTCATAATCACACCTTAATCATTGAGCAGTGGGGATACTTATTTATACAATATAAAATAGAAAGCTTGGGTAGAGATGTGTTTGTGATGTTGACAAATAGGTTTTGCATCTTGCATTCTATGAGGACTTCTGCTAAACAAATTATACCTCTTCTTCTCTTTATAATTATATTTATTTATAAAAAAAAAGTAAAGACTATAAACAGCTCATAAAATTACCTCGAACAAACAAACAAGATAACTGAAAAATCACATGTTGCGTGGTAATAATGCTTAAGGGAAAAGGCATTATTGCATTATTTTGTGCTTATGCGAGTCGATTCGTGTCGACTCGTTGAGTCAATGAACCGATTCCTGTCCGGCACGCCAGTGCGCGCGCAACAGAGGGAGAGCTACTGTATATTTCCTCCTGCAGCAAGAATAGTACAGGATTTATTTATTTATGAATGTATTTATTTATTCCTCGTGACAAAACCTGACAATCACTTCTCTACATTATAAAGCGCTTTTAACACACGCAATTGACAATGCAATTTGCACGTGAGTTTGTCTGGGTATTTTATTTCACACGTTTTGCACGTTTCAAAATGTATTTGGACTGTGTGCATGTTCCACTGATATTGTCAGGTTGTTTGAGGAGCTTTTATTAGGCTGAGCAATTGAATATTTTCACTGTATGCATTGAATAAGTGCATATTTATTTGGTCTGATGTATTGAGAGAATGCATATTGATTTATCGATGTATTTTATTATTCTAAGAGTTTGCATATTGATTTTTGTCTGTATGGAAATACAGTAGATTCAGAATTTGCTGTAAATGATTATACTCAAGTTCTGGATTATTGGTCTCAGAGTATGCGTTTTGATTAAGTTTGTATGGCTGTACAGTATATTCATGATATATATTGCGTTCAATGCATATTATTAGTCTGAATGTTTGCATATTAATTTGGTCTTTATTGAAATACAGTATATTCAGAATATATCTAATTATATTAAAGATATATATAAATTATTCTCAGAGTATGCATATTAATGTACTGTGTATAGATATACAGTATATTCAAGATCTATATTATTTGTCTTAGAGTATCCATATTGATTTAGTCTGAATAGATAAACAATATATTCAGGATGTGTGGTATATAATTATAATCAATATATATTATTTGTCTTAGAATATGGATTTCGATTTAGTCTGTATGGATATACAGTATATTCAGGATATATCTAATTATATTCAAGATATATATTAATAATTCTAAAAGTATGCATATTAATGGACAGTGTATAGATATACAGTATATCCAGGAAATTATTATATTCTGGCTGTATAATGTTATGTTCAGGATATATATATTATTCGTTTGAGAGTATGAATATTAATGTAGTCTGTATGGATATACATTATAGTCAGGATGTATATTATTAGTCTGAGTGAATGCATATTGATTTATTCTGTAATGTTATATGTTCAGGTTGAATTTCTGATGGGTGGCAGTACATTTTCAGCATTTGGCAGACACTGATCCTGAGGGACTTACACATTGATTACATTTAAGGGCCTTGCTCAAGTGCTTTGATTTAAACTCATGACCTATTGACCAAAGACCAATGGATCAACCACTCAGCTACCAACTGTGGTCTGATTGTTGTAATTTGTATTGTGATTGTACGAATATTTATTATGACTGCAGATAAATTCTCAGGTAAACAGGGTACAACGTGTAGTTAGACGTTTTTAGGTTGACATGATGACTTGTGACTTCATGATGAAGTGTAGAGAAGATAAAAAGGTTTCCTTTGGCTTTCCTGTTTATTTCCCACTGGATATACTGTATATAAATACCCGACAGGAATGCTGCGATGACGATGATTTTACTGTTATTAAATTGAAGTTGTGCAACAGAACTATTTAATGCTGTGGAACGTAAAAAAAAAAAACAAGGTAGTCCGTGTTCACAGTTGCTTCATCAACGAGGAAAAGTGTTTTCCCTTCAACTCCATGTACAGTTAAGTTAGAAAATTCCAACCAGGCAACACTTTCTGACCAATCAGATTTGAGAAGGTTGTGTCAAGAAAAGTATTTTAGTTAATGGTTCAGGGTTTGGATGAATCATGTCTAATGACAGATTATTTCAGGTGGCATGGTGGTACTGGCAAACCTTTTGCTTTTTCTGCAGTGTGCTAAGCTAATGTAGCTAGCAATGTTAACTTATTACTAATGATCAGATTACACAAAACTTCTCAATGTTTTGTGTGTGTATGTGTATGAAGGGCACCCTGTGATGGACTGTGTGTATTCCTGCCTAGGGCTTTGGATAAACATCTGCTAATTTGGAGCTTCTCTGTGGCGATAACTCCCATCTCCTTTGGTATCTAAAGCAATCTGATTTAAATGTGCATTGAAACAGTTTCCACATGAAATGAGGAAAAGTGAATATAGTTTATCATCTTGCAGTGAACTTTGCTATGAAGAGATTTTGAAATTCTATAAGCATATTTGTTTCTTCTGCTAATTGTTAGCACAAAGTTGGAGGCACATAGAATAAGATGTTTTTGAAGGTGGTAGGGTTTCATTTTCTCTTCACTTGAACTAGGAGATCCAAACCTGTGCACAAAACCAGCTCCATGAACATATGGTTTGCAAGATCTCCTGCTGTAGAGTTTTGGCCGTAACCCTGCTGAAAACCTTTGGGATGATGTGACTGAATGAGCACAAATTCCCACAAAATCTAGTGGAACATCTTCCCAGAAGAGTGGAGACTTACTGTGGAATGAGGTGTTCACAAACGTTTGCCTGTGTACTGTATATAAAACACATGTATCAGATCATATGAAGGTTCAATGGTTGAATTTATTTTTTACTGACTGATCGTTCGATTATTGGATAGCGGCTATTTATTCCAAACTGGATTGCATTTAGCATCAATCAACTAAATCTTCTCAGGTTTTTAACCCTGAATGTGTTTAAATCAGTAAAACGTAATTAGTTGATATGTATATTTATTATATTTATATTTATTTACCCATATATCCAGGATTTCTATTTACACTGAAAATAAAAAAAATTAACAACAGAAATACACAGCATTCGTTATCCTTTATCATATATGCACAAAGTTTATGGACAAATAAATATACAGTTGGGTGTAAAATTAATGAGATCAAATTAATATCTTGTACATTATTATAATTAAGGAAATTAACCCTAAAAAATGATCGGCTCAGGTTTTGCACACGGACAGGCTAAACCTGAGCATCATGTGTATTTATCTCAGCCCTTACGCTGCATGTTAAAAGTGTTTCAGATACATATACACTTCTTGTCCGTAACACCGAAGCTTTTTTTTTTACAGTCCACACATCTTTTAAACCAACATCCCTGACCATGCACGGATTAAAAATAGAGGTATGCCTGACTCCCCGGGATCTGATTGGCTGCCCGGGCTTTTCTTGTCACTCTGCGTGGCAACAGCCTCTCCGTCCACCCAGCAACCCCCCCGACTCTACCCCCTCCTCATCATCCCCTCTTTTTTTTTTGCACTCATGTTTCTGTGCCTCCAAGGGGCTTTTCGGCAACATCCGGAGCGGTTGCCGTGGTAACGCCACCCTGACCCGGGCTGCTGTGGCTAAAAGGCTTGACCTGGATTACATTTTTTGCTTCAGACTGTAGTCACGTGCTCCTTTTAATTGGCAGAAGCCTAACATGTCAAAAAACGTGTGATATTTTTTTTTGTCAGAGTTGCAAATCCAATCGTGTTTGTATGGAGATATCTTCACGGGAAAGACCAGCAGTAAACACGCTCTTGCTTGTGTTTCGTGATGCACTTTAAATATCACAGCATCGACAACGGCATTGGCATTCAGCATTTATATTCAGTGTGGCATTTACGGGTGTCCCTGCAAATTAATTAGCGACACCGCTTGGCGCGCAGGGAAGCGTGTTTTCTAGGTTTTCGGTTGAACTTCAGGATCATTAGAACACGATTGGATGGATGAGCTGTAGCTGTGTAGGACAAGAGGGTCCTTAAGAGGAAAAAAATAACACGCTGGAAATTTAACAGCTAAAACTGATGCTTGCTTTGTCTGGAGTTAGTATAACCTTGCTACAGAGTTATGGATCAGTGAGAACCGCATTCAGAGTAATATTGGACTTGCAACACAACATTTTTTTTGTTTTTTAGAATTGGTTCCTGATTGGACACGCATTTTTTACATTCGGAGCATGATGTTTCAGTGATTCAGTAAAGTCAGGAATCTGAGTAGGGGTTGTTTGAATGAACTGTTTGGACACTTAATATGTGTTTATTCCTCTTATGACACAATAAGGCACCCACACTGCCATGAATTGCATTTCTTTTATTAATGAATTAATAAATAAATTTTTATTTGGTTACGTTGTTATAGCTGTTTGCTCGTTTTCCCCCCCAGGTAATACGACAAAAATACAATACTTTCCCATGCTGGAAAACGTACTGACTTTAACACAGCACCGATACTGAAGACTCATTCTATAATATATTTATTATCAGGCTAAGGTTATGTTAAGTGTGCAAGTCAAAAAACTTTTGCTATACACAATATTGCTTTAAATATAACCTGCACTGAAGACACTAAAAAATCAGATTTTTCAATAATTCAGGTGCTTCTGTATCACGTCGTTTGTGAGGTCCCGAAAGTGGGGCACCAGCTTTGGACTTATTATGTCCTTATTATGTACAAATAATTTCAGGATGACACTGTGGTACTTGGAAACCTTTGGCTGGAGCCACCGTGTGCTAAGCTAGCATAGCAAGTGAAATTGCTTAACATTAATCATAATGAGATTATAGTTTACAATCAAATTTGTGGACTAAACCTGTGCAACTTGAAAAGCCCAAGCTAGTTCCTGAGCATTTAGGTAGCTAGCAAGCATAGCTAGAATGATCCTTTTTCCAGCCATATGAGGTTCTTCCTGAAACTTACCACAAAATTGGAGGCACACGATTGTATACGAGGACATTGGACGTGCTAGCATTAAATTTCCATTTACTTACGCTAAAACCTGTTCCGGTATGAACATACCCTCTGTGTGAGCTCCATGAAGATCTGATTTACATTATTTGTAAGTCTCCTGATGTAGAGCTCTGACCTTAACCCTATTGCACACTTTTGGGATGGATGTAAACACTAACTGCACCCCAGGCCTTCTCATCTCACCTCACCTCACCTCACCTCACCTCACCTACATCAGTACTGACTTTCCTAACATCCTTGTAGCTGAATGAGCACAAATCTCCACAAAATGTAGTGGAACATCTTCCCAGAAGAGTGGAGGTTCTTATAATAGCAAATGGGGACTTGATGTGAAAAAGGAAGTTTGTACAAAGTTTTGTTCAAATTGTGTATGGTTATTAGGGATGACAGGAGGACATTTGTGGGTATATTTGCATATTAATGCATATTCATAAGTGTTTCATTTTTCTTTCAATGGATTAGTTTACAGATTCAGTAATGGATGCTCCAGCACTAGTGGCTAAGACTTCCATTGCTGCTTCTCCTGCACTTTCCGCAGCACAATCTCTCACTTAATTTAAAGTCTTGTAATTTTTTCTTATCGTCTTCCAACCTCTCATTAGATCTAAACAGGTTTGTCTCCATGAGCCAGTAGGTGTTACATAGAACGCAAAGACAGAGACAGAGATAGAACTGTCGGCTCTTGGTACAGCCCACAGCTCATCTGCTGTGTTCCCGAAGCGTCAGCTCTCTGTCTCAGTCAGACTGCGTGGGAGAGACTATTTCTGTCTGAGCTGCCTTTCCCCATCGCACAGCAGCGGCGCTGAAGAGCTTAATCCCTCTTCCCTCACCTCCACCACCACCTTCAACTCACATCACTCCACTTAACTCAGCTCCTTTGGTGCTGCATCTGTAATTCCTCTATGAGGCTCACAAGACTTCCCAGTATTCCGGATCCGATGAACAGTTTGGGATTGATATGGGAACAATTAAAGTCTAGGGAAGGGGTCTCACACTGAGACATGGTCATGCTGGAACAGGTTTGGGTCTTCTAGCACATCCAAAGACATCCTATAGAATTGTTTGCCTTCATCTTCGTGGTAACAGTTTGTGGAAGAACCGCACATGGCTGGAAAAATCAGGTGTCCCAATACTTTTGTCCATATAAAATCTGTAAGATTTTCAGCATGGGAAAATCACTTTCGAGTGTTTAAGATGTTGGATTTCTGATCAGAAGGTCGACTAGACTTTCATTTTACAATGTCATGGACAAGAATATAATTCCTCATAACATTTTGAAGCCACGATGTACAGAACATCACACTTAGATATAAAATAAATTGTATACAAATATCAATAAACCTAAATAATAACATAAACATTGCATTTCACACGCCGGCGAATCACATTAAATCGTCTGATTTGCCTGTGCGAGTGCGCTCTAAAAACAGTGCATTGAAAAACAATCACAAATTAATTTAAAGAATTTAATTAATACAGAACCAACCCCAGCTATTAGGGTTGCACAAGCCAGTGCACTCTTAGTGCCGGTCCCAAGCCTGGATAAATGGGGAGGGTTGCGTTAGACAGGGCATCCAGCTTAAAAACATGTGCCAAATCGAACATGCGGATCATGAATACTGATGATCCGCTGTGGCGCCCCCTAATGGAAGAAGCCGAAAGAAAGATGATGAATGAGTACAGAATACAGGACAGATGTTTAAAATACGCATACTGTCATTTAGAAAATATTGACCGATCGCTTTAAAGAAAACTTTAATTAATATAATGATGGGACTGTTTCTCTAGCTTTTTTTAGAAGGTATAACCCCTGGTATAACCGATTCCTAGCACATACCTCAAGCTGATTTGGTTTTCCACGATTCAATTAGTGAATCTGAAGTGGTATCTAAAGTCATGTGTGCTTGTGTTCAACGTCCTGCTCTGTAAATTCTGGAAGAAATGATGCAGAGAATGTTGTGTGCTAACGTTTTTTTTTGCTCCAGAAACAGCGTAACGTAACTGAGGGACTTATGTCTGATGCTTAATTACAGCAAATCGCTCCTGAGGGAAAAGAAAAGACCCAGATGTGCTGTCCAAATCGACGGAAGCATCCTGATATTTAATAAACACCTGTTTTTCTTTCCGCAAAACAGGAACGCTTCACGTGACCGCGTGCTCCTCCTGTTGATTATGATCAGAATTCTTCTGCAGCCTGCTGATTGTGTGACTCCCCCACTTTCTGTTGTAGATGTCATGGAGCAACCAAGGACACTTCACTCTGGGTGTTTGGTGATGGGGGTTCGTACTCCACCCATCCGCCGTAACAGTAAGCTGGCAAGTCTGGGGCGCATCTTTAAACCGTGGAAGTGGAGGAAAAAGAAGAACGAAAAGTTGAGGCAAGGCTCGGCAGGTGAGGGCAGATCAGTGGAGACGCTCTAAAAAAAGAAAATAAAAAAAGATATAAGGTAATAAAACACTTGGGAATGTGCTTCTATAGGTAAATGAGCAATCAGATGTAGAGTGGTTGACTTCTTTTCATGTTCACACCACTTTGTCGCTAATTATGTTCCTGTAACCGAACATCCACAAGTGTTTTATTTTCTACACACGGATAAAAAGCTCCTCTTTTTCCACGTACATTGCATATGAATGTTCTATCAATAGTTTTTAGATGGAGATTTTGTTTATTTTTAGATACACCAATAATACCACACTGTGTATGTGCTGCCCCCTACAGGTGTGGAAAGGAAAGTGTCTACACGGCCGAGCCGCGATGATCTGGCGAGGGAGAGCGTGGCTGAGACGGGAACAGGTGAGAAACAGCTTTCTCATCCTCAAAGCTCCAGTCGTGTCCATTACTCTCCGCTGTCATACAGAGAAACCCGAGCCAACACGCTTCTCACTGTACAAGCACCCAGGGAGTCGTTACAGCTTTATTAAAGAGTGATGACAGCAGCAGCAGAGTTCGTCTGCAACGTTTATCACAGCTGCCGTGCGAATAATACAGCAGCTGATTGAAAATAAAAGTAAAAGTGAAGGACTCCTGTTGCATTGCATGTTTGTAGATTATTTCGATTCAACTACATGCTTGAAGCCTGATCTTTTTCCGATTTCTAGTTGTCCAGTTTGTGTGAGTCTGTTCCCACTGTAATTTTGGATTCCTGGTCTGGGATGACGAGTGGAACTTGATTTTATAGTCATCTGTTGTTGGGGTCCATCCACCTCAAGGTTTGATGGTTTGAGGATTTCTAAGATGGTTTTCTGCTCATGGTTGTGACTGTAGGCAAATAATCACTAAAAAGGATCCCTTTTCCCTCAAAAGGATCTTAAATGCAAAAGCGTGGGGGGTCAGCAGGTCACTATTGTACGAGGTGGTATCGAAACGTTTCTAATAGTGTTAACTGGTGCTATTCTGACCAGGTGTATTACCACGTCTGCGATTTTGTCACAGAGAGCAAGTTAGAACAAGGAGCAAACGTGAAATTCAGCGTGAAACTGGGCCACGGAGGCGTTTGACATGACATACGTTTGACATACGGTCGACGCGGCAACGAGTCGTTCGAGAGGGTTTCGAGTGGCGTGTGCGCTTCAAGAGCGGAAGTACGTGACCGGAAGAGACAAGAGGTCAGGAAGACCATCAACGAACCCTACCCTCGAAAATGTCGAAATCATTTGGCAACTTGTGCATGATGATCGTCGGCGAACAATCCACATGATCTCACTTCTGCACAAACCCTATTCACCAGATTTGGGTTGAACATGAACATCCGGCTTGAATCGCCGTTTTGACTCCATCCGGCACGAAATGCAGAAGGTGCTTGACACAGTTCAAAAAGAAGACTTCCAGGACACCTTCCAGAAGTGGCAGGAACGCAGGGGGGTGCTTTTTATCTTTTATTAGTGTGTTAGTGTGTGCCTATGATTGCTAACCCTCTCGCAGCTTAGTTTAAACATCATCAAGTACAATACAATATACTAATGCTAGCTAGCTTGTTTGAAGTATTTTATATTGCTATAATATTTAGCCAAATTAGTTAAAATTTGTGGAAATATATAGCATATTACTTAGTTACATTACCTAGCGTAACTGCTAGCTGCTACAAGTTTGGTCCCCGGTTCAGTCAGTATGCGTGTCACTGAACGTACACATCAACAATGATGGAACTTCTATGAAGGGACATTTGGCACCACTGAGATGAGGACATGGTTCCCTTTTTGAGACTGGTTCCTCTCAAGGTTTTTTCCTCATGCCATCTCAGAGAGATTTTCCTCGCCACAGTGGCCCCTGACTCGCTCATGATAAGGAAAAAATAACCTCTTTATAACCTCTTTATCTGTGTAAAGCTATTTTGAGACAAGTTACATTGTTAAATGCTAAATCGAATTCAATCGATGTAACAGTCATCCTAATGTTAGCTAGCTGGCTAGTGAAATTTGCATTAGCTTTGCATGCTATGAGTCATTTATATGTTCGTTAATTTCGGGTTTCTGCATTATGAGGAATGTTACAATGGCAAGAAAAGTCATTTTATAGGACTTTTAATGTAGATTAGGTTTCTTTATTTGAAAAAGGATACCGGTTGTTTTGTGGATGGTTCAGAGATTACTGTGTGTGACTGTGTTTCAGGTTCCAGCCTGGCATGTGGGGGGAACTCGGAGGACCAGGAGATGCTGACTCAGGAATATTCAGACTGCGAGGAGAGAGAAGAAGAGGCCCTGGCACCGCTGGCCAGTAATACAGAGGACCTGGGGTCAGACGAGGACAATCCTTCCACAGGCAAGCCTAGTATAACCTGCCATGTTACCAACATAAAAAACACCACCACAGTGCTGTTTAACTTCTCAAATCTGATTGGTCAGGATGGTTTGATTCTTTTTCTACCAGCTCTGTTAATTAGTATAACGTCAACACATATATATATATATATATATATATATATATATATATATATATATATATATATATATATATACATATATATATATATATATATATATATATATATATATATATATATATATATATATATATATATATATACAGTGAGGAAAACAAGTATTTGAACACTCTGCTATTTTGCAAGTTCTCCCACTTAGAAATCATGGAGGGGTCTGAAATTGTCATCGTAGGTGCATGTCCACTGTGAGAGACATAATCTAAAAAAAAAAAATCCAGAAATCACAATGTATGATTTTTAAACTATTTATTTGTATGATACAGCTGCAAATAAGTATTTGAACACCTGTCTATCAGCTAGAATTCTGACCCTCAAAGACCTGTTAGTCTGCCTTTAAAATGTCCACCTCCACTACATTTATTATCCTAAATTAGATGCACCTGTTTGAGGTCGTTAGCTGCATAAAGACACCTGTCCACCCCATACAATCAGTAAGAATCCAACTACTAACATGGCCAAGACCAAAGAGCTGATGATTTAATGATTTAAGAGCGTGAGGTTTTAATGATCTTAAGGAAGGTGAGAAATCAGCCCAGAACTACACGGGAGGAGCTGGTCAATGACCTGAAAAGAGCTGGGACCACCGTTTCCAAGGTTACTGTTGGTAATACACTTAACCGTCATGGTTTGAAATCATGCATGGCACGGAAGGTTCCCCTGCTTAAACCAGCACATGTCCAGGCACGTCTTAAGTTTGCCAATGACCAGTTGGATGATCCAGAGGAGTCATGGGAGAAAGTCATGTGGTCAGATGAGACCAAAATAGAACTTTTGGGTAATTATTCCACTAAACGTGTTTGGAAGAAGAAGAATGATGAGTACAATTCCAAGAACACCATCCCTACTGTGATGCATGGGGGTGGTAGCATCATGCTTTGGGGGTGTTTTTCTGCAGGGCAACTGCACTGTATTAAAGAGAGGATGTATGTAGGAGAGGGCCATGTATTGCGAGATTTTGGGGAACAACCTCCTTCCCTCAGTTAGAGCATTGAAGATGGGTTGAGGCTGGGTCTTCCAACATGACAATGACCTGAAGCACACAGCCAAGAAGTGGCTCTGTAAGAAGCATATCAAGGTTCTGGTGTGGCCTAGCCAGTCTCCAGACCTAAACCCAATAGAGAATCTTTGGAGGGAGCTCAAACTCCGTGTTTCTCAGTGACAAGCCAGAAACCTGACTGATCTAGAAAAGATCTGTGTGGAGGAGTGGGCCAAAATCCCTCCTGTAGTGTGTGCAAACCTGGTGAAAAACTACAGGAAACGTTTGAACTCTGTAATTGCAAACAAAGGCTACTGTACCAAATATTAACATTGACTTTCTCAGGTGTTCAAATACTTATTTGCAGCTGTATCATACAAATAAATAGTTAAAAAAATCATACATTGTGATTTCTGGATTTTTTTTTTTAGATTATGTCTCTCACAGTGGACATGCACCTACGATGACAATTTTAGACCCCTCCATGATTTCCAAGTGGGAGAACTTGCAAAATAGCAGGGTGTTCAAATACTTATTTTCCTCACTGTATATATATATATATATATATATATATATATACACTGTAAAAGTATTTGACCCCTTTCTAGTTTGTCTACATTTTCTACATATTTGTCACACTAAAATGATGAAAATGTGGTTGAATTAAAGCATTTCTGATCAAAAAAAAGACAGGGCCAAAATTCCTCCACAGCGATGTAAAAGACTCACAAATCACAGCTTGGCATATTTTTATATGTAAATGCACTTGTTCTGATTCAGGGCATTTACAGGGGCTTGTGTGGCCACACAAATTGATGTAAAAATGTGTGTCATTGGTTTGTGTAAAGAAGAAGCTGAAGTTCATTTATAAAAGGACTCTCCAGAGTCAGTGCTTTGAAACAGTCCTGGGGAAAGCAGTAACCTTTCTTACTAAAAAGCTGCATTTCTCTTTGTCCTATAAACTTAAAGAATTTTAAAAATCTAACAACATTGATAATTATTCTCCTACAACTGCAGGTAGCTGATTTTCTTTTTTGCAGTTGGAACTGAAAAATTGTGGATTATAATAGAATTTTTTTTATTATTATTTTATATATATATATATATATATATATATATATATATATATATATATATATATATATAAAAGAAATTAAGATATATCAAGGATTCCATGTGCAGATGTGCTTCATGTTTGCTTCACTAGGTGGCGTCAAAGATCGCATAATCCAAGAACATGTCCTCCTTTCTTTACAGTACAAGATGCCACAGAATACACCGAGACCGCAGAGGAAAACAGCCACAACGAGGAGGAAGAAGAGGAGGAGGAGGAAGAGGTTTCGACGTTCGAACCATCCTTCATTGACAGTGTTCCTCTTGCTGAGGTTGTCCGTAGCGTGGAGGAGTTGAAAGCAGAGCCGGCGATAAGAGAAGTGCGAACTCCTCCACCCAGAGTGCCGGCAAAGCTCCTACCCCGGCTCGGGAGTCTGGACAGTCAGTACCACATGAGTATTAATTGAAATGAAAACACGGCCTGTTGAATGTTTTTTAGTGTTTAACTTAAACTTTTGAGAAGGTCAGTCAGTGATGGATGCTCATTAGATTGCGTTAATAATAAAAACGAGGTTCTAACAGTTTTACAGTTAAGCCTCTGGTTCCTCATCACACAGGTTCACACCCGACTCATCAGATACGTCCGGCTCCAGCCACCCTTCCCAGGAACTTCACACTTCCCAAAGATACGCTGAGGGGCCGGATATCCACCCCTACAGGCTCACCACATCTGTGCAACATTCACCCGTTGCTGCCCCCTACCTGCATCATTGAGGAACTGCACAGAGCCCTGGCCACCAAACACAGACAGGACAGGTAAAGGGTTAGAAAACATCACACCAACAAAACACACTTATAAATAGAATGTTCTTCTGTTTTTCCGCTGTATAGAATGTACATGCAAGTGTCTCAGAAAACTATAAAAGATTAGATGTTCCCAAAAATTTGACAGTCTCTGTTCTTTTATCTAAAACAACTATAGGAATAAAATCATAAGGCGTAAACTATCCCAAAGTATTTAATTCTCGTAGACTTTATTGCGATTTTTTGTAATTTGTTTCCAGAACAATACCTCTTTAATTGTTGCAGTGTCTCACAGGTGAAGTTTTGATGTGTATTTGTTCACACTCAGTTTTAACAGCAGGGAGGTGCGCTGCTCGCCGAAGCGCCGCTCAGACGGTCACGTGTCTCGTACTTCCAGCATGGAGAGCGAGCATCAGGGTGGGGAGGCGGAGAACAAGAAGGAGGCGGAGGAGAATAAAGAGAACATGGGTTTGGACGAGTACTACAGCGATCAGGAAAGCTGGAACGAATCCGTCATCTCGGGTACGTACCAACGGCACCGCGTGATGTCATCGGTCAGTGATGTCATCGCTAAAGCTGTTTCTATTCGACTCATATCGGTCGCAGCGTTCATCATTTTCCTCATTATGCCTCATTTATATTTTCTTGGTATCTTTTTTTGTGAGATCTTTGTGAGACTCTTGAACAACCCGGATGTAAAATCACTGATCGACCATTAGTACAGAATCCGAATTGTGACGTCTAGACGTCTGGGTCAGAGCATGTCCAAAACTGAAGCTCTTGTGGGATGTTCCTGGTCTGCAGTGGTCAGTTTCTATCAAAAGTGCTCCAAGGAAGGAACAGTGGTGAACCGGGGACAGGGTCACGAGCGGCCGAGGCTCATTGACGCACGCGGGGAGCGAAGGCTGGTCCTTGTGGTCCGATCCAACAGATGAACTCCTGTAGCTCAAACTGCTGAAAAAGTTCATGCTGTTAATGATCAATGGGTCACGACTGTTTTGCAGCAAAAGTGGAACCAACAGAGTATTGGGCTGGTGATTATTAAGTTATGCCTGATCAGTGTAATATATCTATTACATAGTTATTATCTATATACAGTGGTACCTCGACATACGAGTTTAATTCGAGGTGATAAGCGGAGGGAAAACTCGTTTTTTACTATCACTCCTGCACACTACGTATCCCTAAACTTTCAAATTTTTACTTTTTCTTTTTTGCTCATCTTAATTCTTGTCACAATCTTATCAATTTCTTATTCTTCAAAACATTTTTGAAAAGTTTCACAAATATCATGGTGAAATGTGATCACATTTGCTATACACTATATGGACAAACGGTTTGTGGACACCTGACTATAAAGATCTGTATGTGGTCTTTGAGCATCCTATTATAGTCTCCATTTCCTGTTCTCATAATCTACTCTTCTAGGGAGATGCTCCAGTAGATTTTGTGTAGATTTGTGGTCATTCAGCCACATGAGGATTAGTAAAGTCAAGTACGGATGTAGGTGAGGTGAAGAGGCCTGGGGGGGGTGCAGTCCGTGTGGAAAAAATTCCTCCCAAAGGTGTTCCATAGGGTTGGCGCTCTAAAGCTCTTCCACTCCAACCCATGTAAAGCAGATCTTCATGGAGCTGGCTTTGTGCACAGGGGGCATCGTCATGCTGGAACAGATTTGAGTCTCCTAGTTCAAGTGAATGGAATATTCAATTCCTACGGCTGAAAACGTCAGGTGTCCCAATACTTTTGTTCAAATATTGTGTATATAATATTGAGGTCATAACATCAGATCACCAAACCCTAGGATTTCTGCAATCATCACTCTTACCGTAAATCATCAATGAATTAGAATTCAGTTTTAATTTATGAACGTTTTGCAAATTGGAGGAAAGTGATGTTCTTTTAGCTGTTTGTAATTATTCGTGTGTGTGTGTGTGTGTGTGTGTGTGTTTGTGTGTGTGTGTGTGTTTTGTAGGGACACTACCACGGCGGATAAAGAGAGAGCTGCTAGCAGTAAAGCTGCGTAATCGACCCAGTAAACAGGAGCTGGAGGACAGGAACATCTTCCCGGTGCGCAGTGACCAGGAGCGTCAGGAGATTCGACAGCAGATAGAAATGAAACTGGCCAAGTAAGTGAGTTGTTCTCTTTCTCTCTCTCTCTCTCTCTCTCTCTCTCTCTCTCTCTCTCTCTCTCTCTCTCTCTCTCTCTCTCTCTTTCTCCCTCTCTCTCTCTCTCTCTCTCTCTCTCTCTCTCTCTCTCTCTCTCTCTCTATACTTTTTTGGATCTCTCTTCACCATATATGCTTCTCTTTTTGTTTGTCTTTCTCTCTGTCTCTCACTTACTCTCTCTCTTTCCCTATCTCATTCTCTTTCTCTCTTTCTATTCTCTCTCTCTCTCTCTCTCTCTCTCTCTCTCTCTCTCTCCCCTTATCTCTTAAAATTTTTTTCTGTCTTGCTCTATCTCACACACTTACCCCCCCCCCCCTCTTTTTACCCTTTTTGCCTCTCTGTCTACTTGTCAATCTTTCTCTCAATTCTCTTTTACTCCGACTCTCTCTCGCTCTCATTATCTCGCTCTTTATATTCTTTCTCTTGCTTTCTTTTTTTATTCTTATTCTTTCATTAATCCTCTTTCTTTACATTATTTTTATTTCTTTCTATCTATCCCATCTGCCTCTTTCTCTACTTCTCTCTCTCTCTCTCTCTCTCTCTCTCTCTCTCTCTCTCTCTCTCTCTCTCTCTTTATTTCTCCCTCCCTTTCTGTTTTCTCTCTTTTCCTCCCCCTCTCGCCTTTCTACCCCCCCTTCTCGTTCTCTTTGTCTCTTTTCAGAATGTCATCGAGTTTGTTATTTCATTTCGTCCTTGCTGCTCTCCAATTGTGATTTTGTTGAAGAGCGTTTAAGTGTGTGTATGATTGTGAGTGTGTTTTTGAGTATGTGTGTGTGTGTGTGTGTGTGTGTGTGAGTATGTACGCAAGCGTGGGTGAGTGTGACAGATGATTTGGCATCGTCAGCATCAACAGCGTATTCGAGCTCTGAGCTTCACACATGAGCGCACCGACTCGTGCTTTTTCCGCCGTGGCACGAGTGCAGCTTTTTGTTTTCGGTGTCAAATCTGAACTCATCATCCAGATTTGTGTAGGTTCAGCAAAAAAAAAAAACTGAGCTGTGAGTGAGATTTGATGTAACAGTGTGATTAATGTTTGTTTACGTAACCAGATCACTGGTGATGATTTTTTTATTCATATTTAGCTGAAAAATATTTGTTTTCAGGTTTATTATTGCTCTTAATTCAGTCACGTGATGGTGTCCTTAGAAGGCCCAGATGGTCTTGTGACCAGTAGGTGGAGCTCTTGGTTTAGAACCCAACTCAAACACACAACTGTGCATAAGTATTAACCCCTTCTTGAACTTTTTTTTTTTATAAAGTCTTGAGTCTATGCCTGAGTCAGTTTGTGCTTGTATTAGTATTTACCCCAATTATTGATGCAAACCACCTAAATTATATCTATTTGCCAAGTGTATGCCCCATGGCGCCCCCCCGAGGCGGACATGTTTGCTCGCTCCTTATTTGAATGGCGGTCTCTTCTTCTTTTTATTTGTCTTTATCTTTGTTTTTTTGCAAAGAGCACAAATGCCATGCACTACTTACATATAGCAGACATGAATAATTGGACATTGCTAACTTACACAGCCATTTTGAATTCACTGGTTTTATACTGCCTGAGCTACAACTTATTGCTTGCACCAGTAGCCGCCACCACCCCCAAGCTCGAGTGAGCAAGCTGACCCTATGAGAGTACTTCAGAGAAGGCGTCGCAAGCGTGGAAAGAGCGGGGGTGGGTGGGGGGGGTGTTTCTTTTAGCTACATGCTAGGCTAAAAGCTTGTTCTAGCTGACCACTGTTACCTAGCCTCTTACTCTTACTCTGGAAAACAAACTGGACAAGCTAAGGGCTAGAATTACAACACAGTGGGAATCGACAGTGCTGAGCTCTTATTTTCACTGAGGCTTTCAAAGTCCCCTCCGGTAAGACTAAAGGGAGAGGTTATATTGGCGGCAGCACCATCTGAGGTAGACCTGTTGGACTGGTAGGCATATCATTATCAGTTTTCCTTCTGCCACCTGTAAAATAAAGACTCTTATATCAGGATATTTTTTGTGGCCTATAGTTCTGCTTTTAACACGTCATCCCCAACAAACTCACCCACAAACTGTCTACACTTGGCCTGCACCCTTCACTCTGTGACTGGCTTTTAATCTTTCTGACTGGCAGTCCCCAGTCTTTCAGGATTGGAAATAGGACCTCAGCCAGCATTACTACAAACATGGGCACTCCACAGGGATGTGTCCTGAGCCCTATCCTCTACACCCTGTTCACCCACGACTGCATCGCATCTTAACATCATCCTGAAGTTTAGGGATGCATCTCTGGCGGGGACAAAGCAGCCTAAAGGGAGGAGGTGGACAGTCTGAAGACATGGTCTGAGGATAACAACTTCTTTCTCAACACAGACAAGACAAAGGAGATAATAGTGTACATAAAGAATGAGAAAGGACTGAGGAAGTTTGGCATTACACCTAAGGTCCTCGCCAACTTTTACAGCTGCAATATTGAGATAATTTTGACCAACTGCATCACCGTGTGGTACAGCAGCACTACTGTTATATACCGCAAACGCCTGCAGAGATTGGTGAAGACTGCTGAGAAGATCACAAGGACTCCACTGACGTCCCTGCAGAGCATTTACTACTGCAGAGTCTGCAGGAGAACTGCTTCCATCCTCAAGTGTTACTCTGTCACTGCTGACCATTACAGCAGATTGTAAATATCTGGCAAACTCTAATTATTTACAATAAATGAATCCATTTATTGCGTGCAGATATTTCCATTAATTCCAGGTGTAATGCTGAAGACATCTGCATGTGCGTGTGATTAATATTCCTCCTGCCCACGTCTCTTCACACGTTTTTCAGCTGTTTTCCTTTCAGACAGCAAGCAGCACTCTGGCTTTGTGTCTAAATGAACGACACCCACAGTGAGTGAAGTGAGTGCCGTCCTCGGCGTCCTGTCCGGTTTGTGTCACTCCATAATTTAGCACTTAAGAGTGTGTTGTTGTAAATGAAAAGCTGTAGTCGTTTTTAGTCAATAGAACAATCCAGAGTACAATGAGTCGATTAATTAACCTCTGTACAGGCGTTTGTGTACGAGGAGCCATTTTCTAAGCGACAACTCGGCATCTGCTTTGACAACTAATTTAGTAATTATCATTTTGTGTTTGTCCAGAAAGTGGAAAGTGTTTCTGAAGTGGATAAAAGTCCACAAGTGTTTGGATACTTGACTTTTCCAGCTATTTGTGATTCTTTCCCAAATTGTTGTAGCTTCACAGATAGCTTGGAGTGGAAGTGGAGGTTACTATAGCAGCAAATGGGGACCACATAAGGAATGAGATGTTTATCCACAAAACATTGTCCATATACGAGATTGTATCAAAAAGTTTCAAGGGAACACTTTATTTATCCACTTTTACTTGTGGAACTTGTCCTGGAAGTCTTCTTTTCTTCTGCGATTTACGCCGGATCTTCACAATAGGGTCAAAACGGCGACCTTTGAGCTGGAACTTCATCTTCGGGAAAACGGCGAAGGCCGCAGCCGCCAAATCTGGCACGTATGGTGGGTGCAGAAGTGGGATCATGTGGATTGTTATCCGACCATCATCATGCACAAGTTGCTGAACGGTTTCAACATTTTTAGGGGTTGAGATCGTTGAAGGTCTTCCTGACCTCTTGTCTCCTACAGTGATATCCTTCGGCTCTTGAAGCGCACATGCCACTCGAAACACCTCGAACATACGTCATGTCAAATGCCTCTGTGGCAGATTTGCCCACTTTCACGCAGAATTTCACGTTTGCTCTTTGTTCTAACGATGACTCGCAGACGTGGTACCGCATGAGGTCAAAATAGCACCATTTAGCGCCATTAGTCTCTAAACTTTTTTGATACCACCTCAGATTATATGTTCAACTGACTGCAGTTCTTAGGGATGATACTTCAAGGAAGTATTTTTTCCTTCGATTTTGTACTTTATCAGGTATCTGATCTTTAGCCGTTTTTTCTTAGTATTTTGAGAACTACATGGAGAGCTCAGTGGTTACAATGTTGGACTTCTGATCAGAAGGCCATGAGTATAAATCCCAGCCTCACTATGCTGCCACTGCTGGGCCCTTGAGCAAGGCCCTTAACCCTTAGCTGCTTAGTTGTATAAATTAGATAATTGTAAGTCGCTCTGGATAAATGCTAAATGCTTTAAAATAATGTTTAATATCTTTTTACTCGAAAAATATAAAACTCTCCTTATAAAGGTCTGATGTGCAGGAGAACGGAGCACTGAACTTGCATCCATAATTCATCAATATTTTTCCTTTTTTTTTACGTCCATTCCAAGATTAACTTCTATACTTTTATTCGAGTAGGAGTGTAAAAGAAGGAGTCATGTTTAAGCAGGGGGTTAGTACTTATACTCAAGTACTGGAACGGTGCAATTGCTATACTACAATGCATCTGACGAAATTCAAGAAAATCTGTAAGTAAACAATATCATTTATTTTGTAAATTATTTTGTGCTCATTATTTCAGGACTATTACGCTCTACCCTCAACATTTCATTATCGTGACGTTTATTACACCTTTACTAACGAGCCAGGGCTCCTTCATCCTCTGTATTCTCTCAGCTCGAATCGATTTGCCCTTAATTTGTACGGATGTCCATCTCAATTCAGTATCGAACGTTTGAACTGTCAGTACGGCTCCGGGCTAAAAATAACCCAGAGACAAGTGTATAAATAAAAAAAAAGAATGCAGAGCTAAACAGAACTGAGGGATTTAAGTAGATTGTACTGTGCTCATATCAGCTGTTTTATCTAGTCAGCATAACCTTTATGACTCTTTGCTGATATGAGGAGTCAGCCGTATAAGCTCAGAGCCGATCAGCCTTATCATGTACACTGAGCTCCGAGCTTTGTCTCTCTGTGTTTATAGCTGCTATAACATAAGCGATGACAGGATCTTATTTCGGGATGTTCCGCAAATGGATGCGACGATAAACGAGTCAAAAGTGTGATGCGGTGTTCTTTAATCGCTGGGATATAAGAGGGTAGTGTACTTAGGGTTGTGCCCTAAAAATTATTTTTTCTACAGTCCAATTTATATTCCACCGCACTGTTGATTATGTAAGTCATGAGGTCTCCAGACTTTTGTACACCACGGACCAGTTTTATTTTGTAGTATTCTTGTGCATAAGAGTTAATAATGTGAGGCATCGGTTTTAAAAAGTGTGCATCGGATACAAGTGACTAATAATTCGCGACCGATGTTTGATATGTAGATCGATTTCTCTTTGCTAAACTGTTTCACGAGCGCGTTCTCTCAGCACAGCTGCCGCCACGTGAATATGCTGATCACAACACTAAGGAGAACGAGGCGTGTCCTGAGAGTCACATAGATTACAGATTAACATGGCAGAGGTAGAGCTGTAACTTCCAGCACACACAACAGGAAAGGAACGTCTGATTTTATTTCATGGGTTTTTTCAAATCGAAATCGGATCGCACTGCATCATAATAGGGTTGAATCGGTAGATGCTTCATAGGTATCGTATTGTAGGCTATGAATCGCATCGGCCTCAGTTATGGAGATACACATCCCTAATATATATATTTGGAAACATGAAACGTTTACATTGTATGTATAGCGTCCATTCCTAGACAAGATGTTACCGCAAGCTCATTCTAAGTAGATTAATAAGATGATATTTTAAAATTGTGTGGACTTCATGCCTAAAGAAATCACAGCACAATACTATATTTTTTTTCCATCAAATAACCTGTGATATAGATTTCCATAAATATTGGTAATATCGAGTGGAATAGTTTCAAACAATACAAGACACTATTTATTACAATTTTCATTACTGTATCTGTGTGTATGTGTGTGTGTGTGTGTGTGTGTGTGTGTGTGTCTGTATTTAGCAATCCATTTACAAGTGTCTACAAGTTCGTTCGAAAATAGGAAAATTTTTATGTCATTTGAACGTGTAAATATGAAGTCCACGGAACTTTTTTTGCATTTTCTTCCCTTGAGTCTGTGCAGGGTGCCAATACTTTTGAATCTAAACCTACTTTTTTTCCCTGGCAAATTTTATACACTTAACTTTTTATAAAAGTTTATCGTACAGTGTCGAAATTCACATAAACAAGTGTTTGTAGTCAAGCAATGTGCTAAACTAGTAGCTATAAGCGATCATTATTTGTTAGCTACAGTAGCCTCGTAAAAATGAGCCAGTGTAAAAATGAAAGAAAAATAAAGGAAAGCAGGGATGTCTTGACTGGGTTTGGGGGTTACAACTTGTATATTTGATCACTTTAACACAGTCAGACTGTCTCACATGAGCCCCACTTGCAGTTTCACACCTTGGAATTGCGTAATGCAGTGAGGGAGAGATTTCCTGGAGGCACACCCCGAACATTTCACACCTTCATTAATGATAAAGAACGGTGCAGTATTTTCCCTTCGTGTATGTGTCAAACGTACTCACTTAGCAGACACACTCAATAAGCATGCTCTTTTAATTGCTCTGTGTCTTTTCTCCTCTATGCTAGCGTTATCAAATGAATGTAACGCTAATACACCAGTACTGTAGGCTAGCAGACTAATGACAAATTGTGTGCGGAGGTGCAGAAGTGTGTAAAATGTCATGTTTGTGTGGAAAAACGCTTGGAGAAAGGTAACGCCAGAGCATCCTGAAGCCTTTTATTCCTTTTATACCACATGAATAATTTGTAAACAGTGTACGTTTTATCCATTTATAGCTACATTTAGTTAGTTCCTGTGATCAGCCATAGTAGAGAAGCTCTAAACCGTCTTTCTTCTCTGTCTACAAATGAATACGATACACCTTGTTGTATTTTAGTGAGACTGGAAACTCATCGTGGAGATTTTGAAAACATACGGAAGTTAAATAGCTAAACTGCTGATTATTAACAATTTTTCACATTCCATTAGTAAAAACTTTTTAATCATCGTTTTTTTACTCATTTTATGTCAAATGGACAAAAGTTTGTGGAACAGCTGAGTATAAGAATGGTTTGTGCTTTTTAACCATCCATTAATCCCCCATTAGTTCCTGTTATAATTACCTCCACTCTTCTAGGAAGATGTTCCACTAGATGTGCTCATTCGGTCAACTATCACATTCCACATTTACATAAGTTACATGAAATTAGATACAATTGCTCGTATTTGAGGTACTGTCTTATATGCTAATTCATTGTAAAAATCTGAGCTTAATATTGAGGTACTTTGTCTAAATGTTGTATGAATATTGTAATGCAGTTAGTAAAAAACGTACGAATGTTTACGTTTCTCAGCTATATACTGCCACACTTTAAAGTCAAGTGTGAATTGACTTAAATTTTTTAAAATAATAAAAAATTTATTTATTTTTTGCTGCTAGTTGTTCACCTGAAAATCAGCACAGAGATTGCTAGTATGAATTCTGATCACGGACATTCGGTCATTAATGACATCAAGTTATCCTGTATCAGCATCATTAGCCAATCATGGGCATCTGTTAACTCTTGTATGAGGAAGAGGGCAGATTTCCTGCTAGTGTTTTTTTATGTGCATTAATAAAAAAAAAGCTAGTTTTCATGTTAGTTTGATAAAGCATTTGGCTGTTCTTCTTTGGCAGCACTTGTTAGCATTCACTCCCTCCAGTTGGTAGCTGTCGTATGATAGAGAAGAGTTGACTGGTGGGTGGAATTTAGCCACGCCCACAATAGACTAAAAGCGCTTCTTGATGTCTGATTTAGGATCGGAGGGTTTACTCTGGGTCGTGTTTTTACAGGTGCAAGTGGAGCTCAGGATCTGTCGAGGCTCACCACAGGCCTACTGTGATCCATACCAACTCTCTCTTACTCCCTCTCTCTCTCTCTCTCTCTCTCTCTCTCTCTCTCTCTCTCTCTCTCTCTCTCTCTCTCTCTCTCTCTCTATCCCTCTTTTACACTCACACACATGAACACACTTATAACTTGCCTAAAAAAGTGGGCTCCTGTGCAGCTTACACCACCATAGGCCCAACAATCCATTCAAAATAGAGCAGCGCAGAGCGGCTCAAGCGAATTTCGGTACCAGGACTGGCGTTGTGAGGATAAATCACTGCAGGTATCAGCTGGTTTGAATCAGGGACAAACACACACACATATTGTGACAGCAAAATGGCACCATGAAGCTACGTCACAAATCTCGTGCAGCACCAATATAGTAGCATACGGTGTTATAAACAGCTTCGGAATAGTAGCGCGTTAAAATAGCACAAGGTGTCTGATGGCTGAGGAGGTTTTTGAGAGTGAAGGAAAACTAGAACGAGAAAGAACACAGACGCTGATATATAAAGGAAGGATTTATAGGAATACTAATGTTTATTGGGTCTTAAGTGTGTATCTAATGAGTGCAGAGAAGAATTTCAACACATTTTCCCTTCCTTGAGAAGACAAAAACAACAACCAGAAAGTGTATTTACTCTAAGAACAAACTCGGACACCTGTCTGTAACACAGAGTTGCATATTTAGTCTCCTTTTACTGTTTTAAGAAAATCCAGGCTTCTGAGAAGATGTTCCTCTAGATTTTGTGGAGATTTGTGGGGGGGTTTTTAGCAACGAGGGTGTTAGTAAATTCTACATAAGTCAGGTACTTATGTAGGTGAGGTGAGGAGGCCTGGGGTGACGTCAGCGTTCATCCCAAATCTGTAAAAGTAGCTCCCAAAGGCTTCCAAAGTAGAGTTGAGGTCAGAGCTCTCTAGTAGGTGCTGTGTTTCTTGGTCATATGTACATAGCAGCTTAATGAGATTCTTCCTATCCAATGTTAGGAAGCTGGAGTCAGAGCACAGAGGGTTAAGGGTGTTGCTCAAGGGCCCAAGATTGGCAGCTTGGTGATACTGAGGCTTGAACCCCCAACCTTCCCAACAAGTAACCCAGAACCTTAACCAATGAGCTCCCACTTTCCCACTGAAGATCTGGTACATTTGTCATGCTGGAACAGGTTTGGGTCTCCTAGTTCAAATGAAGGGAAAATGTCATGCTATAGCATCCACAGATACAAATCATGTGTTCCAACACTTTTGTCCTTCTCGTTTAGTGTTTCCTGATTATTGTAAAAGTGCTGATATTTCTGCACTTCAAAAATATACATATGCTACAGATTTGCTGGTTAAAGTACAAAAAACGCTGAGTATTCCATTAATACAGAAAAGGTGACCATAGTGTTTGGTATTCGGTGAAAATCAATGCTGAAAGTGTGTCACACCCGAGTGTTATGTCAGAGCGAGTTCTCAGGAGGAGGAATGGGGAAAGACCCTAAGGTGAGTCATCCAGCTCAGGCCTGCTATGTAAGTGGAGACGAGTGTACCGTGTGTGTGTGTGTGTGTGTGTGTGTGTGTGTGTGTCTGTGTGCTCGTGCTGGTCATGCAGTGGATAAACACAGGTGCGTTTCAACTGGCTCTGCAAACAGCAGGAGTTTGGATTCAAGTTGTCTTCGAAGTTGTTTTTTGGTCAGACATGTCAGTAAAAAGATGAATGATGTGGTTCAATAGGCAATTTTGTGCTGATTCTATATTCTTAAATTTTTTTTATAATAATATAAACATATATTCATGCCAAAAACACACACAATTGAGTTATTGTGTTTATATGGAAATATTTGTATAATAATCGTTTTATTTCTGTGATGTATTATTTGACGTTAAATTAAATTTTTTGTTTCAATATTATTATTTTTATTAACAGTATTATTATTACTATTATTTATTACATTTTTTTATTACGATTTTTATTTCTTCTTTTATGCTCGGAAAGCGTTTTGAGATGTAACTTTTTAAGCGCTATAAAAAATAAAGATTTATTACTATTCTTTTTATAATAATAATAATAATAAGAAGAATTATTATTATTATCATTATTATTATTATTATTATGCAACACTGGGTTGCATTACATTTCATATATTGTCTAAGGTTGACTTGAGGTAGGCACGAGGTTCAATAACATTTTTATCAGAGTATTTTTTTTTCCTTCGCTGTTCTGTCGTGTTTGTAAAGGTGACGTCCTTGAGATCGCCTCTTTTTCTTTTCAATTCCACGGAACGGCACGATCCTTTTTGAAAGGAACCAACTTGCCTTTTTAAAAGGACTGGAACATGCAGTGCAGCTGTACAGTTTACATAGCAGAGTCTGGGAAGGAGCTCGCAGTGTTGTATAACATAAGCTGTTGCACACCTCCGTAAACCTGTGAGCTCGATCTTGTTATATGCTCGTACACATTGCGATACGGATAGTATAAAATTAGCATTATAAGCGTCCCATGCCTATATATGTTTTTTGAAATATGTTTTTGCGATGATCACCATTCGTTTTTCCCACACTACTTCACTACTCCATTATAACTAATGGCAAGGGCTTCTAAAGGAGGTCATATTGGTTCCTAATAATTTGCCGACATCCCAGGGTCACCAATTCCCAATGCCAAAATTTCACGTTTCTTTATGCCACCCTGTGCGATGATAGAAAGAAAAGAAGGATTTAATGCCAACACCTTCACAGGAAAACATTGCAGCATTTGCAGATAAACAGCAGGTAAAAACGAATCACAGACTAACAAAGAACAGGTGAACACAGTTGGGTAACAAACAAAACAAAAACAGAAAAAAAAGCTCACGATAAAATACAAAATCAGGGCTCGTTGCACTGAGACGAGGAATAGGTTGCATAAACAGTTTTGCCCTTTTTTGTGTGTGTTTTTGCCCAAAAGTGAGGATGATAACACACGTAGGTGGTTTATTAATGCTTTGGCACTGCTTTGCACTTGCTAGAAAAGATTTATTGCATCATAAATTCTCTAAGCACCATGATATTTGAGTCTAACACCTGGCAGACATAAATATTATATGTAAGAGAAAAATCTATATTTTATATATATAAAATTAAGTAAGATTCACAAAAATGCATCGATGCATCTGCATAAAAGTTAACGACGTGATGCATCAATTTAAAAAGTGTGCATCGGCTACAAGGCGGCATCTTTATCGCGATGCATCGTTAACCACCGCGAAAAACGATTTATTTATATATAATTATTAGTAGATCCACTATACTTCCATAATTTAGAAACTGCCTAATAATTTGTGTCCAATATTTGATTTTTCCTCTTGTTTCTCGAGCACGTTTTCTCTCCATTGGTGCTACGTGAATATGAACGCATCACAACACTACGGAGAACGAGACGCGTCCCGAGAGTCACATAGAATACAGATTAACATGGCAGAGGTAGAGCTGTAACTTCCTGCACACACAACAGGACAGGAAAAGAATGTCTGGTTTTATTGAATAATTTTTTCTTAAGTAAATTGATGATTTGCCGTCTGTCTGAACCAAAGAAATAAAAGCGTACTGTCTGTACCGTATTGAATTGCAGAGCATCATATTTTTTCCATTGCACCCTATTGCATTGAATCGCATTAAACTGAATCAAATCGAAATCGAATCGCACCGCATCAAAATAGGGGTGAATCGTATCGCATCAGTAGCTTCTTTATATGTATCTTTAATGTAGCGTATCATTGACTATGCATCGGCCTCAGTTATGGAAATGCACATCCCTAATGTGTGTATAAATATATATATATATATATATATATATATATATGTATATATAAAATTTCTTTTTAGGATATAAATCATCCCATTTTACTGTGCCAATAATTCAAGTCATTGTAATTGTCTACCTGCAGTTTGACTTGGCTACTTATCTATTAGAAAATCCTTGTAGCACTGATGCTGTACACATTTTGCTTTTCCCTGCTACTGAAATAGCAACAGTGTGCTCCTGGCTATTTAAAGCTCGATCAATATCCCTTTTTTCCACCAGCACTGCTTTTTTTTGTTCTGCGCATCGTATGGATTCACACAGATTTTGCAGATCAGCAGTTTAATTATGGCTCACTGCGCCAGAGTGTGGGATGGGCCGGGAGAGAGGGGGGATTCCTATCCATGCCTATATTTAGCTCGCTGCGATGCTCGGTCTGAAAAAGAAAAAAAAAAACCTGCAACAAGGAAGGCTGATCAATCCTCCACGTCACGGAGGCTGTTGCTACCCAAGGCAGGCAAAACAGCGGCATCCCACCTACTCATTCAGTCTTCTTGCCCAATCCTGGTTTACTCTAAGCAAACCTAACCAATCTTGACTTGGCTTTCCATCAGATCCTCGAGCCCCTCCTGGGGTGACCTTCTGTCAGCATCTGATTCTGGGCTTTTCCATCTTTCTCAAAGACGAGCTAAATATAACTCGGTGCATTATGTATAACCGCGCCCGACACAGTTCTCAGATGAGGACGGATGAAGAGTTCGGAATGAAGAAAAGCAGCACAAAGCGGCACATAAAGGCTTTTTCGCAGAACAAAAGCAGCTGGGTATTCGTGCCTGTTGGCATTCAGGAAGGCGCTGAAATATCGAGGCGCCCACTCACAGCTGCTCTTTCACATGACACAATCAGACACTTGGGCTTTGGAAGGTTAGAAGCAGTCTGGGATTAGCAATTAATATCTAAACTGAGATCTGAGCAGAATATAGAACATTCTATATCTGTAACTGTATTGTATTCAATTGTATTTCATTCCATGCTATTACATGCTGTTCAGTAGCGAAGACAATGATGTTACAGTATAGGACTTACATTGACTCCAACTTCCTCCTCATCATATTATAATGATAATAATACTTATTATTAATATTGTTACTTTTATTCACTTCTATTAAATGAGAACACGTTATAGCTTCATGCTGATTTAATCCGAAAACAGAACAGCAATTGAAATTTATTATTAAATTCATGTAAATTAAGGTGAAAAAAACCATTACATTTATTTTATTGGCACTGAAAGTTTTTAAAACGCCAAATGTTTATCATGTTAATATTTTTCAATTGATGGAATTTATTCCCTATTTTATTATCTAATATAATATATATGGTTTTAAAAAATATATATCTTTTTATTTGCATAATACTGGAAAACGGATGGGCAAAATGTTGTAAATTACATACACACTGTGTATTTGTGGTCAGTCTGTGTCTGCTGTACCTCCAATTCCTGTTCATGGATGACAGGAGTGGGATCGGATGTGGTTTCCTGCTGTTGTAGCTCATCCACCTCAAATCTGGTCTCCATCTGGTGACTGACTTGGACCAGTCTCAAAACCATGTTGATTAGTTACATTCAGGACTAAATTATTCTATCATGGAGTACCTGGGCAACTGAAAAACACCACATTTTCCAATATATTTTTATTTCACCTGCTCCAGCATGACGATACCCTCTGTGCATAAAGCAAGCTCCATGAACATATGCTTTACATGAGTTGGAGTGAAAGATCTCCTGCTGTAGAGGTCTGGCCCTCAACACTACTGGGGATGAACTTGAATGGTGACTGCACCCCAGGCCTCCTCATCTTACCTACATCATTACCTGTCTGAATAAACACCAATCTCTGCAAGCACATTTAAAAATCTAGTGGTATATAAAATATTTAATAATATATAATAATCTCCACTCATCTTCCCAGATGAGTGGAGGCTATTATAAGAGGAAATTGGGACTAGGGATGACAAGATTCATCAAATCACATCAGCATAAAAGTTAACGATGTGATGCATCGATTTAAAAAAGTGTTAATTGGATATAACTTCACAATATATTTTCATTGATAAAAAAAAAAAAATGTATTTATATATAATAATTAGTAGATGCACTATATTATTATTATATAGAAAGTGACCGATATTTAATATGTAGATCGATTTCTCCTCGCTAAATTGTTTCTCAAGAACATGTCCTGAAAGTAACATAGCATACAGATTAACATGGCAGAGGTAGAGCTGAATTTTTGCACTACAAAAACCTGTTTGTGAAAGGGCCATGGGTTGGAAGTTAGAAGGGACTTGAGGGAAAAAATTGATGATTTGCTGTTTGTCTGAACCAAAGAAAATCATCGAAATCGGATCACACTGCATTGTTATAGGGGTGAATCATATCGCATCAGTAGCTGCTTCATATTCATCTTGAATGTATCGTATTGTTGCCTATGCATCGAGATGCGAATCGCATGGGCCTCAGTTATGGAGATGCACATCCCTAATGGAGACTAAATGTGGAACGGTATTTAAAAAAAAAAGCACATACGAGTCTTATGGGTGTTCACAAATTCTGGTGTTTATTCTTTATATCATATTCATATTTATTTTAAAAACTATTTAGGAAATACTTTTATGCACTCAGAGTTACAATGGAACCAGTGTGATGTTTTTACAAAAGTGTGCTCTAGCAGGAGCGTCATTTATCCCAATATGTAAAAAAAAAAAAAATATTGCAAATTTTATGTAAAATAATATAATTAATAAGAACAAAATGAGCTTTTTATGTCACATTGGTAGAAATTAATACATCACACGAGCAGCAGGTTGTTACCTTTGCCTGCTATACGATATCATTATATTATTATCCTTTTTGAATATTCCCGTCCTCTGTGCCACTGCAGAATCCTGTGCTTTCAAAGGTGGTGTCTTTACTATCATTATCCTCACCCAGAAGTCCCGAGAGCTCCGTGTGTTACTAAATAAAGCACAGCTTCGATTCCCCCGGACAACCCCCCCCCCACCCCCACCCCGACTCACGACTCGAATCCCTGTACGATCATCAGCATCTCTGCCACATTCTCTGGCAACTGGAGTTGCTAAGCAACAGAGTCAGGTCAGTAATGGGTAGGCATATTTTTTTTCTTTTTTCTTTCACTCTGTCTCTTTTTCTTCTTTCATTTCTCTTTTTTTTTCGGGGTGGCTTTGCAGTTGACGCCTCTCCATTTCAGGTCGCTGAAATATTCATGAAGGATTCAGCGTCCCTATGAAGTACACAAACCAATCGCAGCTCTGTGACTGGGAGTATGGATGTAGTGTTCACACAGATCGTGACTGATCTGTACTCATCTGGCACAGGTTGTGTGTGTGTGTGTGTGTGTGTGTGTGTGTGTGTGTTTTCATCATGCAATTGACTTTCAGAAGGAGCATGCTCTTAGGGCATATAACACGATGGAGGGTCCTTCTGTTCTTCAGCCAGAGCAATTAAAGTTTCCGAAATTTCCTCAAGTTTGGACTGTTTTATTTTCAGGCCTTGTTTCTGGATGGAAATCCAGAATCACATCTCATTTGGATTTTATGTGTCTTGTCGTACAGCCTGTTCAATACCCAGGAGACTCATTTATTTTTTAACAGCCTCACCACAAAACCTGGCTCTCATCACTTTTTCATTGCGGTTCTCTCGTTCAAAAGTCGCAACCGCGGCTTAGAGGACGATCCTAAGGGCCAGTCGGGATCTCAGATTCACGTCCTTTTGCCCTGTTTTTGTTTTAATAAGCACATCCTATCCCTATCCCTTTCACTCACCGGGTGTCTCATGCTTACGCTAGCTCAGACCGGCTGAACAGCAACACTATCGCTTCATCAGCTGGTATGCCCCTGGTTTGTACTCTCCGGCTAAATAAAGCGCCGCCTCACAAACCAGGCAGCAGCCCAACACAAGTCGACTTAACACCCTGTACAACCCAAGCACCATGTGTAGTATCGCTAGTGACGCCAGCGCCGGATGTAAAAAAAAACAAAAAAAAAGCCCAAATCTTGGAATTGCACGTTGTCAATGCAGTTGTCAGCCCACAGCAATTGTACTATATTTGCATTTGAAAGCAGCTGATAATTAGGAGATGCCATAACGTTGTTATCGTGCGTTTTGCGTATTTTGATTGCATCACAGCCTTGCGCGGGAGAGTTCCTTCCTCCACAACACTCGGATTTCCTTCTTTCGATATTACAGTATATAGAAAACAGGCGCAAATACAAAAACATTCATTTTGACATTGTTTTACTGGGTTAAATGTTTCATTTAGTTATTTTAAAAGTACTTCCTTTGTATAATGTACAAATTCCCTAAATAATAATATTTAGCACCTATCAGAAATTTGGACAGTTATCATTTTTAAGACATATGCTTGTTTATATACAACATACAACATGGATAAAAGGCCAAAACGCAATTATTGGACAATAAATGACCAGAAGAAAGTCCTGTGGGCAAATGAGACATTTGGCATTTCTTGGGTCAAACCTGGAGAGGGAAGCTTAATGATTTTGGGTTGTTTTGGAGACTTGTTCTGGAAAGTTCAAGAAATGCTGAACCAGCATGGCTTCCATTCGACACAATGCAATTCCGTCAGGACTGCGGCTCATTGGAAAAAACTTCACTATACAATATTACAATAACGATGGATATGTCCAAGCTGTTATTCAAAAACAGTAATCTGGAGTGTTATCTATCGTGGAACAGCCTGCTCAGCTACCGCACCTAAATCCTATTGAACAGCTCTGGGATGAACTGGATCACAAGGTCAGAAAGAACTAGTGAAGAACATCTTTTGAAAACTTTACAAAAAATTTCAAATAAATCTTTGAAGAAGCGAACTGTACAGATGCGAAGAGTGTGTAAAGCTGTTATTCATGCTAAGGGTGGATTTGTCAATGAAATTAAAGTGGAAAATATGGGCATTTATGGATTTGTTTGGTCAAAGTAAATCTTTATCGAGGTCATTTATAAACTTTGGTGCATATAAACGAAGAGAAGATTTATGTTTCTCTTAAAAACCATAAAAAACTTCTGTCTGATGTGTTACCAAACCTTTGACAGTCCCTGTATAGAAAGAATTATCTATAAATATGAGGTGGTATCAAAAGGTTTTGAGTCTAGTTTTGTAAAATGCCGACAGACTGCAGCACAAGGCTGCACGCACAGTCACAGGGAGCACCGACCTTCATAAGTCAGTGTGCCAAAAGACTTTGGCTAATCGCGCCAAAATGCTGACGAGAGAATTACTTATGTGTTTTATTAACACACATGAGTTTGAGAAAAATATTTCATTTCATATCAATAAAATCCTGAAAGCAACTAGACATTAATTAATTGAGACATATGAGTCTGGTCTTTTGCAAAAGTCTTTTACAAAAGAAATAGCATTCTGTAAATGGAGGAAGAGTTATTGTGGGTCTTATCTACAATACTATTAGAATCAACAATCACCATTTTTTCTCATTTTTTTTTCTTTACCTTATATGGAGTTTTGTTACATTACTAAATGTGAAACAGCTGAGCATGAACTCATTATCAATCTACACATGATTTTTATTCACTTCCTTTTTGTTTGACCCAAAAAAACATCTTCAGTTGATTAAAATATTAATAAACAAAGCTTTATTTTTTTCTCCTTTTATGACGGAGCAATTGGACGCATTTGAACCTGGCCTCACGTTGTCTCCGATACTCAGTGCCACAAAGAGAGACTGAAGCTCACAGCCCTTGATCTCTTTCATGTCCCAGCATGGTAAAGAGCAGCCCAGAGGTCACTCAAAAGACTTAATGAATTATTGAGCACAAGCTTGGAATAGGTGGGCTTTCATGAGGCTGGCTTTTGACTTTTTTTTTTGCTGCATGTCCTGCTGGTATTGTGACAGTTTGGTGGCCTTGGCTGTACAGAGGTGGTTGTAAAAGAAACACAACCTATTGCTATTCTACTCTTTACTCAAGTGATTTCTTATCAAGGGCGTTAGCATGGAATCGCTAGTCAAGCGGCTACTCTGGTAGATTCTTTGTGTGCTCGGACAAAAACACGCTTCTGAGAAGTTACATAAAAGCTCAGTCCCTCGTCACGTAGGAGGTCTTTTATTCATCCTCGGCACATTTGGCCCTCCAGGCATCCCAAAGAGGGTGAGCACACACTCCTTTTCGATGGCAGTCATTCCCTTGGACCCTAGTTTGGGGCATTAAGACAGTTCACTACGTTTCGAGGGTCTGTGACTCGCCTTTTCCGCTCTGACACTCAGATCAGGTGCAGTGTCACTCAGCCGTCTCATCGCTTTGACACGTTAATACATCAGGGTTAAGGCTTGAAAAGCGAAAAGGCTGAATTTGTAAAGTAGCAGGAAGCCTTTTGAACTGAACTGAACTGAACCGTTCTGAACATAAACAAGACTGTTAGGATGGCGAAGGATAAAATACAATTACCTTCCTGAAGTTCTTGTTTCAGCACATCCCAATATGCTTTATATCCCAAAATGTTTAAGAGACCAAGAGGCTCTGTGTCTCTCCAGATTTGTTGTCCATATTGAACAATAATCACTCTGACTCCTGTACATATGGAACCATACCCTCATTTAACAAACGAGGTTGTATAAAACAAGTTTCGAGATTCATTTCCACATTATCATTCCTTCAAAATAGTCCCCTTGCACAGCACACATCCACTTTTAGAATGTATTTTCGAAGCGTGTCAACCACCTTCTACTATTCACGCTGGATCTCCGCAAAAGGTGTCAAAATGGCTTACTTTAAACTGGATCTTGAGCTGCAGCCAAATCTGGCTTGTAGGTTGGGTGCGGAAGTGAGCTCATGAAAGAGTAGCACCAGTTGCACAGCTCGCAAATGTACACAACACGATGTCTTTTGAACACTGACTTATGAAGTTCGGTGCTCTCTGTGACTGTGCGTACTTTTTAATACCATCTTGTATTGCTATTTATTGTGATTGTATGCACTTCTGGTTAGATGCTAACCACATTTCATTGGCTCTGTACTTTTCACAATGAGAATGAAGTTGAATCTAAAATAATCTCAGCTACTCTTTATTCCTCTTACACCTCAGGGAATCATCAATTGGAACCACTGAGGAACCCTTGAATGTCTTTTTTTTTTTTATCCATGACTGTATACACCCCTAGGCACTTTGTATACTGGTCCTTAATGGTAGTTTTAGGGTCTTTAAGTTTTAGTTTAAGGTCTTTAAACGGATGGAACATTTGCTCAAATAGAATTCTTCTGCTCCTCCATTGTATTATTAGAGGCTTCTTCTAATTTCCAGAATTCTAAGGATAAATGTACCAATAATTTTGCGCCACATTGTATTGAAGAAATGCTTTACCACTTTCTATAGGGCACTGTTACCTTGCTCATCCGTTAATTATCTATATATATATCTTTTTTGCATTTATTTTTAGCACATTATGGTCCGTTAAAGCTGTCACCCACATGGGCCTGTTTTTTTTTTTTTTTTTTTTTTGCGCTAAGCTCCCAGGTGTCCCATCATACACCTTGTATGTTCCAGGACCTGAGCCAGTCAGCAGCCTATAAATAGCCTCTATGTCTTTGATTTATTTATAGGTACTGAGCAAATTTATTTCTTGCTTGCTGTCCGCTGGTTGCGTTTCACTTTAATTCTTAAGTTCTGCAAAGCTGCTTTGAGTCAATGTCCATTGTAAAGAGCGCTATAGAAATAATCTTGAACTTGAACTTAAATCGTGCCCATCATATCGTTGTCACGGGTGGGTTGTGGCTTGTCAATTGGTGAACAGAACAAAATGTTCATTGAAGCGCTGATGACTGGTGGTGGATAAGTGGCTTAATTATCGTTCGGTCCCTGGGGATTAGGAGCGTGTGATGAGGAACATTTCTGTTCTGGTACATGCCGGGATTTTTTTTCATTAAGTGCGATCGATTAAGCAACGTTGGAGATAAAGAATGTGCAGGTAACCTGTTGTAGCTTTCAGAAAATTTATTATTTTCGACAATCCCCTTGACCCTCACACCCACCTCCACCTCCACTCCATGGAGACGTTGGTTTATTATGCAGTTAATGGGAATATTAACAGAATGTACTCATTTTGTTTTTTTTTTTCTTTCATTTCCTGTTCCGAATGGAGCTGGATGAGAATATAATGAGACAATGAGACCAAAGGAGACTAGTACAGAACGTACAGGAAACAACCAGCTGCATTTCCATTTTCATCTTTCGTGTTCTTTGTCCAGTCCTTGAGCAATACAGTAATTCCATTACAGGAGAAACGAATTAGATATTCTGATTCGGAAGCTTCTGCGACCATCTGCTGTCCATCCTGTGGTTTTAACAAGTGGTCCTGTTGATATTGCACACGATTCGATGACGTTTTTTTGTTTCGATTTCGGAATTTTGAGGACATTTTTTTAATGTGGAAACTCCTCTGACACACAGATTCAGATACACTGTATCTTCTGTATCACTGTATCCATTGTATCTTCTGATTCTGACACTGTTTTACACTTGAGTACAGATTTCTTACCTTCCAAACGAACAAGCGGAGGTTTTGTTCAAATTTTCGTTTATAATAGGTTTTAAAAATATATCAATGAGGGTCTCAGATTGCCCTTTCCTTGATTTGATGGTCTTTGGTACAGAAAGCCGATCCTTGGTGTCCTCTTTCTCACCTTCTGGCAACGCTTTTATAAATAAATATAGTTTCAGGACTTTTCATTGCTTTGTACATTTATAACTTAAAATGTTGCTTCTTCACTTATAATGTAGCAGCACAGTACACAGGACTATATAAGGTAGAAACAGTATGAAAAGAGTGTCAGGTATAAACTACACAGCCACAGAGGAAAACGAATACACAAGACAGAGTCTTATAGTGGAAAATACAGTGCAACAGTTGTCTGTAAACTGTTGACCAAATCATGACATCATTTTCACAAAGGTTTGTGCTATTTTATATGTGCATGTGAATACATGTGGGAAACGTGCACGTGTTAAAAAAAATTAACAAAGCATTTTCCAGATCCAAACCAAATGTAACAATCAAACACTGTTATATATTAATATTAAATATAAATATTATAGATTCTTTTACCTAATTATTATAGTTGTTTTTATTGCACCTTGCACATTGTTTGTATGTGTAACCCATGATAACAGGCAATAAAGGTGATTTTGATTCTGAATCTGAAACATTTAGGAGAATTTGTCATCCATATCGTAAGAAGAATGAAAATATAATAAAACAAAATGATAGATAGATAGATAGATAGATAGATAGATAGATAGATAGATAGATAGATAGATAGATAGATAGATAGATAGATAGAGTGTGTGAAAAGGAGGGTGTGTGTGTGTGTGTGTGTGTGTGTGTGTGTGTGTTTATGAGCGAGAGAGGGAGAGAAAGAGAGAGAGAGGGATGCTCTTCCCTTCACTGCAGCAACACCTCGTGCACGCCTGGGAAATCTCACAAGCTCCGCCCCCTCATTAAATATGCACAGGGATTAAAGCGAGCCGCTCGCAGAGCCCCGCCTCACAACCACTACAGCCGCGTCACAATGCGGATCGCTCAGGGTTAAGAGCAAAGCGTCGTTTCCACTTCTTCTTTTTATACTCTTTCTATCGCTGGTTTTTATTTGAGCTTTCTACGCCTTTTTTAGATGCTGTTGAGTCTTTTGGTACCCGGCGCTGAGCATGAGCTTCATAGCAAATTCAGTGAGATAATTGACCCCGAACTGTGTTTCCCCTGTGGATGGAAAACACTCCGGACTTAGAGGAGTAGAGGTTTCGGGATGCGCAGATCGCCGGCTGTTCCCGACTCTATCCACGGGCTTCTGATCTAATCAGAGACTTTGTTGAGGGGGAGAGGAGATTGTGAAGATGGTGCAGAACGTGATTCTGGTCTTCTTCCGCAGGAGACTGAGCCAGAGACCAGCGGTGGAGGAGCTGGAGAGCAGGAACATCCTGAAGCGTGAGTCCCCGAGCGCAACAAGAGACTCGCGCCACACACACACACACACACACACACACACACACACACACACACACACACACACACACACACACACACACACACACACACAGGACTACATTTACATTTCACCTAACCAAAAATTATAATAATAATATTATTAATAATAATAATTATAATTATTATAAAAAAAAATACTATTATATATATTGTTATATATATTTTATATATATTATATATACATACAGTATTTGTATAGATAATGCAAAGGAAATAAAAAATTTTTTTTTATTAAATATTTATTTTATATATTTATAGACTATACTAAAGTAATAAATTATTATTATTAATATATATATATATATATATATATATATATATATATATATATATATATATATATATATATATATATATATATATATATATAAATAATGTATATGTATAGAATTCTGCAGAAAGACCTTCGTGCCTACAATGATTTATTGAAAGTACTTAAATTTATTGTACGATTTAAGATTTAATCTTATTATAAAATAATACAATTATAATATTATTAAATACAATAAATAATAATAAATTAAATAAAGCAAATTTTAAAAAATGGGGGTTTGTATTAGTGCGACGTATCAAAAAGAAAAGATTCGGTTTTAATTTTAAGGAAAGCATGGAAATAATGTTCTAAAAAAAATCTGATAAAAAATGGGAAAAGGACATTTTGAAGCCCATCAGTCAACAATAACATATTCAACATACGAGTTTAATCCCAACCAGGAAGATATACTATAGAAACCACTCACTGGACTGAAATGTGAAGTGTAAACGCAAAGGCATGAGGAATCACTGTGGGATTGTACAGTATATTTAGCTGGCAGCTGTGTGTCTGCTCTCTCAGTTATGTAGCAGCTACACGCTGTAGCCATGTGCTGGGCTTTTGTTGACATAGCTGAAGCTTTCATTCTTTGCTCTCAGTCGGTCATGAGCTGCTGCTCTCATGGCCCGGACAGCTGTCACTTCTCTCTGTGGCATTTCACATGCCAGCTAAACTCTGGGGCTGTTTTTTCGAAGAAAACACAAGAACTAATTTTATCACTAAGCGTCTAATTTCCTTTAAAACAAACAAAATGGTGCTTTTTACTACACAATTGCTGCTTAGACAGAACGTCTGGATCAGCTTGAGTGGGAAAATGATATGAAAAAAACACTATATTTCAGTTTTATTGACTATAAATGAAGTAAATAGACACATAAAAAGCATACAAATACAAACACACACATATGATCTCACTCCAGGCTTTGTCTTTGTCTCATCCCATGTTTATTCTGTATTGAGGTGTTTTTCTAACATGCCTTGTTTTGTATGACCTGCAGAGAGAAACGACCAGACTGAGCAAGAAGAAAGGCGAGAAATTAAACAGAGACTGAACAGAAAGGTACGAGCTCCATGTACGAATGCTACCGATCTTAATGTCTTCCTCTTTTTAAGGACACACTGCTGTACACAAATGTCTAAACACTGCCATCTAGCAAACAAGTAATTTAACACGTGTGTGTGTGTGTGTGTGTGTGTTTCTTCCCCTGCGTAGTTGAACCAACGTCCCACAGTAGACGAGCTACGTGACCGCAAGATCCTCATCCGCTTCAGTGACTACGTCGAAGTAGCCAAAGCTCAGGACTATGACAGAAGAGCGGACAAGCCCTGGACCAGACTGTCTGCTGCCGACAAGGTACAACTTCCTCTTAGGGACACCAAAAGAAATTGAGATGTAGATATTGTGTTAATCTGGCAGAGAATTATATATATATATAAAACATTTATGTGTGCATAATTGGGTTGCCAGATTGAAGGAATTTAAATTGAGTTACGGTTAAATCTTTTTTCATTTAAACTAGTTTCGATTTTTTATATATACATGTAATTGTTGAATGTGTGCATCCTGGCGGATTTTTTTGTGCGATTAAAATTAATTGTGTGTGTGTGTGTGTGTGTGTGTGTGTGTGTGTGTGTGTGTGTGTGTGTGTGTGTGTGTATATATATATATATATATACTGTATATACTGTATATACTGTGTATTGCTAGTTTGTGATTGATAGAGAGTATATATTGTGTATATAGTATAGTGTGTGTGTGTGTGTGTGTGTAAAATATATATATATATATACTGTATATACTGTGTATTGCTAGTTTGTGATTGATAGATAGTATATATTGTGTATATAGTATAGTGTGTGTGTGTGTGTGTGTGTGTAATATATATATACAGTGAGGAAAATAAGTATTTGAACACCCTGCTATTTTGCAAGTTCTTCCACTTAGAAATCATGGAGGGGTCTGAAATTGTCATCGTAGGTGCATGTCCACTGTGAGAGACATAATCTAAAAAAAAAAATCCAGAAATCACAATTTATGATTTTTAAACTATTTATTTGTATGATACAGCTGCAAATAAGTATTTGAACACCTGTCTATCAGCTAGAATTCTGACCTTCAAAGACCTGTTAGTCTGCCTTTAAAATGTCCACCTCCACTACATTTATTATCCTAAATTAGATGCACCTGTTTGAGGTCGTTAGCTGCATAAAGACACCTGTCCACCCCATACAATCAGTAAGACTCCAACTACTAAAATGGCCAAGACCAAAGAGCTGTCCAAAGACACTAAAGACAAAATTGTACACCTCCACAAGGCTGGAAAGGGCTACGGGGAAATTGCCAAGCAGCTTGGTGAAAAAAGGTCCACTGTTGGAGCAATCATTAGAAAATGGAAGAAGCTAAACATGACTGTCAATCTCCCTCGGACTGGGGCTCCATGCAAGATCTCACCTCGTAGGGTCTCAATGATCCTGAGGAAGGTGAGAAATCAGCCCAGAACTACACGGGAGGAGCTGGTCAATGACCTGAAAAGAGCTGGGACCACCGTTTCCAAGGTTACTGTTGGTAATACACTAAGACGTCATGGTTTGAAATCATGCATGGCACGGAAGGTTCCCCTGCTTAAACCAGCACATGTCCAGGCACGTCTTAAGTTTGCCAATGACCATTTGGATGATCCAGAGGAGTCATGGGAGAAAGTCATGTGGTCAGATGAGACCAAAATAGAACTTTTGGGTCATAATTCCACTAAACGTGTTTGGAGGAAGAAGAATGATGAGTACCATCCCAAGAACACCATCCCTACTGTGAAGCATGGGGGTGGTAGCATCATGCTTTGGGGGTGTTTTTCTGCACATGGGACAGGGCAACTGCACTGTATTAAGGAGAGGATGACCGAGGCCATGTATTGCGAGATTTTGGGGAACAACCTCCTTCCCTCAGTTAGAGCATTGAAGATGGGTCGAGGCTGGGTCCTCCAACATGACAATGACCCGAAGCACACAGCCAGGATAACCAAGGAGTGGCTCTGTAAGAAGCATATCAAGGTTCTGGCGTGGCCTAGCCAGTCTCCAGACCTAAACCAATAGAGAATCTTCAGAGGGAGCTCAAACTCCGTGTTTCCCAGCGACAGGCCAGAAACCTGACTGATCTAGAGAAGATCTAGAGTGGGCCAAAATCCCTCCTGCAGTGTGTGCAAACCTGGTGAAAAACTACAGGAAACGTTTGACCTTTTTAATTGCAAACAAAGGCTACTGTACCAAATATTAACATTGACTTTCTCAGGTGTTCAAATACTTATTTGCAGCTGTATCATACAAATAAATAGTTTAAAAATCATACATTGTGATTTCTGGATTTTTTTTTTTAGATTATGTCTCTCACAGTGGACATGCACCTACGATGACAATTTCAGACCCCTCCATGATTTTTAAGTGGGAGAACTTGCAAAATAGCAGAGTGTTCAAATACTTATTTTCCTCACTGTATATACACACACACACACACACACACACACACACACACACACTATACTATATACACAATATATACTATCTATCAATCACAAACTAGCAACATAAGACAATCATCAGCATTTATTTAGCATTTATTTATATATTTCATTAAGAATACACTATCATATCATATGGCTACTCATCAGCTGGTGTCTCAAAACCCACTTTTGATTTATTCCTCACAGGCTGCGATACGGAAAGAGCTGAACGAGTTCAAGAGCAACGAGATGGAGGTGCACGCATCAAGCAAACATCTCACCAGGTCAGTGTGTGTCATCTGTCATTTTTTTAGTGGGTGTGGTCTGAAATCGTGGAAGCAATATTCTTAAAAATGTATGTACCTGGAACCGTAAAAATCTGGGCAAATTTTTTTGTCGTTATTTATTCTGCAATTAGATCAGTTCTATTAATTTTGATGAAATTGTTTGTGTCAAAATACACCGTATGGACAAAAGTTTGTAGACACCTGACCATAAGATTGGCTTGTGCTTTCTCAACATACCACATTTAATCCCCATTTGCTGTTATAATAACCTACATTCTTCTGGGAAGATGTTCCACTAGATTTTGGAGTGTGGAGATTTGTGTGATATAAAGTCAAGTGTTTGTAAAGTTAAGTACTGATGTAGGTGAGGTGAGGAGGCCTGGGGGTGCAGCATTCAGCGTTCCAATTCACCCCAAAGGTGTTCAGCAGGGTTGAGGTCAGAGCTCCATAGCAGATCTTCTACTCTAATTTATGCAAAGAATATCTTCATGGAACTGGCTCCAAAGCCATCTGATTCAATTGGGTGCTTCCATTTTGTGGTAACAGTTTGGGGGCAGAACCACATATTGTGGGAAAAGTCAGTCCCAATACTTTTATCCATGTCGTGTATAAAAAGCTAAATGTCATAGACGACATGGGTTTCACTTTTCCTTCTTGACTAATTTGGAGTGGGTGTGGCTTACCCACCCCGCTCTCTTGTGCTGGAGTCTGCACACATTAGCACCACATGACACAGATAACAAATGCTTCCTCGGATTTAGCTTACACTCGTTTTTATGCTAGTCTGCGTATTTTGTCCAGACGAGAATAGCCTCTAGAAGTTGGTATGATTTATGAAGTCCTCACAGATGTTCGCTTCGTTTCTTCTCTTCTTCAGGTTCCACCGACCATAGCAAGGTTTCTTCTGTGAAGAACATGCTGGACGCTAAAGGAAGACCTCAGGAGGGTCCATCCTGCATCCGTGGCCCACGGGGTCCCTGGAGGGCCTGCTGTATTCTTTTTTCCTTTGGGCATTATCTCGGGAAGCTCGGAGGCTATGTCTCTGGAAAATCTCGTGCGACTCCAAAAAACTCCTCAGACAAGCTACACCTGTAGTTTTTTTCTCTACCTGGCTTTGTTTCGTATTCTTTTCTTTTTTTCTTATGAAGTACCTTGATGGAAATGAACGTTAATTTGAAGAAAAAAAAAAAAAAAAAAAAGAAAAAAACCAAACGAATAAACCCAGGTCCTTTTTCTTAAAGACTGTTTTTAAAAGAAGAAGAAGAAGAAGAAGAAGAAAACACCTTTCAGTGCCAATAAAAGGGAGGGATGAAGTGGTCCTGCATGTGATCCGTTTCCTCTCCCCCATGATGGTACTGTAGTCACACCTTGCTAAAACTTGACTTCAGTTTCATATCTGCTGTATATATGTCTGAAATTCATGTCTTACCTTTGTAAGCATTATTTATTGTCTGCACAGTACAAAATTTGGATTTTTACGGAAAAAAAAACCCAAGCGTGTATGTCATTATTTTCGTACGTGGATCAGTTCATCTTGTGGGGGGACATCATGCATTTCATTTAAACAATTTATTTTAATGTGGTACACGTCCTTATCTAGAGCTACTTATTATTATTATTATCTCATATACTGAGCAGTTGAGGGTTCAGGGGCCAGGAGATGTAGCTTGGTGGGGCTGGGATTTTTTGAGTAGATGTCCAACATCTGATCCGCTGAGCTACAGCTTCCCTTGTTTAATGACTGCATATCTGAAAAAAATTTCTGAAATAATTCAGTAGTGTAGAAGTGTTAAACCTTTTAAATGATTGCGCATTTTTTATTTACAATACTAAAACATTATGAAAAATTAAAGCACATTTGGGCAAGAAAAAAAATTGATTGATAAACAATCACATTGTTACTGATAATAGATAGATAGATAGATAGATAGATAGATAGATAGATAGATAGATAGATAGATAGATAGATAGATAGATAGATAGATAGATAGATAAATAGATAGATAGATACAACTTTATTGTCATTGCATTGTACAGGTACACAGCAACGAAATGCAGTTTGGCATCTACCAGAAGTGCAAAATGTAGCAGTCGTGCAAAAGTGCAGATAAATATCCAGCATATTTACAGTGCAGATAACTATCTAGCATATTTACAGCAAGTGGTATATATGAGAGTATATACAGTGAATAAATATAAAGGCTATTTCAGTGCAGAGATGTGTGGACATTCAGAAGTACAGTGAATAAATATAGAGGCGTACAGTAATTAAGAAAAATGTGCAGAAATGAAAGGTTACAAGATCACAAGATTATGGCATTAAGGAGTAGCAAGCTGAATAAACAGTCTACTATATATATATATATATATATATATATAAAAAGTAGTAATGAAAATAATAATAATAATAAGAAAAGTAGTAGAAACTGGTTGTATCACAATATACATAATATACAGTGAGGAAAATAAGTATTTGAACACTCTGCTATTTTGCAAGTTCTCCCACTTAGAAATCATCTTGGGGTCTGAAATTGTCATCGTAGGTGCATGTCCACTGGGAGAGACATAATCTAAAAAAAAAAATCCAGAAATCACAATTTATGATTTTTAAACTATTTATTTGTATGATACAGCTGCAAATAAGTATTTGAACACCTGTCTATCAGCTAGAATTCTGACCCTCAAAGACCTGTTAGTCTGCCTTTAAAATGTCCACCTCCACTACATTTATTATCCTAAATTAGATGCACCTGTTTGAGGTTGTTAGCTGCATAAAGACACCTGTCCACCCCATACAATCAGTAAGAATCCAACTACTAACATGGCCAAGACCAAAGAGCTGTCCAAAGACACTAGAGACAAAATTGTACACCTCCACAAGGCTGGAAAGGGCTACGGGGAAATTGTCAAGCAGCTTGGTGAAAAAAGGTCCACTGTTGGAGCAATCATTAGAAAATGGAAGAAGCTAAACATGACTGTTAATCTCCCTCGGACTGGGGCTCCATGCAAGATCTCACCTCGTGGGGTCTCAATGATCCTAAGGAAGGTGAGAAATCAGCCCAGAACTACACGGGAGGAGCTGGTCAATGACCTGAAAAGAGCTGGGACCACCGTTTCCAAGGTTACTGTTGGTAATACACTAAGATGTCATGGTTTGAAATCATGCATGGCACGGAAGGTTCCCCTGCTTAAACCAGCTCATGTCCAGGCACGTCTTAAATTTGCCAATGACCATTTGGATGATCCAGAGGAGTCATGGGAGAAAGTCATGTGGTCAGATGAGACCAAAATAGAACTTTTGGGTCATAATTCCACTAAACGTGTTTGGAGGAAGAAGAATGATGAGTACCATCCCAAGAACACCATCCCTACTGTGAAGCATGGGGGTGGTAGCATCATGCTTTGGGGGTGTTTTTCTGTACATGGGACAGGGCGACTGCACTGTATTAATGAGAGGATGACCGGGGCCATGTATTGCGAGATTTTGGGGAATAACCTCCTTCCCTCAAAGAGCATTGAAGATTTGTCGAAGCTGGGTCTTCCAACATGAAAATGACCCGAAGCACACAGCCAGGATAACCAAGGAGTGGCTCTGTAAGAAGCATATCAAGGTTCTGGCGTGGCCTAGCCAGTCTCCAGACCTAAACCCAGTAGAGAATCTTTGGAGGGAGCTCAAACTCCGTGTTTCTCAGCGACAGGCCAGAAACCTGACTGATCTAGAGAAGATCTGTGTGGAGGAGTGGGCCAAAATCCCTCCTGCAGTGTGTGCAAACCTGGTGAAAAACTACAGGAAACGTTTGACCTCTGTAACTGCAAACAAAGGCTACTGTACCAAATATTAACATTGACTTTTTCAGGTGTTCAAATACTTATTTGCAGCTGTATCATACAAATAAATAGTTAAAAAATCATATATTGTGATTTCTGGATTTTTTTTTTAGATTATGTCTCTCACAGTGGACATGCACCTACGATGACAATTTCAGACCCCTCCATGATTTCTAAGTGGGAGAACTTGCAAAATAGCAGGGTGTTTAAATACTTATTTTCCTCACTGTATATAAAAAATCACACTTTATTACTTTAAAATGCAGGTAATTAAGTAAAAGGTAGTCAAAAAAACACAAACACTTCAGCGCAATCGTAGTAACAACACAAAATTATTTTAAAATAAACCAATATAAAGCATTTAAAAATGAATAACCGCATGTGCATGCAAATTGAATAAACGTACATTTATTAAAATAAATAAGAAAGTGTCAAATACAGCATACAACATATACACAGCATATCAAAACGAATATACATATACTTTTAATTAGACATCAATGGAACACATGATGAATTTCGAACATGAAGTATGGAGGATATAAATCAGGGTTTGAATGAGAACGTTCTTTCGAATTTCAGAGATTTATGAAAATCCTTGAAAAAAAAACTATTGTAAAGTTCTGAAGGTTTCTAGCATGAGTTAATAGTCTGAGTGCTAAAAGCAGGAAGTCCTGTTAGCATCACTGTTGTTTAGATCACATCAAGTGACTTTAATTGTTATTTCAACTACATACAGGTGGTCCATTCATCCAAAAACAATAGAGCTACATAAAATACCAGATACAACCAGAGTGCAAAAAAAAAAAAAAACGTAATAAAAGCCAACAAAACAATAGCCAGTATTAAAGCTGTTACTCATGGGCTCTCTGAACTCACTTAAAACATTCCTTTCAATTTTTCACATTGCTGAAGATTTCACATTATTTAGACAAAAATATTGGGAAACCTGACTTTTCCAGCCTTCTATAATTCTGCCATAAAAGCTCTGCCACAAAATTAGTGCTACACAATTGGATGTGGTAACATTAAATCTTCCCTTCACTTAAACTACGAGACCCAAGACCTGTTCCAGCATGACAATGCCCCTTTGCACAAAGCCAGCTGTATGAAGATAAGGCTTATATGGGTTGAAGTGGAAGATCTCCTGCTATGGAGCTCTGATCTCAACCCTACTGGACACCACTGGGATGAATGTAAATGCTGAATGCTGCACCCCAGGCCTCCTCAACTCGCCTACATCAGTACTTGACATTACTAACACCCTTATGGCTGCATATCACACAAATCTCCACAAGCACACTCCGAAATCTAGTGTAACATCTTCCCAGAAGAGTAGAGTTCATTATAGTAGCAAATTGAGATTAAATGAGTAATGGGTTTCTCAAAAAAAGCACATGGTTGTGTCCACAAACTTTTGACCTTACAGTGTGGCTTTCATCATATAAATCAGTGTCAAATATGTGACTGCATTCAGGAAAGACTCAGACACAGAATATATGTGCCGTACTGTTTTATTCCTCTTACACCACAGAAAGTTTTAAGTTTTGAATAAATTCCTTTACATTTAAGCAGTGGCAGGTCGTGCATTTCACAGCGAGGTATTCAGTGGTGTTCCCCTTGAATCAATCCACTTCGTAATCCCATCATTATGAAGCCACCGCTGTGGAAACCATCAATATTATAGAGAAACGCAGTAGAACAGAGCGCTGCATCACAGACAGTAAAACTCATACACTGAGAATGAATGGCATCACTAAAGCCAGAAATCTAATGAACACAATTCAACAAGTCTCCTTTCACTGTAGCCACAACTGCACCTCCCATAAACACCATCTCTAGCAGAAGCATCGATATTAACCTCATTAAATAACCCCAGATTTTTCCCTGCATTTCTGTGCATTTTCTCCCATGCGTTACGGTTTACGGATTCGAAATGAAGTCAAATTGTGTGTTTTTGTGAAATTTCTACAGGACAGAAAACGCGAAAGTATAACTGGTTAATGAAAAAGAGCGTTCCTCAAGTTATCAAGCGTTACTTAAAAAGCCCGTACAGTAGAGTGTATCTGCGACTAAATCAATTTCTTCCCCTTTGTCAGCCATTTAAAAAAAAAAACAGATATGAATATATTCGAGCTTGTACAGTTTGCTACAGATGTGATGTGCGAGCTCTGACTAGAGTGCTCTCTGACCATCCAATCAAAGGGTGTGAAAATGTTGGACACCTGCAAGATGGCCCTGGAGTCATCAACTCAAAATCTGATTGTTTAGAGCAACAGCCTTCAAGCAACATGTGTATGAAGCTACAGGCACTGCACTGTGGATTCTGAAGGCCTTAAAGAAGGCAGATTTCTTCGACCATGGCAACACAGGATGCTGAAATATGATTGGATAGAAACTTTAACCACTTGAAGAACATCCCATAGAACATAGTATAAACTGCGTTAGAAGGCTAAGGGCTACCCTGACATTGGAGACTCCAAAAAATGGCCTTTGCAATTTCATTTTACACATATACAGTTTTTAAAACACATTTGTATACTTTATTTCTCTACAGAGCATTGCTCCCATATACTGGAGTGAAATTATGGAGGAAATTATATTTTATGATTTATTCCATTATATAAAAACTTGACACATTTTCCTAAACTGTCAGTTAAAGCCACGTTCTCTACATATTTCCTAAAGCAATCAGCAAACCTCCTCCTCGCGATATCAGCGTCGTTCCACTTTAGCTGTTTTTGTTTGTTTCTCAGTCGACCTTTGTTGCCTGACCTCAGCGTGAGCATATCTCTTATCCTCTTCTTTGTGTGGATCGAGGACAGAGCGTCCGCGGGCATTATTTATTTACAGAGTCATACAAGGACTTGTTCAGGGAAGCAAACAAGAGCAATAATGAGAGCATCGAACGTGTCTTAAGTAACAGACCGATTTGATCAAGAGCTATCTGAAGCAAAAACAAACAAACAAACAAACACATTTGCAGTTTTGCTGAATATCTTTTACCTTGTAAGCATTATTTATTAAGCCTGGTGCAAAGGCCAGAGTTTCCTTTCAACATGAAAGACTGAATAAGTGGGAGCAAAAGTTTATACCCCTCTTTGGAGTATTTGGAGTTACCCCTATGTATTACATTTACATTTTTAGCATTTGGGCGACATACAAAAGTAATTTACAGTGTCCGTCAATAAATAAATTATATATATATCTCACAGAAAAGTATTGCATTAACACATGTTTTGCTATAAACATGTTTATTCCCTTTATGTGTATTGAAACAACAATATCTTTGTGTAATGTAATGTATATATACTTCAAGCCAAAAAACTGAACCCCATAACATTAGACCAATGAAATTTCCGAACGGAAACGAAAAAACTCACCTCACCTGTGTTCTGAGCTGCACGACTTCGGGAGAAAAAACTTCCATCGGGTGATTTTTAATCACGATGCCAAAAGATAAACTCCCGAGAGAAATAGTTGTGAAAGGAAGGAGGAAGACAGTGAACAATGACTTTCTTGGTCGGCTACTGTTTAGATACAAGCCGTTGTAGCGCGTTGAGTCTGGGTGAAGGGAGAGCTCGCTAACTCCAGTTACAACAGAAATCATATAAGCACAGACAGGTTTCCAAAACTCGTGCTTTTTTATTTTTCTTGGCAACAGCGTTACGGGTTAGGCAAAGAAACCTAGAAATGAGCATCAGAAAATAATAAGGACATAATCCTCGGTCTTGCACACATGCAGTAATAGTGGAAAAATGCAGTGGCGGGCTATTCCCAAAATACTGCTATGCTCTTAAAGGAAGCACAACATATTTCATCCGTTACACCGTGTGTAACGTGTCTTTTGTTAAAGCCTGTGTAAAGTACATTAGTGTAGACACCTGCGGCTTATAGACAGGTGCAGCTTATTTATGTTAAAAATAAAAATATTTGTAAAATTGAGTGGGTGCGGCTTATATAAGGGTGCGCTTTATAGTCCGGAAATTACGGTGTGTGTATGTATATATATATATATATATATATATATATATATATATATATATATATATATATATATATATATATATATATATATTTTTTTTTTATTTTTTTTTTTTTTTTTTAATAGTACAAGCACTAATATATGGTCACACGTCCTAAAAGGCTGTGCATTATAATCATTTTTTTTTTTCATTTTATTCACGTGATCACATCATAACGAGTTGTTTTCTTGTGATCAATTTTCTCGTTATCTCATAATAGAGTAACAAACCTCGTTTCCTCGTACTTAATTTTTCTGCGTATTCCGCATAAGAGCGTGTTCTACAAGCAGCATCATCGCAGCATCATGGATGATCGCATTCGCTTTTAATTTAATCAGTGACTTATTCAAACTGAAATAGCTCTGTGTCTGTCAGTGATTGACACACAAACTTTCAACAATTGAGAAGGAGGCTGTGCTTCTGTTGAATACTCAAAAAAGAAATTAGTGATCAGGAGGAAACAATGTTTGTTATGTCAAGATCTTGAAAATCTTATGTCCTAATCACAAGAACACAGCTCTTTTTCTGACGAGAAAATGAAGCCGTGATCACAAGAAAACTCATTATTTGGAGATCGCGAGAAAATGAAGTGTTGATCATGAGAAAACAACTCGTTATGTCGAGATCACGAAATAATTTAGTCACGGTCATGTGATAACAATATTGTTATTATTAACCAAGATACTAGTATTTTTCATACTCATCAAAATACCAGGTTATACAAACATCTAATACCAGGTTATACGATGTGCTGTAAGCCAAGTGAGTACACTGATAACCAGATGACTGGTCATGAAACAAAAGGCTAGGACGTATTTCATGATTACATGATGTTCTTCCTTATCTTCAGTCTTATCAGTGTTTGATATTTGTGTTAAGGTTACTTTAAAACCTTTTTTAAAGGCAAATCTTACCTCGAAACAATAACAGAAACATGTTTCATTTATGAAAAACATCACAGGGTAAAAAAAAAAATGTGATTATCATATTAGAAATTAATTTTCTTTTCTCTCTTGGACTTTAAAGTGTGTTTGTGTAGGGGGGGGGATTATTGGGATTATTGTTTGTACTTTAATCCGAAGGTTCAGCAGGGAGTCCTCTTTTAAGAACATGCATATTGAGTTCTTATATAACACCGAGCCGTAGAGCCCAGAAATGTCAATGTGACCGCTTCCGAATGCAGCTCCACCACCATCACGCTCGTTTCTTTTGAAGGGAAGCTAATAGCTTTTTTTTTTTCCTACATAAAGTCAAAAAAGAACACCTACACGCTCCGTCTCTTTCTCCCTCTCACACAGAGAAACTCCTGGAAATGCACAATGATACGCTTATGAAATAAATAATCAGGTGTAGACTCGAACTCTTAATATGTGTTACATAAAGCTGTCTGATTTTACTGTTTATGTCTCAGTCTAGTGGAAGCAGATCTCCCTCCAACTGCGTCTCAGCGGTGGTTATATAAGAGCAACAAGAGACGCATTGACAGATCAGAATGTCCTGGAAATCGTGGCACTGATTCAAGATGAAGAACAAAAAATTGTTCTGTCTTGATGCGTTTTTTTTTTTTTTGGCAAATCAGAGAACGAGGAGTTGGAAAATGCAGCGGTACACCAGCAAAAGTTGGACATGACATTAAATGTCAAGTCAAGTTTATTTCTATAGCGCTTTTCACAACAGACATTGTCGCAAAGCAGCTCAAAGAGTTATGTGTATTTACCCTGACTGTGGCAAGGAAAAACTCCCTTAGATGTTATGAGGAAGAAACCTTGAGAGGAACCAGACTCAAAAGATGAACCCATCCTCATTTGGGTGACATCAAGAGTGTGATTATAGTCTTTAAACAATACAGAACACTGGAGAGTGAGAACTAACATGAGCACTGGAGTGTACAGTCTTTCTACATTCTTTTAAATGTCAGGTTATAGCAGTGGTGTACAGCAAAGAAGTACATGTAATTCATTGCTCTTCTTAATCAGGTTTATACTTAGCACGATCATACAGTTTAGCATCAGTTCAACAGCAAGCAAAATGTTTTAGAGGAATAAACGATGGCACAAACTCCTGACTCGAACTCGCCACAATACACGTGACCTTAGTAGGCGAAAAAGAAGGTTTTGTGCTAATGATAATTTGAATAGAAACCAATCAGAGTTTGACTCATTAATATTATTCTAATAATAGATCAGTGTTCTAAGAGTAGCATTACAGTCTTTTTACATGACCTGAGTTGATTAAGCAAAGAGTCTTGTGAAAAGGCAAATACTTTTGCACTTTTATTCAAGTGAAAGTTTAAAGGGAGCACTTTTACTTTTACTGGAATAATATTTTACCGAGTGTCCAATAAAATCTCTGCTTTAACTCAAGTACATGTTCTTCATTCACCACTGGGTTACAGAAAGCAGCAGCAGTTGTGGTTGGTGGCGCTGAGGGGTTTGAACTCATAACCTTCTAATCAGAGGTCCAATATCTTAATAATCTATACACTTGAAAAAAGATAAGCACACGCCCAGTTTGCCCAGAATAAATCTTGTTTTGATTATTTGCATTAAAATATACGTTTCACCGTGGTGTGCATAACGTGTTATGGAGAAACCCTCATCAGACTGACTTACAATTATCTCATCTATTCAACTGAGCAGTTGAGGGCAAGTTGAGGACCCAGAAGCAGGAGTTATAGTTGGTGATGCTTGGATTGGACCTTCCAATCACAAGTCCAATGTCATAATTATTTATACACTTCAAAGAAGATCAGCAACATCAATAATCATTTCAAACTTCATGCTTGTTCCCTAAAAAAAAACTCACTATAATTTCCTTTTCTCAATCTGCCCTTTGGTGTAAATTGTACTTTGCAGAATAAATCTTGTGTCTAATTTCAGTGTCTCATCACAAACTTTTCATTTAGGAAACAAAGGGTAGCAAAACTACATTTCCACAGTGTTTTTGTTCAGTAGAGCTGAGAACAGTCGCCAGGTCTTCGCTTAAGTCCCAGTCCACCTAAAAAAATACAAAGAAAACACACTTAATTCGATTTTTCAGTATATGTAATACAAATAGTCATTATAAACTGTATTTCTATTTTCCCCTTCTTAATGTTTGCAGTATGTCTTTAAACAGAAAAGCTAAAACTATAATTTCTATACATCAGATACACTGCTTTAACTTTCCCTTTGCCTTTAAATGCATTCATAGAAATTAATTATATTTCATTCCAGTTATTCACTTTGAAATATTTTATTATTAGTCAAAGTGGAGAGTGTAGGTGGTGCGTCACCCTGTGTGTTCACCTTATATGACCACCACTGTTAGACTGCATAGATCTGAGTTAAAAGAAAAATCAGCCATATATATATATATTTCTTTTTTTTTTCACAGTTCACGTTTTCATTTACAGCGTTTGGCAGATTCCCTTATGCAGAATGACTTATGTCTTATCCAGCTGAGGGGCCTTGCTCAAGGGCCCAACAGTGGCAGTTTGGTGGTGCTGGTGTTAAACTCACAACCTACCAAATAGTAGTCCAATGTCTTAAACTTCAATGCTACCACAACCAAACTCAATGTTTTATTATGAAAGCTTTTCGTACACAGTGAAGGTCATAAATCCACTTCTAGTTACTGTGAATTATTTCAAGTCAAGTCAAGTCAAGTCAAGTCAAGTTTATTTGTATAGCGCTTTTCACAACAGACATTGTCTCAAAGCAGCTTTACAGAAAACAACAGTGAAGGTGAATGGTGTGCGTTTGTCCCTGATGAGCAAGCCGTGGCGACAGTGGCAAGGAAAAACTCCCTTAGATGATATGAGGAAGAAACCTTGAGAGGAACCAGACTCAAAGGGGAACCCATCCTCATATGGGTGACATCAAGAGTTTGGTCATAAATCTTTCAACAATACAGAACAATTTGTGATCATCATAGATCCAGCATCAGCTTCTCCATGCCAGGGCCTTTAAACACTCGGCATCTACTTCTCCATGATCATCCATAGGTCCATAATCTTCACGAGGTGGGACGTGACTGGAGCTGGCCAAACCTCAGGATGCCTCGGGATGGGGAGAGAAAGAGAAGCAGTGGAGAGGAATTAGCGTAGCTGCTGTTCATGATATTAACAGCACAAGTTGATAATGTGCATGTAATCAGATGTTCTGGAGCACAAGGTTGTGATGTGATGTGTGTGATGTGTGTTATGTGTAGGCTTTGCTAAAAAGATATGTTTTTAATCTGCACTTAAACTGGGAGAGTGTATCTGAACCCCGAACACTGTCAGGAAGACTATTCCAGAGTTTAGGAGCTAAATGTGAAAATGCTCTACCGCCTTTAGTGGACTTTGCTATTCTAGGAACTACTAGAAGCCCAGAGTTTTGAGATCTCAGGGAGCGTGACGGATTGTAGCGTGTTAAGAGACTGGATAGATACATGGGAGCCAAACCATTTAGTGCTTTATAAGTGAGTAGCAGTAGTTTGTAGTCTATTCGAAACTTAATAGGAAGCCAATGTAGGGACGATAAGATTGGGGTTATATGATCGTATTTTCTTGACCTAGTAAGAACTCTTGCTGCGGCATTCTGAACTAACTGAAGCTTGTTTATTGTTTCATTCAAGAACCATAAAAATTGATTTGGACTGCAATTAATATAAACAGTTATGAAAATGTCCAGGACTACAACTAGGACACATGGATTCAGACAACAATAAATTAATATTGAGATGCCACCCATCTGAGTCTGGTTTGTCTCTAGGTTTCTTCTCCATATATAACTGATTTACCCTTAAACCACCACCACCACCACCACCACCACCACCACCACCTCTGGCTGGCTCATTAGAGATAAAAGGACTAATTAATCAATTTAACATTTATAATGAATTTATTTCATTCTGTAAAGTTGCTTTGTGACAATGTTCTTTGTTTTTGTTTTAGCGCTATACAAATACAATTACATTGAAATGAACGTCTAGACATTTTATACCTAGAAAATTATTAGAAATAAGATGAAAAGTTATCAGAATAGCTATACATCCAGATCTAACTTCGCCTTTCTGAATATTTTCTACAATCAGACGATTTATAATCTGAGAAAATAATTGACCTTTTACAGCTTAATGCAGCACAAACACTAGTTTCTCATGAGTCTTTCTGCTCTTTCATTTTCAGTCCTCGTGTAACCTGGTCCTACATTAGCGGTTCCCTTAATCTGTTATGTTATACATTACAAAGCGACTCTTGCATGGTTCCTTTTAGGTCCTGTCTTTATTTTCAGTAAATGTTGAAGGTGTATGTCCCACATGGCAGTCAAACAAAGGTGATGTATGAGTCTTGAGTCCAAATTATATGATGTAGATGAAATGTTTTCAGGGTTTGTGTGTTTGTATTTATGTTTTCATTGTGCAGTTCACATGGCTCATGGCACGAGTCTCTAATTTCCAAACCTACCATTACTCAAAGGTGGCTAGAAGACACACCACAGACGTGCTGTTTACTGTTAGCGTCTTTGTGACAGCGTTGACATTTAAGTCTTTTGTCTTTGCCTTTGTCATGACTACTGGAAACACGTAACCAATTACCGCTAAGGAATCACAGTTGATTAATATTAATACATGGGTTTTAAAGGCGTACGCGTTAGCCTTACGTATTCGCTTTATATTTCTATCTGGGTCAGTCGCCTCAGCGAACGGAGGTGCGGGCAGAAAGTGACCCAAAATAACTTTGAGGCCGACTCATTACACATGGAAATTCGTCATCTCATACATCAGAGTCCACACTGATTGATTTCTACATGTTCTGTTTGACCTCATTGAGTTTATGATTTATTCATTTAGAGTGTCATTTACCAAATTATCATACTAACTACTTTACAGAAAATATTATTATATAGATATATGATACATACTATGGACAAAAGTATTTGGACACCAGACTTTTCCAGCCATATGTGATTCTTTTTTAAACTGTGAGCACAAACCTGGAGGCATACAATTGTATTGTAGGACGTCTTTGGATGTCAGAAATGTCAAACCTTTGAGAAATCCAGCACCATGAAGATCTTATTTACACGATTTCAGTGGAAGATCTCCGGCTATAGAGCTCTGACATCAACCCTATTGAACACAATATGAATGCACATACCAGACTGATGGTCAGGTGTCGAGGGTGTCTTAGGACAAGGTTTTTAATTTTTTTTTAAATATGTTCTTTGTTCATTTGGACATGATATGAAAGAAATTGTATTATATTTGTTCAACTGTCAGATAAATCCAACAACAGGTTTTTATATTTACTTGGGCATTAATTTCAACCTTTTGTCCTTCTGGTCACAAAACACACAAATGATGACCAAAATCTCATTATGTGTATTTTTGTCAAAAATACAAATTTTTATGAGTATTTGTTAAAATTACTTGTTTAGAACCTGAAAGTTTCGGAATAATAAAATCCACTGGCACCAAAATAACTTAAAACCATTTGCTGGTTATCTAAGCAATTTGTAAGATTTGGAGCCCTCTGCTGCCTGTTAGGTGAACTGCAATTACAATGAAACCTGACAAATATCCTGCACTGTTGTGACCTACCGGCTGCATGCTGTTGTCTCACACATTGCAGAATATACTTTTACCACCACGAGACACGAATCATCAGTAACAAGCAGCCCTTATTGAAAAAGCGATAAAAATCCCAATCCCAAAACAGTTGGCAAATTGTGTAAATATATATAAAAACAGAATGCAATGGTTTCTCATAATCTCTCAAATCTCATAAATCTATATTCTATTCAAAATAAAACAAAGAAAGAAAGAAACAAATATATATCAAATGTTTAAACCCGGAATATATACCATTTTAAGGAGAAAATAACTTTTATTTAATAACTTTTGCAACTTTTTTGTAATTGGGCTTGTACAAGAACCAATTCCAAAAAAGTTGTGACGCTGTATAAAATGTAAATAAAAACATGAATGCAATTCAATTAAAATTTCATAAACTCATATTTAATTCACAATAAAACATAGAAAACATACCAAATGTTTAACTGCTCTGTGGTCAGATGAATTTAAATTTTAATCAACTTTTTGGAAACCATGGGCCCCAGGTCCTCCAGACTAAAGAGGAGAGGGACCATCCAAAAAGCGTTTTTTTCAGGGAGGACTTTGCATATTTGAGCAAGTCAATCCTAACTGCATAATACATCGATTACTATAGCATGACTTCGTAGTGCTGAACTGGCTTGCAGTCTAGACCTTTCGCCATTTAAAAAACATTTAGTGCTTCATAAAACGAAAAATACAACAAAGGACACCCAGAACTGTTGAGCAGCTGGAATCCTTCATCAAGAGACTTATTGAATTGTGTTCATTGGGTTTCTTGCTTTTCACTGGCTTCCATTCTTGATGTATGAGATTCCTGTCTGTGATGCAGCGCTTTGTTATATTGCGTTCCTTTATAATAATGATAGTATTAAGAGACGGACTGACTCAGGTAGGACACCACTGAAGGTGAAATGCATGGACTCTCATATAGTAATTTTCCATAACTGGTTCATGTTTTTTTTTTTATAGACCTACTCAAATAAATTAATAAACATTTCTTTTAGTACTTGAAATAGTGCCTATGTTATGCTGTATGGCGTGTGTTTTTAATTTACTGGAAAGAATTGGCTTCATGTTTGTCCCAATATAATGATGTATTACTACATATAATCCTACAGTTCTTCTGAACAGTCACACATTGATTGGGCATGGTCACTTCCAGGATGTCTCTGTTTCATTCACACTCACCAACACCAAGAGAAACTCTGTTGTCATTGGCAAATCTTAGTAAGTTCAAGTGCAAATTTGAGATCTTGTTGAAGCCCTATACCTGACCTGCAGCTGAAATATTTCTTCAGTTATTCAGATCGCGACAGACTTGTGTAAGAAAACACAGATGGCATCGAGACTCATGACTCACAGGAGGAAAAGATCGACTGGAGCAGAAATCACAGGCATTTAAATAAAGGTCAGAGTTTAACAATGTCATGTCAGCATACTTTGCATCAAATAACCATATCACGGCATGAGAAAGATTACATTAGCAAAGATCTGAATACTCTGTATAGACCATGCTAAACTTGTTAACCCATTATGTCTGTACACCACGGGGTCAATGAAAATGAGAAAGAGCAGATGTTCCTGATGTCAGGGTAAAAAAAACATTTCATCCTCAATTATTGTGACAGTGACGCCATTATTTTATCGTTATAAGACGTTTAGCGACGAGTTCTCAAAAGATCCCAAGTCAGAAAGGTTTAAAAAACAAAAAAATGAGAAAATGCCCTAAAAGGTTCTCCATAGGGTTTTCTGTTTGGTTTGTAGATTTAGCTTTATAAACATTGTAAAAAAAAAAAAACATTTCCCACAGGTTTTATTAGTTCCATATGTCAATATTGAGTTTTTGTTGTTCTATCAATTGATGGAATTGATTTACTTGGGTCAATAAATGTTTCTTGGTAAAACTCATTCAGGAAATTGAAGGTATATGATATACTTGGTTCTTTTTGATATATAACAGTTATAGTATTCTAAATTGTTCCTTTGTGAAAACCCTATGAAAGAGGAAATATTAAATTGTAGGGTTTCCTGTTGAGTAATGTTAGTGATGTGGTAGCTCAGTGATTGGTAGGTTGGTGGTTCAAGGCCCTGGGCATGGCCTATGTGAAGAAAGAATTTCATTGTGCTGTATTGAATTTGTGATTAATTAAAAGCCTCTTGTTCCTTCTTCCTACAAACACAAAACACAACAGCGCCACCTTGTAGTCAGAAGACATAAATACAGGAGCTTGGGCCAGTCTTCCAAAATGTATATATAATACATTATATAATATATACAGTATATATATATATATATATATATATATATATATATATATATATATATATATATATATATATATATAAAATTAAGGGTTACTCAAAGGGTTCAGTATGGTGATATTTCATTGTACTTTTTATTCAAAGATTTGCTCCCCGAACTTTGTCACTTGCTACATGCCTCCCACTTGCCAATCCTACCCTATGATATAACAGTTAGTAATGATGAAGAGTAATAAACAGATGTCATCGCTCCCACACTGTACACACAGTACACAAAACATTCCTCTAGTCAGAATTAAATTTTATTTCTCCTAGGGTCCTGAAAGTCAGTCCTGAAGTTAGTTCAACATCAAAACTCCATTGAGGTACGGGTGATTCAATTCCTAAAGCGTGTTCAGAAGCAGGAGATCATCATCATTCATCATGAGCATAGTCACAGAGAGGAAATTACAACTATTACACAACTGCTACAGCTTAAACCAAAAGGAAATTGCAATCACTCAGAAAGAGACACAGCAACAAGCAACAAACAGGAAGGGCTGAAACAGTGAGCTTGAATGTGACATGCAGGAAAAAAATGATTTAAAAACCCAGATGGAGTAAAATCATAAGGTTAAAAGTCAAAAACATCAAAAATATAAATTCTGATATCCGACTTAGGATAGATTTCTTGATGTCAAATGAATGCATTACGACTTAATCTTCAAGTGAAGTGCACCATGCTGTTCTCACACTCCTTAGGCACGATCAGCTTGTAAGTATTGCAGGCCAGTTTGTAGTTATGTCCGTCATTGTTGTCCCAATATTCAGCACCAAGGACGCGGTAACAGATGGCGAACTCCAGCTCAGCTCCTGGTTTCAGGATGAACGGTGGCACAGGCAAACGAAAACGAAACACGTCTGATTGCAGGTTTTCTCGATGCACTGCAGAAACCCAGAAAGCTTTACACTCGGTGCTGCTTTTCCAGTCTGTGAACGAGTACCGAACACTGACTTGTTTCTCAAAAGCCAGGTTGAGGACCTGCACTGTTCCAGTGATGCCCAGTTCGGAGCACTGGATTTGCTCAAGGCAAACACGCCGATGACCCAGACGCTTTAGGAAATCCGGCTCAGCGCTGATATTCTCAGGGAAAAAGGGCTGGAAGAAGGGAAGCGAGAGCTCTAAGTGTTTCCCCGACACAAGCTCCGAGCTGGCTAGTAACCTGTTTATGACGTGATCTGGAACGGTTGGGTCTTCACCGACCCTGAAGAACTTTACCCGTTCCAGCTCGAGGCCCAAACAGTCGACAAATCGGACTTGTGTGCTCCTGTGAGTCGTTGTATCGTCTGAAGAAGGAAGAGAACGCGCTCTTCTCCTCATTATGGGTCTTGGGTCAGGTTCACAGGAGAAACTCTGGCGGGAGGAACGCTCCGTCAGGGCGGAATCATGAGGACCAGGATGAGGACGAGGACTCGGGGGTCTTATAGCCACAGGTTTTCTTTGAGGAGGAGGCTGAGGGTTGTAGATGTCACGCAGGCGGATGGTCCTGGCAGGTTGTGACACGTCATTGAAAACGCCCGAACGCGCTGATTCTCCAGGAAACAGTTTGCTTGACTCCGACATCTTTGCTGCTGATATCACATAAACTATAAATCGAATGATAAAATATCATCATAAATGTTTTAAATCATTACAAATGCAGCTCGATGTTCATATTAGTAACATCTTTAATAAATACATTACATAACTTAGCAGTTAAGATGTCGGTGATTAAAAGGTCGTTATTTCAAATTACAGCACCACCAGGTTGCCACTGTTGGGCCCTTAAGCAAGGCCCTTAACCCTCAAGTGCTCGGTTGTATAAATAAGGTAATTGTAAGGGATAAGGGCATCTTTCGAATGTAATGAATTTAAATATAGTATTACTAGGTTTACAAATAATGGCACCGCCACAAATAAAATGTAATAACAAGGTTCATCAGAATCTTATATGGAAAAGTTGACTGCATGACAGATTAATCATTACATGTATTTCTCTAAAATCTTTTTCATCCTGAAGCATTCATCTACACCCAGATTTTTTGCCTCCTGGAAGCAGCAACCAGATAATGAGCTTAATTAAGTGAGGCTGTAGGTTACATGCTTCCATTCAAGCTGCTGCAAACTATATTATCTATAACTATAATTACACACACACACACACACACACACACACACACACACACACACACACACACTATATATATATATATATATATATATATATATATATATATATATATATATATATATATATATATATATATATATATATATATATATATATATATATATAATGTATTGGCACCCCCCACCCCCTTAATGGAAATCTTGACCTTAGACCACAAATGCATTTTTGGGCCACATGCAGTATATTTTTGAATATTAACTATAATATATATTGTTTTAGGTTTGTAAGCATCAGATGTTGGTGCCTCACATCCCCCAGTTTCTCCTCTGGTTCTCCGGTTTCCTTTGACCTTTGACCAAGGCATGCAGTTGGATTTTCTGTTCTAAACTGCCCATGCGTGTAAGGATGGAAAAATACATTTAATCTCACATGTCAACTGATAATCATCTTTCTGCATATTTTTTTAAAAAAGCTACGACTGTGTAAAAAAAGAATAGAAAAATCCACGTGAAACATATCATTTCCATCCAAGTCTCTTTTGGAGATAAAGTAATAAGTGTACACTCAGTAGCATTTTATTTGATGTATCTCTCATTCCAGATCCAGCTGTCAAAGTCATTCCACTCCTATGCATTTACAGATGTTCAATAACCGCATTAGCCTGCACGTGACATTGAAAGAAACCCACCTCAGAAAGGACACCAGGAGTCGTTTTCAACGCGTTTACACGTCGTGCAGAGGTGCCTTCATTCCTGTCTAACATGTCGACTCAAGCCCCCTCTGACATTTACGAGCAGATCCCATTGGGAGGTGTAGTTTCAAACCCAGCTGTGCTCTGTGGTTATTATTAGAAACCAGGCGCTGTTGAGAAGACATGCAGCACTGCTATAAATACTGATCTGATCCACTGTGTTTTTAAATATAATCTGAAGTCGGCATGACGTCGCGTGTTTGTAAGTGTGTCTCATAACGTGGTGTGTCTGATCACATGCAGGGGAAATACATTTCCCAGGAAGCAGCGCGTCGCACACGAGCCATCCAACATCTGGATTAGGGGCGCGTGCACAGACGATAATTACAATCTACCTATTGTCGGGGAGGGAAAGAGAGAGAAAGCGTGTGCACTGGTGAATAGAGAAGTATATCGTACACACACACACACACACACACACACACACACACACACACACACACACACACACACACACACACACACACACACACACACACACACACATAACCATTAAAGCCCGAGTGGTGTCTCATTACGGATTGATGAGATGCTCAGAGCTGAATTATTTATCGCAGGTAAAACAAGATCCGATCTACAGCTGAGAAGAGGTGATTAATGGTGAACACACACACACACACACACACACACACACACACACACACACACACACACACACACACACACACACACATCAAACGCTCCTGTGCGTTATAGCGCACGGTGATACGGTGAGAAGGAAATAGGACTGTACAGAAACGCTAGTGATGAGGACAATGCTGCAGGACAGGACACGACACGACCCTTACAATCGTCTTCCGACATGCACCAACCGAGCAAAGAGGAAAACTTCAGCATCCGTCTCGAGGTAAGATCCATTCAATATCTCTGGCAAAACCCAGTAACCAGTAAGTGCTCAGGAAAATTAATACTATATATATATATATATATATATATATATATATATATATATATATATATATATATATATATATATATATATATAGACAATAAATATATAAAAAATAGCAGTAAATGTTCAGGAGAAGGACAAAAATATATGTAATTCTCAGGAAAATATATAAAGAAGACAATTAATGCTCAGGACATTCTCAAGAGGATACATGACAACTATATATATATATATATATATATATATATATATATATATATATATATATATATATATATATATATATATATATATAGGGTAGTGGATAATTAGGATTGTAAATACTCAAAACAATAAATACTCCAGACAATGAATATTTACCATCTTCAATACACTGGATTAAATGTAGGACACTGAATTTTTAAGACAATAAAATGTTTGCATGCTCTTTTTGTTTCCACGTTCTAATGCTATGAGGATTTACTCTGATCACACACATGTATAAATGATAGATTTTTGATTGAAAAATCAAAGCATGAATAACAGCTTTACACACTCTTCGCATCTGGACAGTTCATTTCTCCAAACATTCAGCTGTAAAACTTGTCAAAGGTGGTGTTCACTAGTTGGAGATTTCTTTCTTGTGATCCAGTTCATCCCAAAGCTGTTCAATAGGACTTAAGTGCAGTGACAGATATCACTCCAGACGACTGTTTGTTCTCTAAATAACTCTTACAGACTTGGACATATTCGTCGCTTCAGCTCAGGATTCTCATCATCATCTCATCTTCTCCCGCTTATCTGTAATTCGGGTCGCGGGGGCAGCAGTCTAAGCAGATTCCCCAGACATTTCTGGGGTGACGTGGGGCCGCCTTCCCGTGGCGGCCCCACGTCGCTCCGACGTCACGGTCCTTGATTTATTTTTCTCGTAAGGGTCCCCTGGAGCATAGAGGGTTAAGGGCTCTGCTCAAGGGCCCAAGAGTGGCAGCTTGGCGATACCGGGGCTCGAACCCCCGACCTTCCGATCGGTAACCCAGCGCCTTAACCGCTGGAGCCACCACTCCCCCCGCTCAGGATTCTTTTCACCCAAAATAGGTCTTCAACCTTCCCTGCTCCAAAACAACCCTAAACCATTAAGCTTCCACCTCCATGTTTCAATGTTGGACCCAAAAATGTCAAATTTAGACTTATCTGTCCATAGAACCTCCAGTCATTCATTTATATTAAAAAAGTCTTTTGTGGGTGTTTTTTTGTCTTTAACCAAATTTTGCTGGCAAAAAAAAAAATACAAATCCATGTGTCTCAAAGCCTTTGTATAAACCAAAGATGAATAAATACACAGAATGATAAAAGCCCCGGACAGTGAATGCACAGGATAATTGACATCAAGGCCTGTAAATACTCCGTGAAGGTTAGTATTTAGAACAAAAAATACTTAAACCATAAATGCTAACAAACCATTATAGGGAAATAATATTGATGATAAATACAGAGGGTAACAAAATACACAGGATAATAGAAACTAATAGAAAGGATGGTAAATATTCGGAGCAATAAATGCACGACATGAAAAAACTCAGGATTATAGATACAGAGGATGAGAAATACTCAGGAAAATTAATTCTCCAATAGGACAGAAAATACACGGGATTACAACGAGTCTGTTATTATAATAATAGTAGAATATATTATTACAACACAGACGACTATAATAACTGTGCATGTTGTTTTATTAACAGTCGGAGGAAAACTAACACAGATGTCCTTCAAAATGCAGAAAAAGACCCAGAAAATGATACTTTGACCACAGAGAATGTGGGTATTAAACATTGTGCATGTAGCTTTCATTTTTATGCATGCCTCAGTGACATCTATCTATCTATCTATCTATCTATCTATCTATCTATCTATCTATCTATCTATCTATCTATCTATCTATCTATCTATCTATCTATCTATCTATCTATCTATCTATCTATCTATCTATCTATCTATCTATATCATAGCAACAGTAATGGACTAAATTTTAGGAAATATTTTTTATTTTTTTATTTTTTATTATTTAACAGAAATAAGTATAATCAGTTGTATAATATAATCAGGGTTGTATATGGGTTGTATATAGCATAAGTATATGGGTAAATGTTTAAATTTAAAGAAATAAAACAACACACACACGGACACACACACACACACACACACACACACACACACACACACACACACACACACACACACACACACACACACACACAAAAAAATACAATAAAGATTTTCACAGGTAGTTCAAAATTGCTTTTCATATGTTTTTTGCCAAAAAAAACCAACAATAAATAATTTAATGTAAAAGAATCACTATTTGGCACGTGTTGCATGACCTGTTTTATGCCTCAAACAAGTTTTTTAATTTGGAATGTATATTAAATAATATTTCCTCTTTTAGGGATTACACACACGAGAGATGAGGACAATAACTACAGCTGCGGTTATGTGAGATTTATAGATATGTTGCACAATCATTTTGTTACTGTGTTCCGTGTTTGCTCATATTATTGCAAACTTTTTTTCTTAAGCCATCCGAGAGACATCCTGAGCAAGCCAAAGAACCAGGCCATCAAAACTCATCCCCTGGAAAGATGCTACAGACAGAACAGACAGCAAAGCAGTCAGAAAGACATAGTGTTACCTAACCTTCCTTTCCCCAGACATGAGTCGAACAAACACGTGACGCACGAGGACACGGACAGTGGCAGCGACCTTTCAGACACGGAGCGGCTTCCGCATCCTGCGCTCACCACCGATCCTCCTGTGCTACATCTCCGAAAAGAAATCATCCATCCCTCTGACTTTCAACTTTCCGGTGCTCCATCGAGGTCAAACGCCATTTCCGGTGACAGCTACCCCGACTTCTTGCCGCCGCCTTTTAACTGCTGGAATCTGCAAGAGCTGGCAATGTATTTAAACACAGATGGGAAAAACGTCCCTCGCTCAAGACCTGTCAGCCAGTTCGAAGGGTACTTGGACCGCATTCTGCAGCTCGAATGGTGCCAAATCCTGACGCTCCACGACGAGAGCAGCAAGTCGATTTGCACCGTGCGGCGCAAACCACATTCCAGCCTCAGCGCCCCCAAAAGCATCCTGCAGTGCCAGCGTGCCTTCCCCTTCACCTTACTGACTTCGGTCCATCCACAAACGTGCAACCGGCACTCCGGATCCTTGTGCATGTACTCACACTACTCACACTCGCTGAGAGAAAAAAAACAAACAGGGACTTTCCGGCGGAGCAGCAGCGAGACTCGAGCTCATCGTTCTAACAGACAAAGCGATTCTTCTTTGGACCATGTGAAACGCATGCAGGCCGTCGGGAACATCCGTAACCCAGCAACACACGATCCTCACGTCAACGGTCCTATGAGAAAGAGCTCAGGGGTGCGGAGCCACTCATGTGGGGATGAGAGCCACGATGGTTACAGAAGAACAAGAACTGAGAGAAGAACAGAATCTCATCGTGTTATAGACTCAAAGTCAGTAGGTGAAACCGGGTCGGAGAATCGGAGGATTGCCGCAAAACAAAAGCGTGTCGAGTTCGTTTTTTAGGAACAATAAATATGTAATCCACAAATATTTAATATGAAGAGATAAATACCCTAGACTAGACCTTCTAATCCAAAGTTCCTGTTTTCTCCTTTGGATGGTGGAAATGATGAAGGCTCTTGGAAGCCTAGAACAAGGTGTTTGCCTCTTTTACTGTTTTACTCAAATCCTTTTCAGAAGCAAAAACCAAAAAACCCTATGAAGAACCCAAAGAGGAACATGTTATCTAACAAATCTTATCTTCTCTAATGAATTTCCTTATATATGGATCAGTGTTTCTCAAAGTTCCTATGATTGGTTAGGGGTTTCCGGCTTCGTAAAAGGGGTCTGGGACATGTCTCATTGGAAATGTTGAAATGTTCAACATGGAACCGATATATATATATATATATATATATATATATATATATATATATATATATATATATATATATATATATATATATATATATATATATTAAAGTTCTAAACTTTCCCTTCACTTGACATATGAGACCCAAACCTGTTCCAACCTGACAATGCATTTGCACACAAAGCAAGCTCCATGAAGATATTGTTAGAGTGGAAGATCTTGGCCGGCCATAGAGCTCTGAACTCAACCCTACTGAATGGATTATGGAATAATAAAATAAAATGCTAAATTTCAAAAGTTTACAGGGAATAAATAAAAAATCAATCGATTTTTGATAAACTGTGCAGCTCTACACCCCACCATTGGATTGTTACTCGTTTTATGGATTTTCTACTGTTGTGTGTTTACCCTTCTTTATTTATTTTTTATTTATTAATTAATTAATTAATTAATTAATTAATTGGGGGAGTGGTGGCTCCAGCGGTTAAGGCGCTGGGTTGCCGATCGGAAGGTCTGGGGTTCAAGCCCCGGTATCGCCAAGCTGCCACTCTTGGGCCCTTGAGCAAGGCCCTTAACCCTCTATGCTCCGGGGGTCCCTTACGAGGGAAATATCAAGGTCCGTGACGTCGGAGTGACGTGGGGCCGCCTTCCCGTGGGCTCACCACCTGCAGGAGGGACCGTAAGGGACGGTGCCTGCTTAGACTGCTGCCCCCGCGACCCGAATTACAGAAAAGCGGGAGAAAATGAATGAATGAATGAATGAATTTATTTATTTACAATATTATCAGTGTCATTTAATATTATTGTGGTACATCTAAATATTATTTAAATATATACATTTGTCTTGTTTTCTTCCCAAATTTAAATCTTTCTTATATGTAACTTACTTTCAGAGGCCCTTCGTTGTGGATTACGAGTATCAATGTTCAGAGTAAATACTGTACGCATTAATCAAAATCCTCTATTCGAATATTTTTTCAGTAGAAAAAGCCGATTACAATTTTTCAAAACATTCCCGGAACGTACTCTATTTCACTGTAGCACAATGTATCTGCATCTCATGCACAAAAAAATCAAATACCAATATTTTTTGTTACTGAAAGTTATTTTAAATGATGGTTATTTCAAATAAATTGCATTATAACAAGATATGTCCCTGTTTTGAAGTGCTTTATGGGAAGAATGATAGTTATGAGTATGTGGTACTCATGAGAACCCAAACAGAATAAATACTATGTTTATATTGTATATTTTTTTATTATATAAATGAGTATTATTGATTTATTTTTAATTAAGGAACAAAATAGTGTATATTGCAACACTACTGGAAATCAATCAAATAGTAATGAAGAATAATCACATTCATACAACTGAGTAGTTGAGGGTTAAGGACCTTGTTCATGGGCAGTGGCAGCTTGGTGCTTGTGAAAGAAGTTAAGATGCTGATGGGTTTTCTTTCTTATGGAGCTGGTGTTGAGGGACCAGGTGAGGTTCTCGGTGAGGTGAACACTAGAGCATGTGTTGGGGGAAGTGGCAGCTTAGTTGTTAAGGCATTGGACCTTGGATTCCAAAGGTACCTTAAAGGCTGCTTAGTTGTATGAATGAGATCAATGTAAGTTGCTCTGGATACGTGTGTCTACCAAATGCCATAAAAGTGTGTGTATTAAAGCAGAGAAAATAAAACAATAAAAAAAAACACAGAACAGTGGGTACTCCATGAACCTGGGATTAACCCCAAAGAATGAACCATATTACTATTTCAGATATCTTTATCGCGGTATACCGGTTTATCGTCAGACTTGTGTTCGTCTTGTGAACTACGCAACAGTGACCCCTAGTGTCAGGTCGTAATACTGTAACCACGTTTCGATTCTCAACATTTTGTTCAAAATTAATTTCACTTCCAAATGAATTACATTCACAGCTATGTGTCTTAACACGATGTCCAAAATAATATAAGACCAATATTTATTTTTTATTCACAGAACTGGATTGGACTTTCGACCATTTTAATCATCACACAAAATCCTCTCGAACTATTATGGATCGATTCATCCTTTCTCGTATACATGACACCATTTCAGAGAGAAATGTTACTATATTTTATGTGTCTTAGTTTTTAAATAATGTACATGAAAATTGAA